>NC_137583.1:105070509-105384882 GCF_963210335.1 Falco punctatus | reverse complement strand
GGTGGGGGTCAGGGAGGTAATTTCACCTAACTTTAAACATCTCCCTGACCTTTTTAGTTAATGATGCCAAGAGGAACATCTAAAACAGGTCGTAAACTGTCTGGTAGAAGTGCCTGTTCCATTCCTTGAACAGACACGGGGGTCTAGACAACTAATCAGCGCTATGATCCCAGGGAGCCGTTCATGTTGTAGCTATCTGAGTTCAGGCACAATGACCCTCCAGTTCAGTTTCATCGCATCTCTTGACTCTGGTTGTGACAGAAGCTTTTGCATCTTCTGCATAATGTTTTCTACCAGATCAGGTTTTGGCAGCACCTATGATCATCTATGTGCTCTAGCTAGTCTGGCGAGGTCCAGGTGACAGAACATCATTTATTGGAGAGAGCATGACAGCCAAATTTGCTGACAACATTGTGGATTCTGTTAATGCCCACCCCTAATTTTTCTCCTACTCCGTCGTTGCAACCTGATAAAGGATTGCAAAGGAGGAGATTATACTACTACTAAATTCACTCCATAAAACTGTTTGAGATCTTAAGATGAAACACACAATGTAAGTGCAGAGAAGGAATGTCATTATGACCCTTTCAAGTATAAATTACAACCGTTTCAGACAAGGCTTCACATCATTTTCTGTATCTCTATATCTGTTCCTAATTGTAAATCCTCCTCTTCAACTAAGGCTGCCTTCAGTCTATACAACTGACCTTTCTGAGGTGTCCTTTTAAGTCAGATGCCAGTGAACTGAGGAAAAAAAAAAGAAAACACCCTAAAAAAGGAAAGGAAAAAATGCAAAGGGAGGAAGAAAACTGAGCTGTAGGAGACTATCACTTTCTGCTGTGTTAGTATTTGCATCCAAGACGGTTTTTCATGCTGGGATGGTTTGGGTTTTTTTTTCTCCTGTGTGTTGTCACGTGGTTGGCTTTTTTTGCAAGTGTTTGGGAATTAGAGACAGGCTGAAACTTTGAAATTTCTGCTGAGTAAAAGGCAAATGTAACTTTGCTAACCATGTGCCAGGGAGCTACTTCAATAGAAACCGGTGGGGTCAGCAACAGTCTTTCAGCAAAGAGTGCTGAAAGAGTGCTTATTTCTCAAGTCAGAAAAGTAAGGCTAGCGAAGATACACAAAAATAGTCTTGTAAAATCATTTCACAAATTGATTTTCTGATAACGTTACCATACTATCTGCTATTATCAATACCTTCCTACCTATAAGAACAGCTCCTTCTATATTTGAAAGGTTGAATGCCCAAGTGAGTCCAAGCCTAGATCACCTTTTTTTTTTTCAAATAAGAATATTAATTAGATTTATAAGCACTTTTACATTCTCAAGTGAGAGAAGCAGTGTGGTTTAGCAAGGAATTAAGTCCCAGCATGCTAATTATGGTGCAGGTTTAGGTTGTCTGTGTCAGGTTAGATTATTCCGGGCTACAGATTTTCACTATTTATGCTGACCTCCTGACACACAGCAGCTCTAGGGCAGACAGGAGCTGTAATGTAATGCTGAAGTTGGCTCTAAGAAGCCATTCCCTGACAGTGAAGGTCTCTGAAGTGGATGCCAAGTCTGATGCAGCAGAGATATCAAATTTCCAGTTCTAAATAACCTAGTTGTGTTCAATTAATCAAATAAGATAACTGTAATTGGTTAAAAAACAAGTGCAAGAAAAAAAAAAGAAAATACATTAACATACTGAACGGGTCCTTAACCACAAACTGCACTTGGTTTGTGCTTCTGGTTTGGCCTTTACATTCAATTGATGCCAACTAACAAACAAGCTCTCTCCAACCCAACCTACCACCAGCTGGGCATCATCTTCAAGGCACAGTCCCGCAAACTCACACATTCTTCCAAAAGCATCTAAAGATATTTGGCTACCCAGCTCCCAGTATATGCCAGTTCTTATCTTCTGTCTGTACAAAGATGAGGGGGGGAGAGGGAGAGAGGGAAAGGGAGCGAAGAAGAGACATTCTGAGATGTAGGTGGGATCTAGGACTACTGCCTGTCTGTATATAGATTTGATGGCAGGGGAAAGGAGGCTTGGGAGCGGGCAGTATAGTTCTCCTTACATATAGCAACATACAAATGAATAAAAGGTGCATCAACGTTTCATTTTCAAATGCATTCAGAACCACAACCATCTTCATAAAAGCTCATGACAAAGAGCAACTCTACTAAAATAGGTGTGTTTCACTTTCCATTTCTCCACACTATATCTGCCTGCAGTGTCCAATTAGTGGATATGGGTGAAAAAAAAATCTGAGAATTCTGGTAAGTACGGTATGTAAAAGTTAGGAGAAAGCATCCATTTCCAACAGCAACACATAATGATTTATATTTCGTAGCACATGAGATGTCGTTTCAGGGAAGACACATTGTGAACCACACACCAGTGATACGAATTTACCAGTTAGGATACCTTTCAGCAGTGAAATGAGACAGCATATTGATGTCTCGCAGAGCCCAGAAGCCTTCATTAAGTTAAAATTCATGTCTAAATCGCCCTAAGAGCAGTCATTAGTCTGAAGTCTTCAAGTTACCTTTTCACAGGGCTGCACATACTGTATTTGCTCATACTGATAAAATCTACAGCGCTTTCAGCTCTCAAGAGCTCATATCCACTCTTGTGCTGCAAAGTGGTGGTACCCTTTGCCAAACAGCAACTTTTTTTAAGGCTTTTAACTCTACTCAGTGCAAGTAATACAAACTGCAACTCTGATTTAAGAGACCACAGGGACAGAACAGCTGCAGCATTTCAGCTCCAGGAACTTTCCTTTGAATGTGCTGCATTCTTCATTTTATGTGGATTCTCAAGTGACAAATCAAAGAGGGGGGAAGGAGCCAAGATAACAGAACGAGAAAGCATATACCAAAAAGGACTTCCAGAAACAGTCTGTTGTTTATAAGTGGCCTCGGGTACTGGGATTACTTACATATGAGTTTTCTGGAATGCGACATCTTCTGGCAGAAACCACCTTTTCAGAGCAGGGGTTCCAGAAGTGCAGCCCATGGCTCTGCAGACTGTAAAGCATTGCTGTATAGTCCATGCTGGAACTTTTTCACGTAGCTGCTTCTGGCAGACACAGAGCTATAGCAAAGGGTCTCTGTCCACTATGCTAGAACCGAGTTTTACAGCTATGTGTTCCAGAAGGTAAGGACTACAGCCAAAGTGACCCATGGAAGAGTCGTCCCACAAGAGTCCGGACTGTGCCCCAGCCATAGAACCAGATCCTGTGTACTCCCTCAGCTACACCTAATACTCTGCTTGGCAGGGAGAAGCTGTTGCATCGACCTGTTCCAGGAGTATTTATGTCATCCAGAAAAGGAGAGAGTTTCCACTTCTGCAAGGGCAGAAAAAGAAAAGCAGTCCTTACCTGATATGTGGACATGAAAGGGGATTGAGGAATGTTACTACTTCTGTAAATGAACTTTTATGATTTGCTCTTGCCTGATAAAACTTTGGAATTCCTGCCTTAGATAGGATGTAGGGCTATAAACCTCTCAGTAGAGATCATGTTTCTTTTCTGGTAAAAAAGAACCATTTTCTTACTGTGGTGTTGGACTCCGTTATCAAGCACTGGCACACACCCCTTCCAATGCGCTAACATTACCTCCTTGCTCCTCTGGTGCCAGCACTTGTTACCGACATGCCCCCATACACACATCCTTTCATTTGCTAGGTTTCCCAAGATATTGTTATGAGCCTTGTTTGGGATACCTTCCCCGCCTTGCTAGTACTGAATCCTTGGACTAGAAACATGATAAAATCATCTGCAAGGGAAAAAATGTGTTGAATTACAAGAATCTCTCTGAGATATGAAAAAAATCAGAAACTTTTTCGTCCTTACCAAGCTGTATATATTGTGTAAAAACAGCTTATTCCAAATTTATCTATCAAATTTAATTCTGTATAATTGGCCCTTGAACGCAGTTGCACCAACTGCCACTGCACTTTATCAACACAAAGCAAACTCTTCAAGCATCCAGTTGCTTAGGATTTTCTTATCCTCCTAAATACCTGATTCATAAGTTCCCTCATTCTTATCTGTCAATAACAATACAAATAATTCTATCAGCTGTGCGTCATTACAGTTATCCCAGGAGCAGAAAACTTTTGAACCTATGACACAATTCCTGAGTCTGCCAGAGAGAGAAGTTCAAGCTCATCACATGCACTGCCTTACTGGCAGTGGTCCAAGCTGTATCGAACTCAGAGCACCCATACTTCCTATGCTTTTATTCTGATACTACTTGCAGTTATAAGGAAAAAAGAAACCTGGAGTGCATGTAGTGTTTATTGCACTTTGCATCACAAAAATGAATGCAACTAGAGGTAAGGTGAAGCACCATCTGTTCAATCAACGTCATTTAGTATTTGGTTACATAAATAAGAGGTGAAAAGAATAATAATAATAATACAACGTAAAAATATTATGTTTAAGTCAAATATCAACTGCATGCCAGATACTTCTTAATATCATGGGTTTTATAATAAATTAGTAAGATGTCTGGAAAAAGAATTCAAATTGTGGGCTATCAGAACTTTGCTAACATACAAAACAAAAGGACAGGAGAATATCATGTTTATACTTTTAACTTTATAAATGTCACAAGCCTTCTGCTACCTGAACTCTGTCTCCTGCTTTGTTCCAACATGTATCCCAACGTATACCTGAGCATGCAGAGTCTGAACTCACTGCTGTCAGGCTGTATTACCCTATTAGATTTATACTGTATTAGATGTGACACCTTGTCTTTGCAAGTTAAAGATATCACTACATATTGCTCCCCTTAATTATACTGCTGTTTGATATCACTACAAAAGAAAATGAAACCTACACCCTGTAGAATTATTTATGACATGCTTCCATAATTATGCAGATATATACACTATGCAGAGAAACAATTTGCATTAATACAGCTTGGAAACAAATATTTTCTCAAGAATAAAGAACACGAATATTCTTGTGAGACATCTATAGGCTATCCACCGAAATAATATCTTTTAACAGAAGGATCTACTGGTAAGAGGGACCCACATAAAGAAACAATTTACAACAGCATACATTTCTTTCACACGGTCATATAAAAGTTAAACCAGAAATAATATCATTTCCCTTTGTCCTATATCCTTATGGTAATAAAGCCATACAAAATCCAACTTTTCCACCATTATTTGCTGCAATTGAACACTACATATAAGATGTAATATCTGTGCAATAATTAGTGATTGCATGCTATGACTTACTAATAAAGAATTATTTTTTTATTTTTGGTAAAATTCTTCGTATATAATGGAGAACAAGCAAAACAGAGGCAAAAATATTTTCTGTTATGTTCTTTTCTTATGTGCAAAACAAAATAAGGTAAACAAAATATAACTTCCTAGGGCAAAAAATATCTGCAGGTATCAAGAAAAAAAAAACATACTAAAAATATAAACATTTGAATTATATATTATATTACTTCTGAAATACACTTTGGGCTCAAATAAGTTACCGCTTCACAGGGTTGGGACTGTATCTTTTATTTCTACAACAGATCCTTCTATACCCATACAAGTAGGTGCTACAATGCAATATTTAATACAAAACCATCATCAGTTTGCTCTAATACAACACAGCTCTACACAACTGAAGTCAACACAATGTCTACTGATGGTTGCAATAGGAGGAGGACTAATCAGAGAGACAACTTACAGCAACCAGGCTTGTACAAAGCAGAACTGTGTGCTACACGGCATCTCCTTGGAAAGAGCAAAGCTGTTTTCAAGGTACTACCCTACCCCACGCAGGCAAGGTGGCAGAGCGTAGCCGCGGGACAGAGAGATGGCTGTCTCACGACGAGATTTTACATTCTCTAAAATCAATAGCAATTCTGCTGCAAGAGTACGAGCCTGTTATGTTCTATCATCTTCCCTTATTATGACTATTTTTAGGAACATCTAAAGTTTGTTGGTTTTGTGTTTGACATCTGACTAACAGAATAATCAAGAGAGCTGCAGCAGGCAGAAAAATGAGTTCCTCCAGCATTGCTCAGCCTCTGAAACAGGACACATACAGATGACTAGTGCCTAGAATATACCTTTCCTTGCACTGACCCTTATTTCCTGATTTATTGGAACAAACATAAATAAGGAAGCCATTTTAAATGAATAAGAGGGATACTAGGAGCATCTTTTCACATTCTGGAATGAATATGGTTCTTTTACATCATTTCCCAGTAGTCAGTACATCGTCATTGTTACATGATTTTTTAATAGTTATGACATACATTGGAAGGGAGCACCTCAAACAGCAGAACCCACTTCTGCAGTGCAGACTGCATTCAACATTAAAGATGAGATAAACATACATTACATAAATTTTCTTCTGGGGATCTAAAGTGCAAAAGTAAAAAAAAAAATGCACAGAAGGGGAAAATTTTGTTTGACTGCCCTCCAGTCTTGACAATCATATTGCTCTGCATTGTATGAACACTAATACACAACATAAAAGAACTATGACTAACTAAAAAAAAAACAACCCAGAAATGATAAAAACCCGCAGTGTCTACAGTATGTTTTGTTTGTCTGTTTTATCAATTGAATTGCCCAAGGAAGACCCAAAGGGTGAAATAACGGCTGTAAGTGAATTCAGAGTGCCGAGAACATCTTGCAGGGAGGATGCTGAATGACAGCAGTGGTTTTGAGCTGTGGTTTCAAGAGTGCCTCGATACACTGACTAGAGATGTGACTGCCCCGCATCATGATCCTGCCTGGTACCAGCCTGAAGCCATTATCAGCCACCTGCTGGGCAGTTTATGTGAGCTGAGTTGGTAATATCTACTCCATACACCAGAGACTGAACAAGCATAATAGAAACTCAAGCGATAATGATTTTTATTTGGCAGCTAATGTGGGTTTTATTTATCCAGCACAAGTTCTGCTAGAGCTGGTGCCTGGAGCTCATTCTTCCACAACGGGATATGAACAACTTCCTCAGTCAGAGCAGTGGTTATTCTCGTGCATTAAAAACATGGGAATAAAGCTCCATGAGACTAAACTTTAGATATGTAAATATCTCCACTGATTTGATTTTTCTGAGCAGCTGACTGTTTGTCCCATCGTGCCTGTCTCCTTTCTTTTCCTTATTCCTTGCCTTACTCTCTCGCTTTCCTCTGGCTTTTGGCTTAGCTCAGCCTTTCCAGAGCCCATCCCTCTGGTGCGATAAGAATGAGGGAACTCCCTCACCACTTGCAGCCACAATTTTTCTCCTTCATCTCATTTGTTGTGTTTTCTCTTCACCTTTGGCAGCTCATTCCTCAGATCTGCAGGAATGTCCTTCACAAAGCCCAGCCCCTGATTTACCCTTGGGCACCTCCATATTAAATACAGCCACCAATAACCCCATGCTCTGAACCCCAACCTCTGTTAAGAATCACAGTTTAAAAACCTAGAGGCTTTATTAAATTTATTAGAATATCCAGCAATCAAGTTAGGCATGAAAACTGAACGAGTTTCTTCCTTTCAGCAAAGGCATAGGTCAGGCAAGGATTTCTCCCCTCCAGGAGAGAGGGGAAGTCCATTTACTGTCTGGGTCACGTAACATCTCTCCTCTTTCAGAAGTTCTCTCAAATTCACACTCTGACAAATCTGAAGGTCTAAAATTCACTCAAACAAAAAAAAAATAAAATCAAACCCCACAAAAAACCTGAAAAACTTCTCTTGTGCAATAAAACCAGGGAATGTTAATGGGCTGTGCTTCTTTTTACAACCCTATTGATTTTGCAACAATTAAACCTTAAAATTTTATAGACTTTTTGATATTTGTAATATATTTATTTGGAACCATCGTTTACCATGAGAAGCGTTATTACAAAATCTACAGCTACTTCCCTAAGTAAAAGGTGCTCTTTTGGATATCTTTCTCCCACTCACAAATAGCAAACTTAGTATTTTTATTCTTCAGTCCCCTGACTCACTGTATACCTTTGCAATCGGTTTTTGGCTGCAGATTTTGCTCTGGACTGAACTGTATCGCTTCAGTCAGGTTAACTTCTTCAGCCACAGAGAGCTGGTGATACTAACTGCTACTGCCAGCAGTTACAGCAAAGAAGTAGGATTAAAGGAAGCACGTAATCAGTTCTGTTATTTTTCTTTTGTATTTGTGAATCATCTACAAAGAAATCTAACTTTTCACACATTCTTAATTACCAAAATTATTTCAGCAAATAGTTATTAACATTATTACACATTAGGAAAATTTCCTCTCTAAGTCAGATAGGCCTTTCATGAAGTCTAGTCCGCTGTGAAATCAATGACAAAATTATCATTAATTTTCTGGCACTAAGGTTCATTGTATACTTTGTCTATTCCCTGACTACCTGTAATTAACTTCCACCGAAACTTCCCTCACACAAGTCCTACTTTATTGACTGTGTGCTCCAATAAACACAAATAACCAAACACGGTTCAACTTGTAAATTTTAAAATCAGATAGATTTGCAATTTTAAATGTTTTCAGCAAATATCTCGAAACCAAAGATTAATATTTGCCTTCCTTGACGCTTCTTATCTTCTCTCCAGGGTACATTACCCCCCATTAGTAAAATCTGAGCACTTGAATAATCACATGATGAATATGAAAGATCACTGTACTGGTGAGTACTGGGATTCTGCTGGCCAGCCCATGAAGAGATTACATAGATACCCATCTAAAGCTGTGCTGATTTGTTGCAGCAGGCAGTAGGAACTACAGAAGATAGATGAAAGGATTATATCTGGTCTTTAGGGAATGGGTAATTAAGACCTATAATAGAGGAAACCCACAAGAAAATCTTTGAAACAGCCAAGCTCAGGAAAGAGAATTAGGTCAAAATACTCAAATAACATAAAATTCTAGAGATGAAGGGGAATTCTGGTTTCAACTACAGACGTGCTCCTGCTCATCTAGCACTGGTTGTTTGAAGGTTAAGTATCTGATCTAATTAAAAAAATCTCTGCAAAGCCATTAGACTAAAAAAGAAGACTGCAGAATATGATTTATTTTAAGAAAAGCAACAGAACCAAACCAGAAAAAGAACCCACCAAAACAAACAAAGAAAAAACCAAACAAACAAAAAAAACCCCACAAAACACACAAAGGCTGTCAGGGAGCAACAAGGGCCTGTCTGCTCCCTAAGGGGAGTTAACCCAGGTGTGACAGGGGGTCCCCATGGGGACCAGCAAGGCAGAGTGTCACCAGCCAAGGCCCTTCCACCATCCCGAGTTGGGGAGCAGGGCAGATCCCAAGCTGATGGCCGTGTCCAACCATGAGTTCAAGTCATAAGGCAATACCACAGTGATAAGACAGGTCCAAGTTCAGGCCAAGAAGCCAGTCCACAAGTTGAGGTCTGCATCAAGTTGATCCATGGCCAGGAGGGCATCACTGTGGCTGTGCTAGAGACCAGTGCTCCTCCAGTGGCGCTCAGGGCAGAGGCTAAAGAATCTAATGGGTGGAAGTCCCAAGTAAGGCTGCTCATTAAGACCTATCAGTGCCTTCAGGGCCCTGGCACAAATCCAGCCTTCCACAGATTTACAAAGACAGCAAAGCACCTGCATTTTAGCCAGAAATCCATTGCAACTCAGGAAAATGCTCAAGGAGTTAAGGCACTTATCTCTTACTGACTTCAATGCACTTTTAAGCAAACCTAGTCCCACCATTACAAATAATCTGTATGTTCCAAAGTAATCTAATACTCACCTGTTTTGTTCAACCAATGGTTTTAATGGAACTGTTCCATATTTCTCCTTCCATTTCTGGCTACTCATCTTTAAGTATGTGTTAAATCAGCCTGGAGACTTGACTCTTTTTCTGTCTATTCCAAGTCTGAGGCAGTGTGGGGAAAGTGGCTCAGATGTTGGTCAAGTTGCTCTATAATAATTAAACAGAACAAGATTTTATTGATCGTGTGGCTTTCCTGAGCGATTACTCCCAACTGAATTACACGAGAAAAAAAATCACAGTACTTTTTTGTAATCATAATTTTCTGTTTTTCTGGCTTGACATGGATTTTTTGCTCTCAATCTTTCAGTACAGCCTGGCATTTGTTCCCATTCTTGGGCTTCGAAAGCAAAGACTCAAGTATTTCTTTTTTCTTTTTAGGAAAGAAAACCAATTTTCCTGACCCAAAACATGTCTGCACAATATTTCAAGTGTGTTCCATCTGACAGCCAAAAATTTTGCTGCACACTTTATGGTCAGCTAAGTTCTGGTGTTGTTTTCCCTTCCTTAACTACCCCAAAAGTCCAGTGGCTTCTCATGTATAAACAGGAAAACAATCTGCTGCAAGTGCCATAGTCAAAACCAGTAAGATTACATTTAACCAGTGCTGAAATGTGAAGTTTAGTATCAGGCAAAGATACCTATACTAACTCTATTTTATTATTTGCTTCCCACCAGTGTCAGCAATAGGCTGTTTACTTGTCAAACGTAGAGGTCATCCCACCCTCGTATCTCAAGGAGTTCCAATTCAGCTAATGACTTACAGTTTGATCATCTAATACATTCTTGCTCTGTATGAAGTCCTCTTATAGGTATGGTTTAAAATTCATCCCTTTTGAGGACGGGTATAAATTCTACAATTTCCCAGTTGTACAGTTTTGACTAAGGGTCTGATCCTGCAGCTGTTAATGGCTCAGCTTCAGACCCTAGTGCAAAAAAGAAACCGCCGGGTCCTGATGTTTTTCATTCAAAACATACAGTGATACTTTTAAAGCCAGCAAATGTTTCATGGTCAAGTTATAAATTCTATACATACAGTCCATATTAGGTAAATGGAATTTACCTAAAGATAAAAGCAATTTCCGCATAGTCTTTCCTCTATAAAACCTAATGAGCTTTCAGAGAGTGGAAAAAAATACCAGAGAAAAGGTTAACATGAAGTTACAATGTCATCGCTGGTCATAACTTGTACCCTCAGCAGAATCTAACGCTGAAACCATCATCACCAAATCAATATAGTCAAAATTGCTACCCTGAAGTACATTTGTCAGTGTCAGAAATATTAACAATATCTAGAGTGAAATAAAAACAAGTGTTTGTCAACTGTTGTTTTCAGCACTTGGGCTTGGGAACAGTGGAAAGACAAGGGTTGGTGAAACAAACCTGCAAAACACATTATATTGAATCACAGCCTTGATAATAATTTCTCTTACTCCTTTTGATTAAGGATTGCCACAAATCCCCCTCTGAACAAGCCTGCCTGAATGGGCTCCCCAGGGACCTACACGTGTGGATGGAGGAACCGTCACCAGAAAATCAGGAGTGGAAACCTAAGTACCACGAGATAACACGTGAAAATCTCCCAAGAACTGGCAAACTGAGGACACCAAGAACCTGGTGAACGTGTCCATCAACCAGCAGTGGGATAACTCCGACCACGCCAGGAGAAGAAATGGGCTGCTACGTGCATACAGAAACTACAGGTACAACACACACCTGCTGACACAAAGGACCTCAGAGGAGTTTCCAAACGCCTGTCTAGAAACCGTGGCTGCATCAAGATAACCATCCATTTTGAGTAAGTGTGCAGCAGGGTTGGCCTCTCACTGTTGCTCCAGCTGTGTGCAGATGTGTGAACTGTGCAAAGGAGCAAGTGAATGAATAGTGCCAATAGTTTTCTGCTATTAATAACTCAAGTCTATTAATAAAAACAACACTATAAAAGGTGTTTTCACAAATATGGTTGTGCTCTGTGTCTCCCCTTCAGATGCAATCCCCTTTGAGGGAAGCTTACCACACTTCGTCAGGTGTATTTGAAGCATGCAACAAAATACAGTCACAACCTTTTTAAGACCTCAAGATGCTACTTCTACAGCCATTGTAGCAGTATTATTACTGACAGTAGCAAGAAATGGCTGTGGTTCAGGAAAAAAAAAAAAGAATGTCTCAACTTCACTTTGCTATCTTGTTTTATACCAGCTGAGTGTAATGTGCTTCACTTGTAAACAAGCATTTGTTCTGAGCTTTTATAAAATGGCAGTGAAATGTAATAAGCTAGTATCATGGTGCGGACAAACAGGAGAACAGAACTGGGTTGCACAAGCATTTCCAAGTTAATGAATCACACGATTTGCAACCTTATTGCTCCTTTACCAAGGAGCATGAGCCCGTGTAGTTACAATAAAGGCATTCCTTTTTTCCTTAAATAATAATCATATAAGGTATAATCTATGTAACATGCATTAAATAAAAAAAAAAATATGAGATTTTGGAGTTTTTAAGTTTAGTGCTGATGCCAGGAACTGGAACCAATAAATCGTAAAATAAATACCTAATAAGGGAGAAGGCATTCAATTTGATGAATCAACCTTTATAACATAGGTCTATCAGTAAGCAGCTTGTACATGTCCTTGGACTGTCCTGAGGTGTCCAGGCAAGATCAGTAAGGGAAGTGAGACTAGCAAAAGGAGCAGCTGGAGTTTCGAAGGTAGATCTGGAACCTTGTTCATCTCCAGAATTGCATGCTGATTTATCTAGTTCACGTCTCTAAAATAAGAAAATAACAAACTCACATTTGACATTTCATGCTTCAGGTATGTTCACAAGTTAAAAATATTTTTTTAAATCAACAGTAACTGATGTGTATATATTTAAGATAAGAAAACATTTTTGCTTTTATAAGTCAGTAAAAAGCTTATTTTTCAGATAGACGTTCCTGAATTAACCTGATACCCAAAAACATACTCAAGGCTGTCATGGTCCCAGACAGAATTGTACGATAGGAGTAAAAATTGTAGACACCAAAAGAGAAGCTGTATTTTCAAAAAATAAGTTGATTTCTACAGTAGAATTCTAGATCTTGGGGTGGGGGGGAGGTGAATTCCTACTGCCTCCCCTCCTCCCCCAAACTAATGCCATTCACAAAGTATAGCAGGACATTCCGCTCTAAACCTGAACATCAGTTTACAGTCCTTTGCTGATACTTTCATATTTAGGTCAAAGGATTATGCTAATGCAAAATCACAGCAGAGAAATTAAATACAGGGAGGAATTTTAACATGCGACAATGCAGCTCACCATGTCCTCTGCCTCCCTGACAGAATGAACAGCTAATATCAGTGCTTAAAAGTGCCTGCAGTGTCACTCATCTGCAGCAGAGGTTGGAATTTCCTGATTTCTTTACACTTGCAGCCATATATGCTATCAGGCTGCCTTCTTACGCATAATGCTCATATGGGTTTGATTATAATTATAGATGATAATGTCCAGCTTCTAAGTAACATTTTTCAGCAGTGGATTTCAAAGCATAACACAAAGGCAGCCAGCATTTTTATTATCTTTTTATATGTGGGAGAACAGATTCAGAATAGGAAAGTGACTTATACCAGCTCTCTTCACCCACCAGCACAGAGCCCAAAATAGCACATAGCCCATAAAGCAAAGTTTTACAGTAGCAGCTAATCTGTTATCAATAGTTGTTAAAAATCACAAAGACACTCGGATATTGGAAAAAGTTAAATTTTTGTTCTGCTCTGACAGCAAGAAAAGTATTTGTGTGTCTCTGCTGAACTAATGTAAGAGAGTGCCCAGCTATGGGCAATAGCATCTTTTAACCAGCAGACTGACTACCTAACAGGGGTCTCCAACCCACTCCCTCTAAAAGTAAATTGGAAGAGAAAATGGGAAGTTTTAGCAGTGCAGAAAGATAAAGTCTGGGAAAAAAAACAGGCAGAAGAAGCAAAAGAAAAAACAATATGATCTGCAACACCAAAGGGCGATACGGATCATAAGATACCTGAGAAATTGATTCAGCCATGAGACCATCCAATAAGGCATATTTCCCTGACAGGTGGAGTCAAAAGGAGACCACCAATTTCAAACCCTTCGCTGGGGAGTTCCTCTCAGCCCCAGGGCTGGCCACACTCTGGTGGGGCTTTGCCAAGACCATGGTTTGGTGCCGGAGCCTGTAACATACAATAATATCAGAGCAGATCACTAAAAAAAACCAATTCCTCCATTATCTTTCATAAAACTGCCAGGATGCTCAAAATATGCTGTTTGGTTTTTTTTTACAAAAAAAAACACATAAAAGCATAGAGAGTGTCAGTGGTGGGGCCACCTAGCACGTCCAGGCTCAGACAACGATTCTGAAGTGACCATCCTGGAATTGGTTCCTGGCTAAATGTGCCAGCAACTCAGATTTAGGGGACAGCTGCCCACCAGGCAGCAAGGGCCATCCGGTCCTGGTCCACGACACCAATGGGTTACACAAAACCATCCACATCTGGCCTCGTGAAAGTAAAGGAAAAGCAATGCTAGGCTGAAAAAAATAAAGATAAAAATATCTCACATAAAATACTTGTAGAAAGAAACAGATAGAGTGAATTATACAAGTGGGAGGGGGCATCTATTGCATGTAGTACTAGACAGGGAGGAATTAGGAGTGGGGTCTCTCTAAATGCCACTGGCATAGCCCATCCTCCCAGAGATTCAGGTACCAGAGCAGTGGGCTGAGAACACTGGCTCTGATCTGAAATCTGATGACATCAATGGAAGCGTTTCCTCTGGCATCAGGAGATTTTGGATCACACCCAATATCAACAGCAGCTTTGAACTGAACAAACTTTCAGCATTACACAGATCTTCCTTGGGCTCTTTCTTTTCCAGTTTTATTTAACACAGAATGACAGTCCCTTTTGCAAATTAAACAGCTGGGGAACAAATTAGCCAGATCTACTTACAGTATAGGAAATTAAGAATGTGAGTTAGATTTTTGCAGTATCAGTGAGAAAGCTGTGGAAGTTCCTGAATTAAATTAAGATTAAAATTCACTCAGTGAGATGGGCTCACTGGTTTGTTCAGTGTGGTCACACCTCCCAGATAGTGGGAATACAGAGCACGGACCAGCATGCCTCGCAAATCTGCAGGGGGTTGTTCCAGTTGATATCACATACACACAGTAACCTTCCCCATAAGCCTAAACTAATTTAACTTAAGAGAATGTAGAAAAAGTCAGTTTAATAAAAAGGTAGAGGGAAAGGATAGGAAATCAGGCAGCTAAGAGTGAAAGGAGTGCTTGGTTTCACAGAGGAGTTGCATACAAAATTAGCATGCTCACATATATTTGGTGAAATACAAATATATAAACAATATCAACAGTGGGTTTTGTCTCAGATTTTTGTTTTTCTAGGTAGCTTCCTCCAGAGATGCAACATCTTTACTTCATCTATTAACACAGTCCTAGAAAACTCAGCACATCAGTAATCAAAATAAACAAGCTGAACCCTGCCCCCCCCCCCCCAAAAAAAAAAAAAAAAAAAAAAAAAAACAAAACACCCAAAGCACACAAGCATAGCAGAAGGACCTGCAAGACAAAAGTTTGTAAGACATGAGCATGGCCACAGTCTGGAAGGGTTCCCCTCCATTGCTGCTCCAGAAGTTTGTTCCCAAACGTATTCCCATACATAAATCAGTTCTCTACACCTTAAGATAGGTACATATGAAATATGATGTGGATTTTGTTGTTCTTCCTTACGTTTTCATTTCTTGGCCAACAGCAGGAACACAACATAAGGCAGCAGACTGACAAAAAGACAGATGCAGAGACATTCAGGAGTGAAGGTGAAATCAAGAATGTGAGGCAAGGAAATGTCAGGGATGGAGTAGAAATGAGAAATCTGTATGGATAAGACAAAGTACTACTGGGCAAGCAAACTGCATCTGGAAAGGCAAATGTGATAAGAGACTCAGTAAAGAAAGAAAATACCAAGTGAAAAAGAAGACAGGACATGAAAAAAATAGCATAATATCACTTAAAAGTTGGCATAACATATACACAGAGCAGGGCTGAACTAAGGATTCAATACCAATGTTCATTCTGTCATTCACTGACTTTTTTTTGGCAAGCACTTAACGTCACAACCTTAATGAATGTCCTTTTAATGTTATTTTTGTGTGCTTACAGCACCTTATCTGAGAGGCTGAGACTTACCCATCACAATTGTAATTTTCAGATTTAAATGCTTCTGGAGCAACCAGAGCATAAAAGTGTGTCAAAACACCACTTTACATGCCCAGCTCACTCAGCTCTAAAATTATTTTCTTTGAAATCTTTTGGAAAAAAAAAAATCACTTCTGAGAGAAGAACAAGCATGAAAAATTGCACCCCAATAAGTAATTTGGGGGGGCAAGGGGGCATTATAAACCATGTACAAAGGTACATTAGAATGAGTCATGTCTGTGCCATCTAAACTGTGGGGTACTCCCATAAATAGGATGAGTTTGCTAGTAATCCTCAGGGAAGTCTTCCCAACAACAGTTTTCACTTAAAAGATTGAAAAAGAATCTTCACAATGTAATCCATGGTTTGGAAGCCTTAGGACTTAGGAACTGCACTACATCCTTTTTTATGGATGGAATCCAAGCATGAGACATCTTGCCTAGCATCAGAGATCTCCTGTGCTCAGTATAGTTAGATACATTAGTGGATATCTCTTTGCAGATCCCTTTAAAGGGTGCTGTGGATGAAAAACTACTGCAAATAATTGGGTGACAGACAACTTAAAGAACTGCCTCCAGTGGAAGCAGTTAAAACTTGCAAAAGATGCGGAGATCCTAAGTAGGCCATTTCATTAGGAGCAAACAACCTATTTTTGTGTCATATTTATTTATTTCAACTTATCTTTGTACGGTTGGCAATGTAGACAAGAATTTCTAAAGTCACCTTATAAAACAGTCTTATATGATGGCCTCTGAGATCTTTTCTTGATATCACATGTGATCTGTTTTGCTTGATCTTCAGCATCTTAAACATACATTATTCACAATGCCGGTTGCAATAAGCATCAAGAGACTATTTTCTTCACCTAGAAGATGGAGATCACAGATCTCAAATGACAGAGCAGATGACAAATGTTCAGAACAGATGAGAGCACTGAGTAATGCATGATCTGCAGCCTCAGCACAAACAGCCTCTGGTAACCTTTGAGTTTCTCCTTGTGAGCCCCCCGCTTTCACCAACGGCCAAGACTAGTCACCTAGTTATAGTCATTGGGCGACACTGTACACATTGCTCTACAGAAACTGATGGAGCCAGAAGGGTAGCGCTACATTAGTTTAGACTGTAATAACCTAAAATCTGTAGCTTCTCCTTTTGATTACTCTAAATCCTACCTTCATTTACTGTAAACGTTCAATTAATAAGTGGATTCTAATGATTTTATTGCTACAATCCACATTCATTACTCTGGAAGAATGTCATACTTTCTAACTTTTATTTTTTTAAAAAAGCAAATATTTAGCCTTATTTAAAGGTTTATTTGAATAAAACCCTCCTTGTTTTAGTAATATAAACCAAGGCACTCGATGCCACCAGCAGCAGGCATTCAGTGGACAAGCATCAGTTACTTACATGAGGCGAGGGGTTTTCTTTGATGCTTTTAATAAACCTCTGTGTTGTAGGCATCTCAGATTACTGCTAGAGGTTTGTGCCACATCTGCTGCTCATGAGATACAAGACAAGAATCTACAGTTAGCACTTTTGAAAGTGCTTTTATGTCATGCTTTTAATTTCATTTCTGCAAGCTTGGATAATTTTAAAATTGCTTCGTTTGAGCATTTTAGAATTGCTAAGTTTTGAGCAGCCAAAAGGGGAGATGCAAAATAACCCCATTCACTTCCCATGCTATTAAAAGCAGCTCATTGGGATTGGCTGGAACAATTGACACTAAAAGAAGCATCTATAACTTAATGAAATATCAACAGTATTGCCCTAGCACCCCACACAAATAGATGGAATTCTTTGTGTCTTTCTCACTATCAATTGTCTCCAAACTCTGCATTCTCCCAGGAAAGATTCATGGCTCAGGCTGATATGTTGCTGCCTCTGCAAAATCAAGACTCAGCCAAACAGCAGCAGCAGTAAATGTTATAATGTCCTATTCAATCCATTGTTCCAGATGTGACTTTCAGAGCCTAGCAGGACTGCTTATAAAACAATGTTATTAAAAAGCCATTTTGATCTTTCTCCATAATATTTGTATTTATTAGAGAAAGGAAAATAAGTACAAAACCCACTAGTGTTGTATTGAAGAGTGATAAATTAAAACCTCAAATACAGGAAATGAAAATACTCTGATCCTCCTAATATCAATGCCTCTGAGTATATATATGGAATAAATTTAGCTGTATATTTATATTTAAGCAATCCAAATGATAATTAAAGCTACCACATATGCTGGGTAGGGGAAAGACAGTCGTATCAAAATGAAAACAGAGTACCTTGGGTTTTCATTTCCTGCTTTTTTTTTCTGGATTTCTATTTGTAAGCTTGAAGTTTCTTTGCTATACATTTTAGTTTTAACATCCGTGCATGAAAATAAATAGATAAAGCATATACATACATATGTATGCATATTCATGTGTTTTCTGCATCTGAAGCAAAGCATATAGAGAGTACTAACAATGCTGCTTCTTTCCCAGAAAGAGGTGTAAGTTCCAAGAATCTGGTCGTATCTCAAGGATGACATATTTCAGTCTCCCAGGTGAAAGGAGGTAAGGAGGTAGCCAGCTGGCTCATGTGAAGTTAAATCTCCCATGCCAGCTGGACAAGAATGAATATCACTGTTAACTTTGGAGGCTGCTACCTGCCTACTAACTACAGGAAGACCAGAAGAGTTAAGCAGCAAAATCTACATGCAAACAATTTTCCATTCCATATGGAGTTGTCATTATCCCTCTGAGTATAATTAGGTTTGCCAGATTTACAGTGCTGTATGCAGCAATACACGGAATCAGACTGCTCAGCTGCTTGCCACTCATGCAGCATTTCCAAGTCAGGCCTCGTTACCCTCCTGGCAGTGAGTGATGAGGGGAAGAAGGCACATTAGAACTCCTCCTGGTCCTAGAGGGAAGCTGACAAAACTCTTGAAAGAAGAAAGGAACGAGGCGCTCAGCAAAAGTGAAATATGGACATGCTTCTAACCCTTCTGCATCCTAAAACCCAGGTAACTGGTTATAGTCTTTCAGTCCAGGTACAGCCAGTGTATCGGTCTGGGTACAGCCACAAGGTATGACTTAACTTATAACCACCACTTTCATTGACCCTCAGCTGCTGAACTTGATGGAATATACAGAATATTTAATTTCTTTCATTTTTCTGTTTCACTAACTTAGTATAATCATTACCACATTTTTGCAACGTTGCCAGATACACCTTAACATGCCACTTGGTTTGAAACCCCTGAGGCAGAGGCTGTGGCTGGACTCAAATTGTAAGGTGTCACGGACTGTTAAATTGATGATGTGTGTTTAAATTTTATAGACCAAGAAACTAAAGGGCAGAGTCTGACTCACGCTTATCCAGCAGATCCGTGGCAGGGATGAGAACAGAGCATGCATGCCTTGACCTCCATCTTGCACATAAGCCAGATGCAGTGTCTCTTGATTTAACCTGTACATTTAGTGAAGAGACGGTTGCTAGAGTTATGGTACCCCGGCTAACCAAGACCAGTAACACAGCAGGTATTTGGAGCAGCTCTTTCCACAGTTCTGTATGAAATGCTAAGAATAAGTATAATCTCCTAGGAGGAAGTCAACTTGTTTAAATTAAATCATCATAATTCTAAATCTTCATTCCAGATGTAAACAGACACACACACACACCCAAAATCACCAAAAAGGCCACCTGAATGTTACTGTATTCTGTACCTCCATCTGACCCCAGAAACACAAAGAAAAAAAAAGAAAATACACTGACCAAGGCAGATTTTCAACTATATCACACATAGCCAGCAATAACATAGAGAACTCCTTCACCCAAGATTTCAGCCATATTTCTCATCCATGAAAATGGGAACATCTGTCTAAATCATATCAAGCTACTTACTGTTGTGAATATAGTAAGTTGTGCTCATGACGCAATGGGGCGATATCAAAAATGCTGAGAACGTAAGTGAGATAAATACAAGAAAATTAATAAAATAATTCATGAAGTAAGCACGTCTATTCCAGACTTTGCAGCCTACAGTCCTGAGACTTGGTGGTCAAGAACACAACCAAAGTGCACTGCATCTCTTCCTGCCTGTCCATTAGGGCTTGCTTCCCTTTCAGCTGGGAAAGAAAAGGCAACCTTAGGTCTCCTTGTACAGACAAAGTCTTAGCATGTAACAAGAATTGCTACCAAAGACTCAGAGTTCACTAGCTGGAAAAACCTGGTCACACGGATTGCAATGACCACGAACCGTAAGTACAGACATAAAAAAGATAAATGCAATCCTATAACACATCACGCATGGTATAAGAAGTCAGAGTACTGTATATTACATCTGTAAGCCCTTATCTAGAATTAAGCTTACAAATTCCAATTACCTGTTTTCATGATGAATTAAGACTACTACAGGTCAGAGAAGGGCTAAGATGATCAGAGGAATTAAGGTTATCTTACATGAAAGGCACCAAATTCACTAAAAACAGAAAAGTGGCAGAGAGAATTCTGGACCACTGCATATGAATACACCAGGGTATCAGCCTTGGAGGGAGAGAAGAGCTGTTGAAGTGCAGCGCAGACTGAAGAGACAATGCATATAAAGGCCATAAGTAAGCATAGACTGGACCCTCCATAAGACAACCGTGTTTCTAAACTACCCTGCTCATCCAGGTAAAAGGAGCAAACATCCTAACCAATTTTAACGAAGCTGGTACATTTGTAAATAGTAAATTGTAAATTTGTAAATATGACAATACGCTTAGCACAGCAGCTTGGATTTGATGGTCTATGAAATCCTTTTCACTTCTGTCATCACATTTTTTGCAAAGTGATTACCCTTGTGATTGAATTAGAAAAATTCATATATCACTACAACAGCAAAACCCATCATGGGCTGATGCTGAACAAATCAGGTAGTCTTAGTAAATGTAAACTTTTTTATTGGGAGGAGGGGCGAGTGCTTTTTTGTTTGTGTGGAGTTTTTTCATAGGAATTTGGGGGTTGGTTTTTTGGTTGGTTAGTTGGGATTTTGGTTTGGGGTAGGTTCTTTTTCTGTGGTTGCTTGGGGTGGGTTTGGGTTTGTTTTTTTGTTGTTCGAGGTTTTTTTGTTTGGGTGTTTTTTGGTTTTGGTTTGTAGGGGTTTTTTTTCTCCTAAGACCCACATCCCCAAACTCCAGTCCATAGCTTCTAGTGTGCTTTCTTTCCATATGGTTCAAAGGAAGATTGTGTACAAGACAAAAGAAACCAGAGTCCTTTGCAGCTGCTGTACTACACACAGCCCCAGAACCAACATGGAATGAGGAAGAAAGCATTCCTTATTGCTGCCTGGAGACATACGCTGGCCATGTCTATGACTCTTGCTGGTTTCATCCTCACATCATCAACAGCACTGCTGCTTGGGCTTCACTCACTAAGTTGCAGAGGAGCATTGATGTTGAGGTTTGAAATGCTCTTGTTGCTGTGAGCACCATCACAGAGATAGTCATTTTGTCAAGAGGAAAGTTTGAGATCACTTGCTTCTTACAGACACTGCTTCCTATAGACAACACCTCAGATCACAGAAAGCCTCAGGCATCCACTTACCTTACCAGACCAGCAAGAATTTTTGGATTTTACAATACCTTCAAGTAGCTAAATAAATCACTGTGATTGATTAGCTAACGTATTTGTCCCTGAGAAAGCAATTTCAGAGTTAAACTGAACCAAAGACTAAGCCCACATGACTGGACAGAGGTGCTACGTCCCTCAGCTTTCTTGCATCCAACACAGACGTGTAGGGGTTTTGTGGGGGGTTTTGTTTTCTTTTAAATAGAGGGTTGAATACAAAACCATCCATAATCTCCAGTTTCTTATCAGGATGCAGAATTTCTTCCTGGGATAAAGTCTCATACGCTTTTGAATGTAAAGATGATAGGTATTTTTATTGTGAATCAGTAAGGAGGAAGAGCATCCTCCAGAACACAAAGTGGTCAAAATTATTTAAGTGATAACTCCCCCCAAAAAACCACATAGGTGGATTGAAAGGTTCTTATTCTACCTTGATCAACCAACAAAGAGCTTGTGTGCCCAAACCCTTTATTTCTTTTAACTATATAAAAGTTGATTCTTAAAAAATACTGTTTCTTCTCAAACTTTACCAGGCTGATAAACTATACTCCTTGGTGTCTGACCCAATCTGACTTATTTCTCCCAAGGAAAGTTGGAGGACAGCAGAATCATTTAACTGTTTGAGTTCGTGTATAACAACATCAGCCATCTGCCTTTGGAGTGGCGTAACACAAGATGTGAGTGCAAATTGAAGACGAGAAATTTGTCACCACAGTAGAAACAATTTCATTCCAGATAACAGGGGTGATATATACCTATTCCTCATATTTTAGTTCTCCTTGCTTTGCTTTATTTATGTGCCATAAAGCTGTAATTCACCAGTGAAGAATGAAACACTTTATTGAACATCTACACAGTATTTACAGTCCCTGCATCAGATGCCACTTTTTCATCATCATAATGGGACATATTAGGAATCCCAGAGCTACGCAGATTTATGGACTTCGGGACTGCATTGGTAAAAATACAGAGCACCATGAGAAGGCTCTTGCAATGAGCTCAATCTAGTAAACTTCCATATTAATTAGAAATCTCGGGAGGGTTTATGGAAAACAAGTTAGTGGGAACACCATTCTTTGTCATCCATCATTCCTGTAGAAACAGTAATAATGTAGGAAGAAAAAAAAATAAAATATAAACACAATGTCTGACAAAGGAATTTTGAAATGCTGTAATCCTTTCAACTTCTAGGTTTTACCAGAAGTGTCTCCCAGAATTTATGATCAAACCACCTTGTAGAGTGGGGTTTTTTTGGTTGGTTGGTTGGGTTTTCTTGGTTTGTTCTCATTTGTTTTTTATGGCAATGACATTTCTAAGAGGAAGAACAATTTTAAATAAACAAATGCAAAGGAAAACATAATGCCTCAGGTTCAGGTCAAACTTCAAGCCGGTCTCTTGCAGGTATTTAGATATAATCTTACCCATATGCATGAACAGCCCCATTTAGGACAGCAGAGCCATTTGAGATGAGCCAGATTAAGCCCAGGCCTGTATCTCTGGGGCAACACAGCCTTAGCTACACTAGAAAAAACACTTGTAATTTTACAGTGGAGCCAGAGTCCTAAATACATCGGCTGCACCATGCTCAGTCCTGACAGACAGGAGCAAAGGCAAAGAATGCCTCCAAACACAGCTGGCAAGCCACCACAAAAACATAGGCGACTGCTCACAGTAGGTGGTTTTAGCCAATGCTGGCTGAAACCACCAGGGTTTAAAAATACAGTTGGAAATAAGAGTTTAGGAATCATCACCCAAATTTATAAGACATTAATTGAATAAATTCAATTAATTGAATCACCAGGAAATTAATTTGTATGCTCTGCTACTAAAATTATTGGCACTGCTTTTTATCCCTTTGTTTTTGTTCAAAAGAACAATCCTAAAAAAAAATATTTCATGTCACGTCAGTTCTGTCAGAAGCCGTTTGCTCAGATGAAAACTGTTAGTTTTACTCGTATTAAATGTCAAGACTCACATAACATGAGAATGTAAATATTATGTGGATGTTTCTTAAAGTAACTACATCTATGCATATCTAAGTGGAATTGCTTCATGAGCTTAGCTGTTTGACTTTGCCGGTTGGGTACCAGACAGTGCCATTTTGGTATATCTACCCACTATCAAAACAAGTAAGAGGAGTGAAAAGAAGCAAAGAAGTTAGCAAATTAATAACCTTTTCTCCAGACCCAAGCTCCATGCGATTTGGACTCTTTCCAGGGCAGCAGATTAAGACAGGCAGCACATGTCAAGAGCGCCTGAAGCAAAATAGAAATGTTTTTTGTTTTTTTACCTAGAGCCATCTCAGCACATCGTCAGTAGTGAGAAACAACTGCCTGGCTAGCCCAGTTTGCCTCACTTCTGTGGAAAGACTAATGATGGCATAACAAAAAGCTTAATCACTTATTAAAGCATGAGGTTATTTATTTCCTTTTACCATGAGACCACTGCGAGACAAAAAGCAAGCTGTGACAAAATAGAGGCAGAATGAACAATAGATCAACTCAGAGATTTAAATATTTCAAAGTTATGTGCATCACGTATGGCGACATCATCGCAGATAAACTGGATTGTAAAATCCAACTCAGTTATTCAAGATTTGCTTACTCAGCCCATTCACAGAGAAATGCTTTCCTAAGGAATTACACCATGGTTTGCTTCTTTGGTTTCCTAGGTGGGATACTGGGAGCAGAAGGTGCTTCGTAGAATTAAGTATCAAGGAATTTTATCCAGAAGATTACAAAAAAGGGTATAGAGAAAGACGACACAGAAAGGCAAGTCTTGACTGCCGCTCAAGAAAGAACTCACAGGTAGGACCATCATGAAATTTGGTTGCACAGCTCAGGAATTTTCACAATTAAAGAGAAGGAAAATGATCAGTTAAGCAGTGATTAACTATGATTGTTGTGGTACTGCTAAAGGAAAAGAAAAAATAGAACATAAACAACAGCTACCTAATTTACATCTGTTTTCCTGAGAAAATCTCTAGTCACAGATGGGACCTTTGGCAATTAGGTTAATCTCAGCTTCAAGATTCTTAATTCTCAAAACTGAAACATGTTTTAGGATACATATTAGGTAAATAAACCTTGGAGACAGGGAATGAAATCTCACCAATCTGTGGAAAGCCTTTTCATTCACCATGGGGGAAACCTAATAAACTATAAATGGCAAATACCTGTGGTTGTATCCAAGTCCTATGATATCAGATAAACAAAAGCGTATCTGAATTTTTGGGAGAGACAGTCATCCATTAATATGCTTATTAAACTCCAGTCAAGTCTTATTATTTGTCCAAAATCTCAGTTTGATCTGCAAACCCCTCTATAGGGCCACGTTTAAAGCAAATTTAACTTATACAGTGTTTGCCACTGTTAAAGTTACAATCACTTTTCAAGTTTTACTTAACATGCTATCTTAAAATTTTAATTCCGTTTTCTTGTGGAATTTCATCATTTCAGTCATGATCACGTGGTCATGATGAGGTCATCACTACTGGAAAGGAACAGGTTTGTTGTCAGTCTTCACATCACATTGCAGAATCTACTGTTCCTGGGCTTTCTTACCTGCCTGCTGCCGCTTCCCTGCACAAGAAAACAGGATATTCATCTTCAGCTCATGAATAAGTAGTCTGCTAGTGCCAGACAGAGTAATTTGTCAGTATTCTTGTAGCAGTAAATTCTCAGAGCATCTTTAGAGCTCCTCTTTCAATGCTAAACAGGAGGTATCCCTGAAATATCCTTCAGATTCATCAAATTTAATAAGAGTTGATACTGTTTCAAATAAAGGCTTATTCCTTCTGCTCTTAAACCTCTCAAACTCTTAAAACTTAATTACTTCTTAAAGGGTTCTCTGAATTTAAATGACCTTTCAAGATGGCATCATATCTTACAAAGAGTCTTTAGAGAGATAGTTCTAAGTCCCTCACGGAAGTTTGGGAAGCATTGTCAGATCAATTCATTCCACAAAATACACACTCAAATGACTTTTTATATTAGTAACTAGCTGTAGCATCATATAACCCTGCCGTGTTGTACCTAACTCATCTCACTATTCACATAAGGAGGAAACAGAAGTACTTTGTGACAGTTTCTATTAAGATACGTTTACGACACTGGTCCAAAACAGGAAGTAAACCCTGATTGGAAGTGTGCTTAATTGTTTGCTTCAGTCCACTGCAGTCAAAAGAACACAAACAGGTGCTTTAAGTGCTTTCCCAAATACATATGGACTGTTAGCTAAAGCTTAGGGATGACTCAAGAGCGATATAGTCATTACCAAGCAAAGCTGATCGTGGTTTGAGTATTTCACCCTGACTGGACAGTACTCAGTACAAAATAATTAACCGCACTTGACAGATGCCTTCGAAAACAAGCAGTAATTTTTGTCATTATTCACGTATCTTTGTCAGTGTCTGAGCTTTCAAAGCACAAACGTGAAGGCTCTTCAACAACTGCAATATTAGAAAAAAAGAACAGCAAGGGGGGAAAGGCACTTCACTGCACCCGCAGCTCTTTTCGTGCCTCAGTTTCTCAGGCTTTTCAGTTGTCCATTCCAACTGGGAGACAATTCTGGGAGAAACAAGAGCAAAACGAGGATGGAAACTTGACAAGTTTTGTCAGAGTATGCAGGTATGAAACTGTAACACAAAGCTAACAGGCTGAAAGCACAGGACTTTGCCAGCAGCCAGCCAAGGCTCTGAAACAAATCCCCATAGGAATCAAGGATTATCACAAACAGCATCAATTCTCACTCCAAACACACTCACAGCGTCTATCTTGCTTCCCATAAGCAGAAAACAACCCTATCAAAACAAAGCACTCTTACTAAGTATCTAATTCTTCACACAGGGAAGGAATGAGGCAAATTTGATGGATGCTAGTCACCTCACGTACCATGAACTTGCAAGGTACTCATACTTCACAATGAAAGCAGAATGAAAACCTACATAAAATAGAATGGCATACAAGAGCAGGGCAGGAGGGAGACTGTGACAAGGATATCATTACTGGGAGAGCAGGATACAAAAAAAGCTACCAAAGACACGCTGCTGCAGCTGAATTATGTAGAGCTCTGAAAAAGAATGAGCTCAAATTTAACACGCTGATCGATTCCCTGTTTCTGTTTCCCCACTTATGACGTAATCGTTAACCAGCTACTTTTACAGTGAGAAAAACTGATTTCTGATTAAATTAATCATGAATACAGTCCAGAAATAGTTCTCTGCAAATATTCTTTTGAGCAAACACTTCACTCCCACAGCTTTTCACAAAGAGCTCCACAGCAGATAAAATAAGTCCAAACATGATCTAAGCAAAACTCTATTTAGCAATTGTCAAAACACTAGGGAGTAAATTTCCTCATTATTCATTTGGCTTTGCTGGTGTCTTTGCACTCAGGGCACAGATGAGAACCCTCTGCTTCAGGAAGTACAGGGAAAGATTTCTAGCTGGGCTGGAAACCTCTTCCTCACCTTGGCACTAGGTACCTCTGAATTTCAGGGCCAGAATTGTCTCTGGCAGTTCTCGAGGGGCAGGGAGAGACACTGCAAGCCAACAAATGGCTTTTGAAGCAAGACCAGAGCTCCTGCAAAAGCCATTTCCTTGCCTACAATCATCCTTTCATCTCAGGCCATTTGTCTGATGGAAGCTGCCTGACCTATCACTACTAAATAACATTACAGGGGCAGTTCCGTTCAGTTACACTTAAAGGTTTCAGCTTGACTCTAGATTAAAATCACTCTTTTGGAAGGATTCATGGACAAAACTAGGAATGGCAGTCACATGCTCGGAGCACATAAATGCGTTGCCCTTTGAGGTAAAATCATAGCTCCTTGGTTCAAGAGGCTCCGCCACTACACCAACGTTAACACTCATTGCTCTAATTGCATGTTCAGATAAAACCCCTAGTCTGCAAATACAATGCCAACATGTTATATGTGTTTAAAAACAACAACAAAGTCCACTGACTGAAAGATCTGAGGATTTGCCTGGAGGCTTGTGTATAACAGCCACTTTGAACAATTCTAATTTTAACCAATATGCTATAAAAACAAAATGCACAGCAATTCATACACTTGTCACTGGCACCAATTTAAACCACACTGTGGAATAAGCTATTTAAACGGGCTTGTTGACCTACTTTTTAATCCTAGCTTTTGGGGAAGAAAAGAAGTAGTAACTTAGAAGGTTGTTATTTCCTATAAATCATATTTCTGCATGATTCTTACCACACAGCATTTCATTTTATGAGGATGTTTTTTTCCACTGAATGCAGGTACAGATGAAGCTGCAAAATGTTAGGCTATGGAAAAGTATTTTAATTCATTATTACCTTGAAGTGACCCTCATTGTCTGACACTTTGGAAATAATTTTGCCTACAATCAGTCTTTTCTCTGTCCTCTCAGTTACTTACATTTGAAAAGAAAGAGACCATCTTAAACATTAAAAGGAGCTTGACATACAAAAAGGAGGGATAAAGGGACTTTGTTTAATTTAGTTCTTTCTCATAAAAATTCTTTCCTCAAGGTCACTCCAAACAATTATTCAGTTCTCTTTAATGTTTGTTCCAAGCATGTATTTTTAGATTCTCCACTGTTCTATTACACACTGTACATGTAAGCTCCATTCCAAAATATTTTTTTTAGAACAACAGTTGTTCTATATATTTCTCAACAGTACCCAAGTTATAGAAGTGAAATAAAATAGGTAAAAAAAAAAGATCTACAGTGCAGTTCTCACCGGTACCTATACGTTTACACATGGAAGCTGATGAACGAAGTTAACAGAAAAACTTATGGGTAAAAGTAAGCATTTGCATTTTTACAGGTATATGATTAGATATTGAGTGCAAAAGTGGGTCTCCGGCTCAGCTTTTGTGCCACAGAAGTAAAAGGTACAAAAGAATAAAAATATAACAGGTTTCTGATAAAAGCAAGCTGTACAGCTGGCACATCTCCCTGGCTTCTGTGGACTTCTGTCAGCAGGCAACTGGACAATAAAGTCCATCCACAAGTTGGATACACATGAATAACATACACAAAATTATCATGTTTATGATTTGATTTGATGTACAAAAGAGACCATAACACAGCTGGGAGCTAGAAAAAGTGGCTTTGAACTGTGTATTCTGTTAGGCATTTAACTGTGCAAGCTGGACTCTGCCATGAGCTAACTGACCATGCTTTCGGATGTTCTTCTACTGCTGTGTTCAAGAGACAAGACAGAAAGTGTGCAAAGGACCTGCCAGAGTAGAATAATCCTTTTCCTTTGAGGGACAGGCAGAAAGAGAAGGAATGGGCGTGGGGTGGGGCGAAGAGAGTAGAGGTGAAAGAAATTTAATTATTCTGGTGTCATGCACACCAGACATAACCATTAACACCTTTATACAAGAGGCCACTGGAACTGTGCACATCCTTAGGACAGAAGGCTTCATCTGAGTAGTAACTAACACATTATCAACCTAATTTTTTTTAGAAACCTATCTTTGGTGAAGAAGGAACTTTCTTGCTTTCCCTGGGACATGTGAATTCCTTAGTGGTGTGCATGCTTGCACTTGACAGGAATAAAGAACTGTGAAGACAAGCTTCTTCCATGCAAGAATACAAGGATGGCATTTTTACATTTAATCATAGTGAAGTGACAGTAAAGGAATCAAACCAAGTAAGAGGTGCAGAAACTATAAGGTTCAATTAAAAAACAAGCCTTAAAACTAGGAAAAAACATCACAGCACAGAACAATTTATGTGAGAGCTGACAAGACAAGATAGGATGCAGAAAGTTTTCCCCTTTTTCTTTTGCAGAGTCTTTAAAGGAGGGAAAGAAAAAAGTGGCAATTAGTAGCACAGCAGCAGAAATTCTGTGAAAAAACGTATAAATAGTAAGGTGACTCCGTACAGAGTCTGGAGAATGTAAGCCATCTCCATGTACGCGAAGAAGTCAAGAATTCATCACCTGAAAAGGTCAGAGAAGAGACAGTCTAGGGGCCAAACATGTCACTAAGGAGAACAGTACAAACACAGACTTTTTGTTACATTGAAGAGGAGGCAGATGGGGCTGTATAAACAGTTGTAGACCGCACAATCACAAACCTACAGACCAAACAAGCCCCTCAACTTTAGCAGCAGGTAAATTATAATGGCATATCTAAAGAGAAGCTCACCAACCCAGTTTCCTTGCTATTTCATTGTCTGCAAAGCTTTAGTTAATGAAGTCCCAGGAACAACTTCTGCTCTTGAAGGAGAAGAGAAAAAAAAGAAGCAACATTATTCTAAGTCAGCTCCATTCCAGCTACTCATAGCCCAACATATCATCTCACCAGGAGAATCTTCCCTGCCTGAATTATGGGGGGGTTGTATTTGAATTTTTGCATGCTTGTGAGGTTAAAGTCATAAACAGAAACCTGACAGGAAAGACAAAACTGATCTCTTACTTACATTTTAACAAATATACATGTAATTCTTTTGCACATCAGAAGTTAAGGGGGACAGTTTAAATGGATACAAACTGCATGCAAAAACAACTGAGATTACTTTTGAAGAACCTAGTAACAGTCAAGGACTGGCAAAACCTGTAAGTACTCTTTAGAAGAAGGATGGCAATGAGGATTAAAAGGAACACTCGGTGAACAGATTGATTTAAATTGTAGTTTTATTAGTATCTAACGTAGGGTGTCTTTCAGAAGGCTTTCAGATAATCAACTTGCTTTAAAATACCACATGTCAACATTTTAGTCAATATCTCTGGGCATCAATAAACCAAAGCAGAGACGGTTTTCTTTGCAGCAGGCAGTACTTCCACTTCAGTGTGGAGCACATGCAGAATCAGCAACTCTGGGGGCTTTCTTTCAGCATAAGGTGCCTCCAAGTGAACTCTGGCTACAGAGAAGAGGACTTCAACAAAACAAAACAGGCTACCAAGGGTGGTGAAGAGAGGAGGGGTACAAAGGTACAAGGGAAGGTTTGCAATGCAGAATGTGAGGCTGCATCTCCTTCTCTCCCTGCTCGGTTAACTCTGCCCATGTGACACATGCTCCACGTCACCTACGTGGCTGCAGATCTGCCCCTTGTGCCAATATAATAAAGGAGAAAGCTGTGTGTGGTTGACAGTCCAAAATGTGTGGGATTTTCCAGCAGAGTCATGTCTAGTGAACACAAGAACTTATAAGCCTGAAACCTAAAACTGACTCCTCGAGGCCCTCGAGTGTCTGCGAGATTTCTCCCTTGGAGTCCTTCAGGGGACTTCCCTCAGCCAAGGCTCAAAGGAAAACACAACGTACATGAGAGAGTCAGGCCTTTGACTTGCACAGTTGAGAGAAAGGTTTGACTCTGCAAAATGCTTGTGCTTGTTTTAACACACACAGGATATCCACAGGTATTCACCTCAGTCAGCTGCTTATCACACCTTTGCCAGCAGAAGTGCCCAACACCACATATACTTACCAGCTTTATATTTCTTTAAAATAAGGTTTGGGATCATGAAGTTACCATCTTTATTCCAAGGAACTCTCAGGACAAATTATCTTTACAGCTCTAATGGAATTGTTTACAGCCATAAAAACATTTCGTAATACAACGTACGAATGTTTAGAATACATATACATAGTGGTCTTGATACTAATTTTTCACAGCATTCTTTTGTTAAGATTTTCCTAAAGTCTGAAGGTAAGCCCCAAAGCTAGTGGAGGATTAAAAAAAAAAAAAAAAAAAAAAACAAAAAAAAAACCATAAAGCCAAACAAAAGCAACCTAGAGGTAGCAACAAAAGTGAAGGCAAAGGGTATCACACAAGTTGTGGCTTTGTCTAGAGGGTTTAGTGAGCCAAAGCTGTGCAGACCTGACGGGCATTTCTCCCATCAGGAAAGGGCATTACTTCAGAGGACGTCGTTTTGTCCCTAACCTATGTCAAGAAGTACAAGTTAAGTTTTCCTGCTGAAATTAAGCAGCATACTACAAAGAACAAGGGGCCAGGTCACGACAGCTAACGTTTAGACATACGGGCAATAAGCCCAGACAGGAGCAGCCAGGTCCAAGAGAAATTTATAGCTGCTCCTCAGAGGTGATGAAAATCTGAGGTGGCACAGCAAATAGGGACTGACTTCTTGCAGATACTGGTAGCCAAAAAGAGCTAAATGAAATTACTACTGTCTTCCTCAGCAAAAAACTTTGTGACTTTCTGCAGGATCTGGCAAAATTATCAAAATGCCGATTTAAGACAGATATGGGATCTTTTCCAGAGGGCAAATAACAGCCTGAAGGGAGCTACCAGACCTTTCATGGCTATCAAGGCCAGAAGGTGAATGCATCATAGTGGTGAATGACGAACAGCGACTTATCCCTTCATTCAAACATATCTGGTTATCACCTAGAAGCTGAATAACACAAGAGACCTGTCCAGTAAGCCAGACAGCAAGAAACACTCATGCCATAGGGAGTCTTTCCCTTTAATAACCAGAATTACAAGCTGTCTCACAGAAATACATGTAATGAAAGTAGGAATTGGGTCTGGGATTCCTACTCTTGTGCAATCACATCCCTTCATCCTTATCCTTCAAAGCCAGCAATCAGAGGACCAGCTTTGAAGCCTGTGAGGGAAAGAGAGCAATAGTAGTTGTTTATTAGGATAGAAAACCATTAAAAAAGGATTCAACCTCTACCATCTGTTACTTGGTTCCCAAGTAAGGGAGCTTCACCATTTCCCTTTACTCTGCTGTTTCCCCCCACCAGCCAGGTGATATAAACATCCTCTCAAAGCTGACAAAATATAAACAACCAATTACTTTTCTTCGTGAAGACAAAATATTTTGTGATGACTATAATGGAAATCATTGGCACTGAGAACACAGGTGCAGAATCGGAAGATACATTTAAATCTAAGCTAACAAAATTTTCCAAAAAAGTTTTAAATACTGTGCTGATGCACCTCTGAACAGTAAGCTTTGTATGCAGTACAGACTTTAAATAAACAATTTATACCCATCACTTTGCATGTTCTTATTGCTGTACAGAGCATTTCTTTTTGGCAACTGTACTCAACCTACTTCCAAAAGAGAGCTAAAGCTGTGTTCCCAGTTCAGAGCAGCACAGTGTTGGTCAGAGAACTCTATCAGAATAGGAGAAAATACAGTTTATAATGTGAAAACAGGGAGAACCAGTGAAGTGCCATTTTAGAGCACTGGCTTTTAAGTTTGCGTATTTTTTGATCTATTTTACCTCTTGTTGTGGATGAAATCGATGGGCCTGCATGGTTTTTAAAAATCTAAAAGAGACAAGTCTTTTTTTTATGACTTAAAAACATAATATAGCCTTTGCTGAACAGACTTATTGCTACGCACAAAGCATGCCAGTCAATTACATCAAAACAATTTCATTCAGGTCACTAAACATCAGTAGGTAGCACGATTTAGTGCCAGGAGTGTATTATACAAGAGCACAGCAATTTTGAGGTTTGGAATTGAAATGGAAATTGCAACATGGATGAATATTGACAGTAAGCACATACAGCAGCAAGGGAGCATCCTGCACTTAACCCAGGACCATGTGATCCACCCATTCCTAACAAGAAATCCTTCCCCCACATCATACAACACGACATTGTGTTTCCTTAATTCAAGTTAATTTCTAGCATTTGCATGCAAACTGTTTTGAAAGTGTAGGGTCACATGTATCAAAAAGTTAAAAAAATGAAGTTACTACACTTAATTTCATAGTTCCAGATTCATAAAAGTTATTTTATTCTCTTCCATCATTGAAGGCTTTTAACTAAAACTGAAATGAAACAATATCATGTATTCCTGGCCCCACTTTTTCTCTCTAAGGAAGAGCTAGACTTGGTGATGACTGATGTTTATTGAACCATCATTTCCAATATCTTTGAAATGCAACTTTATCACACTGAAGATGAGATGTCTTATTTTGGCCATTGTTCATAAAGGCCCCTTTGATACCTGTAAAAAAAAAAAAAAAAAGATTTTGGCATTTTCTTAAAAAAAAAAAAATACATCACCTTTTTGTAACTGCAAGCAATCACTTAATTAAAACTGTCTCTATATAAAACACAGTATGTTTCTGGAAACACTATGGCTCCTAAAAACAACTTTGAGAGTTCTACTTTAAAAAAAATATGTCCTGTTTCAATCAACCATCACTACTTATCTAACTCAAAGCCTGCATGCTCTACTGTGTTGACCAAGAGGCAGTAGAGAATTCAGCTACTTGCTTTCTATGTCCAGAGTGATTATTTATTTTTTACTATTCAAAAAAACATATTAAAAAAAAAAAGATGAGGGCTGTTTCTTAGCTGTGATTACTACCTCTTGGCTCACATACTCTGACAATCAGAAGTATTACACTGGATTTTTTTTTCCAAATGATGGATTTCATCTGTTGCTCTTTAGCAGCACCTAAACTGCCATGAAGTTACACCAACCAAAGACCATCTTTCCTCTGAAAGATTTGGGGTTACGACAAGTTATGGCAACATTTTAAAATGTGGTTTAATGCAGTTCACTGCCTCCAGGCTACTGCTTTTGTCCTCTGCACACTGGCAACAAAGGATCACATTTTTACTTCCAAAGGCCAAAAAAATAAAAGAACTAAACATTTTCCAGTTATGTTCTTCTAAAAGAATTTCAAAGAGGAAAACAAACTGCCCATGTCTTGGGGAACATGGAGTGGAACCAGAACCAAAAACTGTAGCCTGCTTTCAAAAGCAGTGATCCTCTTAAGTTGGAACCAGCACAAATCCTTTGTGTGTTAATAGATAGGAATTACAAAAATATTTATTTCACAAGTCCTTGTTAACCTAAATGACATACATTTTCAGACTCTGCTCTTCATTGGGAAAGAAAAAAGAAATTCAAAACCTACGAGGTCTAAAAAAGGTTGTTGGAACATTTAATTTTTCAGAAATAGGAAGACACTTGGACAGATACATTGTTTTACTGACTTAAAAATCTCTGATGGGGAAATAATTAACCAAGATAGAAACTACCACCAGATCAATCACTGAAGAGCTTTAGACAGTAGCGTCCAAAAGAACAGTTGCAAATTGTGACAATGGTGCCAGTAGAGGCTTTTATCATTACCGTCATGAGCCTAGCATAGTTTAAGCATATAATACAAACCAGAAAATATTTTACTAGATTATAATATCTAGCAAATCAAAGAGAATTGTGTATTCCCTGACTCCAAGTAACCACGAGTTCATTCTACCTGTGAAACAGCATGCAGGATAGTCCAAAAGTCTGAAGGTATATGCTCAGGGGATCTGACTCTGCTCTACCATTTTTCCATTCAGTTTGTATCAGACAAAAGTATTTGGATTTGAGAATGAAAAAGTGTGCAACAGGCAAAACAATTCTCGATGCAGTAGCTACAGTTTCAGTCAAGTTAAAAAAGCACCGTAAATCAGTAATGTGGGCATTTAGCTATAGTTTAACATAAACACAAAATTTATGAATCATGACAATTAAATAATGACTTATCAGGGGAGGCAAGTAAGCAAAATCAGTCCATTTTTAACCCTGTGTAACAGGTGATTTATTTTTTTAATTGCATTAACTTATTTTTTTATTGCAAGTTTACTTCTGAGGACCAAATACAATAACTTAAGAAACCTTTCAGTCTGCTTAGACATTCACCTATATTATCCTTTCTAAAACTGATTTTCAGTTAAGTACCATGTCCACTTACCAAGAATGTGTTTGAATTTACAGCTGTGCTCCTAAGCATTCATAAATCAAGCCACAAACTTTCATGGATGAATTTAAAAGTGAGAAGTTTCACACTATTCTGATTCTCTAAAGTATAGGTGCGGACTGCAAGAACATGCCTGACTAGCAGCACAGAGGACTGATGTTTCTTTAGTCACACGCTAGTCAGAGCAGATTAGAAATTACGTTTGATTTCTATTTTGTTGCTTTTTATTGTACTTCGGTTTATAACCCGGGGAAATCTGAGTCTGCAACACTTTTTCGTAACGGTATCACAGCAAAATAGGAGTTGGACAAGGGAAAAGAGAAGAGGAAAACAGTGCATTTCCCACTCCAACCTCATCCTCCCAGAAAATGTGAGGCTGCAAAGATCAATTCTCTTTGTACCTAAGGGTTCCCTCCATCATGAAATCTGCCATATGGTAGAGGAGCAAAATGATCTTAGGAGGCTGGAGAAGCAAGGGCCAAAACTAGTAGGCCAGTAACATATGCGATAGGTACTTCAACATTTTCCCCCAAAGGATCAATAAGTGATTGCTTAGTGATACACATCTTCCCTGTAAACAAAAACAAAAAAAAAAATTAGAATGGGACTACTTGTCTTCCTCAGAGGATAAAGCTCCCTCTTTATTTTGACACATTAATAATTTCTGCTGCATTTTCTGATTTTATCTTTGTTTTGGTATAGCATTCCTGTTCGTCTTCCAAGTAGATGTGTCCCTTCCTAAAGGGAAATTTTCAGGGTGACATGGCTGTAAGCACCTCCTAATATTCCATGGGCACTTTACAGACCTACAAAGGAACTCAGGAAAAGAATCTTAAAGTCCTGACATGTCTGAGATACAGAACATGGCATGTCAGGTGTAAGTGAAGACAGTACACTGCAATTAGCTTTTATTTTGTTGCAGGGGAAAAGATACCAAAAAAAACCAACCAACCAAACACCACCACCCACCCACCCCAAACTTTCTTCCTACAAGCACCTGAGTCGCTTAGACAAACTTACTAACCATTCCTTCCTCTACTGTTCCCCACCCCCCAACCTGCTGCAGTCTTAAGCATACATTTACAATTGCTTTGAGATTTTAGCTACTCCACAGCAGGGATTAGGATCCTTCATGAGACCTTTCTATTTACTAAACAATCAAGCGAAACAAAAGATTCAGAGCTCAAGAGTACCTACAAGGAAAATGGACCAAAAGCCATTCCTGGTGTAACCTTGTTGACTTCATGGACTCAGCTTTTACTGTCTGTTTTATACATAGCATCTTTGAAGCAAACAAAACATAAGGGCTTTTAGAAGATGCTACCATTATAATGGGATAGATCAGAATAATTACTTGTTTTAAGCACATTCCTCTGTCTTAGCTTCTTGATTTACAAAGGATACACTAAAGAGTAAATAATACATATTACAAGAATTATGGAGTCTGGCTTGCTTTCTTTAAGCATAGGTGGTTTAGGTTAGTTGGTTTTAATGCTGAGGCGAAACTTCCCTATTAACTTATGTTCCTTTTGTCGGTATTATATCCCTGCATTTTCTCTAATATGATTTACTGAATTAAGACAAGTATTAAAGAAAATTTGAATTAGCTAGGTTTTCCTATGCAGGAAGAGGTATGTCTTTGTCCTTCCAAGTGAGGTTGCAAGCCTTCAGGGTAGCTAAGAACAGAAACTGATTCCACTTATTAAAAAAAAAAAAAAAAAAAATCATCACTATTGGTGTAAGTCACATAGCTCTGTGAAAGGATGAGAGATAGCTGGAGTGGGACCTTGCTTTCCAGCAGGCAAGGTTCAAGGGCTCACTGATATAAGTTCACATTGAAATAGATTGCATTCAAGAGGGAGTCTCCAGTGATTTAGTTGAACTTTATGTTCCAGATGTCTTCATGTAAAGGTGCACTTCTGTAACATTTAGGAGCAGCTAGAGACAAGTTTTATAAGCCCTTTGTTTCTGTAAATGCCCATCCAGGAAAGGATTTAGCACAATGGAGATTTTTCCGTATTTTCATGTTTGCTGTAGAAATGCTGTTAGATGTATTTATTCAATGAACAGCACACCCGTTACATTTAAATGCAAGAAAACTGAGTTTACTTGCAGGAAGCCACTGTATTGACAAAAGATTAGTTACACAAATCAGCCTGACAAACAACAAAACTTATGAAGCCCAGTGACCTTTGCATAATGCCTTGCATGGTGTGGCAACACTTACAGGATTCTGGATGGGACGAGCAGTTTAGAAAAGTGTCATTTAGTCAGTCAATACATTTCTGAAGGGAAAAAGGGGAAAGAAACAGTCAGATTAATATTATTTACAAGGGTGCATCACAAGAAAGCCCTCCTGAAAATATTGTCTCCAGAAGAGGCACACATTGTGGTTCCTTCCCTTTTCTTCTTAAAAGCGCTGCTGTGTATTAACACTGGCGGTTACAGCTGGGGCCTTTGGGCATCTGCACTTGAGCAGCTTTCTCACTCAGGTGAAAATTTATTAACTGAAGTATGCGGCACCCTAGCATCTCTCTGCTAGCGCACCCTTACAGAGGCAATACTGTCACACACCCTTATCATGAAGTTAGTTTGATCGGGATATCACTAACAAGGAGGGTATAGACATGGAACCATAAGTTATCTTCTCTTCTAAAAAGAAGGTCAGTAGATATTACAAATATGAGTTATAAAAATGAAGGATATCTATTTAAAAACCCTTTGTTGGAATTTTCATTACAGAGTGGGTGAGGAATAGCTAAAGGACAGCTATATTTCTTTGGTCTGCTGACAAACAGAAAAGAAGGACAGGAATTTGATAAAACAGGGTAATTTTCAGGGCATTTAACTATGGTAATGAGAAGAAATTATGAGTAAGAAGTTTTAGGCTAAATATTGTAAAATACTGACAATTAGTCATATCTGTTTTACAGAGGAACTCTATCATTTGGGACATGCAGTACTAGCAAGGGAAAATAATAATGAATTTGAGGAAACACAGATATGAATTAGATACTTTATTTTTCGTCTTATCCCAATTCTTGGACCATAGGCAGATGAAACAGGAGTCCACTTAGAGTACCAGAGCTTCTAATATTTGCTGTTCTTTTTGCAACCGGCTCAGTTTGGAAAGTTGAAGTCCTCTGAATACAGGCAACACTATTAATCATGTATTATACCTTGAGATGGATATCCATCCCTTCTCTCCTTTACACAGGTTGAGAAACCATTAAAGAGAACAAAGCAGAAAGGCACAGCCTGTCAAACTGCACAGCGCTAGAAGGGTTATCGTAATACAGTTGCAGGCTGCTGTCTTTTCCAGTCTGTACGACAGATGAAAAATTTCATTCTTGTGACAAAAACGGTAATGAGGATAGAAAATGGCACAACATGAATCCAGCTCTCTGACAGGGTTCGTAATGAGAATCAGAATTGTGCAAAGTTAATCTAATCCCATCACAGTGTTAGAACTCAAGTCGCAGGGGACTTGCTTATATCTATAGTTTCACATACATTATCTCAGGAGCACAAAGCTTATGTGGAAAAAAAAGATATGAGCGGTATTTTGAAGCTGAAAGAAGCTTGCACTATCACAAAATAGTGGGGCCAATCTGATAGAAGATCAGCCTCAAGACCCAGCATTGTAAACGCTGCTGGTTGCACCGTCATAAGTGAGTGCCTACTAGTGCAAACACTCCTTTGCAAACAAACCACAACCTAAAGGTTTACTTCCTCTGATCTAGAAGATGGACTGTAGAGTGGTTTCACCATTTCAAGAAAGAAATGTACTAGTATCCATAAGGTAATTGAACTTATGTCACACAGCAATGCTGTGTGGTATACTTTATGTAGCAAAATGTATTGGGGTTTACTATTATTTAAAAGGTTTTATTGACTTTCCCACTTACATTTGAGTCTTTAGGGACTGCCTTTATTCTAACATCATCTTTTTCTTGCTTTTCAAATCAGCTGTCATAAATGAGATTTCAGAATTTTAAGTATGTAAAAACTAGTTCTCCAAATAGTTTCTGGGACACAAAGTATGTAGTTTCTACCTAATACACACAGAAAACACTGTAGACAAAAATACTGTAAAATTAGGCATTAGCTGGCAGACGTATATCACTAATCCTAGAAACATTCTTAATTTGGGGAAAACATCCTAATGAAGGGACTTCCATCACATATGCATCTACCAATTTGGAAAGCTTGTGCTTCAGATATGTTAAAATATCTAGGATAAAACACTCTCTCTCTCATTACTTTCCCTCCAGTCTCATTATTCAACTGATACTGAAAACACACACAGGATTACAAATTAATCCCTTCTTAGCTTAAAAAAAACAAACAAAAAAAACCAAAAAAAAAAAAAAAAAACAAAAACCACCAAACCAAACCCCACAAAACTATGTTTACCTTGCATCCTAGTGAGATGCATCAGGCAGAGTAAGGTATTAATAAGTCTACACAGCATAACAGGTAGCAAGGTAGTTTGACTCCTGCGGTCAAAACTAGCTTATTAGTCTGGGCTGAAGGTTGCACAGATTCACCCACCTCCTTGGTACTTGCCTGGAAGAATAATTAGGCTACTTCCACTCAGTGATTCTTCGTGTGTGAAAAGAGATGTTGATTCATTGGACTGCAAACCCCAAATCATCATTATTTAGACATATATCTTTATAGATTGTAAAAAAACCTGAAGTTCTTTAAAATGGCTCTGAAAGGATACATGCTGGAACAAATCTAACCATGGGGAGGCATATATGCTAGACAAGATCTTGCACAACTAAGTTATGACAAGAACAAGCATAATTCTTTGTTTCATGTCTTATTTTTCAAGATTTAGCACTACACAGATAAAATGCTGTTTTTGAGAGCATTTATCTTCATCCACATTTAATCTAGGACATCTGTAATAAAAAAACAACATCATAACTAATCAGTTTTAATAGTTTATTCAATCTATTATTTTCCTGTTATGACATTCACTTAAGTAAACATCTTCATATATATTTTTAAAGTCTATTATGGCTTTTGTCTTCTAAGATTGCCACGCCCCCAGGGCAAGGTAACACTTCTTGCTTCCGAGAATAAAATTTCTCCAATTAGAAAACAAAAAAGAAAATACTGAAGTACCATATTTTCAGTTCTTTTCTTCTATCTCTACTTCAAAAGATACTGTTTCCAGGACTCCTTCCTCCACTGTACTCATTTATATAATTTAAGAATATAAGTTAGCAGAAAAGTTAATGCACTGGCACAGAACATCTTTACATACAGGAAGGATTCATCTTCCATTACTAATATAAACAGTGAATATAAAGTTATGGTGGATGTATCCTTGGAAAAAGGTAGGATGCCAAAAAAAGTGCAACAAAAATGGATTATTTACGACCTACTTTAAGGATAGCAAAGGATTCCCTCAACTACCTTGTCAAGGTTTGAGCCTCTCGTTCTCATTAATTTTTGCAGCAGTAGAAGGCCTAAGAAACAGTAAAACGATCAGCAGGGGACAGAGCAACTTAAATGATAGTGATATCATGTGCGTTATTAACATTTCCCTGAAGGCCTAGAAGCTAATTGCAGTCGTTTGGTTGAGAAGATGCAGACACAGCAGAGATCTCCTGAGAAACTGAACTGAGAAGGAAGCCTGACTTAACGGCCCATCACACTACTGCTTCAGCTAATGGAAGACATGGCTGTACAGTACCATCTACAACGGTTTTAAAGTTTTATCTTCCTCCTTGCTTATCTTGCTTCTACTTGTACAGTCAAGGAGTTGGACTTATTTTCCAGGACACACCAGTGGCAGGAAGGTGATTTGTTGAAGCTCTTCTAATGAAAAAATGATCAAGCTAACTTTAGCAAGCATGAGGAGTGCTACTTTTTTTCCACATGAACTAATTTGAACTGCCGGAAAACTCTTTGGGTACCGTTAACGAGTTTGTGGGACTCATTAGTCCTACAAAAGGACTGCAGAAAACGTGTTTCATATGGAAGTGGAAACATTAAAGGCCGGAAACAGCAACGTCCAGGGCATGAAAGAATCTGTGACCCATAATAGTTGGCCTTGGAGCAAGAGGCAAGCACTTGAAAGATAACTGTATCACTCTCCAGTTCTTCCAGAGGTTTACAAAAAGCCCTTGGCACAGTACCCATAAAGGGCAGTGGTAAGTGAAAAATCACCCACTCTTGAGCTGCCCATGTCTCCACAGGTTCTTAGTGAACTTGGGGTATGTCCCCTCCTAGCTAAATCAGTAACTTGTCAGCCAGTGCCTTCCCACCCCCCTCCACAAATTAATGTTTCAAGATTTTTAACAAAGATGGAGTCACGATAGTAGCAGAGTCGAAGAACCACCTTCATATTTGTATTAAATAAAGAGGTAAAGTTAATTTTTTGTGACTTTTACCTGACAGGCTAGGTTATTAAACAACTGGTCATTGTAGCAAGGACCTAGCCTGTAGGGTTTCTGCTCTGGTCAACAGTTCAGTGGCATTTTTGCAAGACAGAATATCACATGCTGAGCAACGTGAAACATAAGGTCAAAAGCTGTAGTATAGAGATGTACACAAACCTAGAAGCTTCTACTTAGCGTTTCTTAAAAATACCCAGATTTTTGTATTATTTATTTAAATTACAGATGAAAACCGAACAGCTTTGTTTGGGGTGAGGGAGCTGTGTGTAAGCTCTACACCACGTGTGCCCTACAGATCCACAGGGTAGGCGTTTCTTTCAAGAGTGAATGGTGGAGCACACACAGCTTCCCTGCCACAACCACCAGCACTGGGGCAATCACCTCCCAAGCCAGGGGGTGGCTGGTGTCCCAGCCGTAACTTCTAGGGGAAGTCCCACACCTCCACATCACGTGTTTTCACACTCTCTGCAATTGCCTGGTTGTCATTTTTTAAAACCATGCCCATGTGAACTCAAAACTTCCTGATCCTAAATGAAAAAGGACAGTAAGTACTTCTAAAAACCCCACGCATTTGTACACATTGGTGTATATATATAAATCTACTTATGCCAAGTAAGTACATAAAGTGTCATCTGTGCATGTGTACATAGATATGAAGATAAAAATTAAATTATGTCAATTAAAATTATATAAATATATATAAACATAAATTATATATATTTATAAATATAACTTAAAATAAATTTAAAAGTGTAGCTATAAAGTGTGTAAGATTGTCTTTAATAAAAATATATTAATAAAAGTGTAAATGCAAGTTTCAAACAATCATGGACAGCTCTACACACACTTTCCAACAATCCCTAAAACGCTAGAGGTGAAGGTAGATTGAGGGAGAAGTTCGAAGGGGGTAGGTGGGGTGTGTGCGCCAAACAGATAGGAGGTGTGGAAGGAGAGCAAAGAATCTAGAACATGTCTGAAACCTATGATCCCATCTCAGGAGGCCCACAAAGCCCCCCTCCCCCCATGTATGCAAGGGGGTGGACAGTTCCGCACCCTGGGCAGAGGTGCCTCCACCAGTGGCTCTTGCTCCAGAGAACGACCACGTGGTACTACCAGGTTAAGCAAGCTTTGTGCAGCAGTGCAAGGCAGGCCTCACTGTCCACAAAAAACGGGAAACTGTAACAAAATAGCAGTTTCAGAAGAACACGTGTGCATGGACAGTCAAGAAAAGCTGCAGAAGGTTTCAAAAAACTTTTACAGCTGTGTACAGGCTTACAAAGGGTAGAGGTCTGTGCTGTACAAGCTTTCATGCCAGTTCTCAGACTGATGTCTTCTCCAACTTATTGTGAAATCAAAAGCAATGAACAATAGTAATTTCTGATGACAATTATGTTCCCAGAACACCATATATAGAAGCCAACATAACATTCATTCAACTTATTTCTTCCAGATTTCATGATGCACTACACCATAAAATAGGAAAACTCGGTGACTCAAGTACATATATTTTTGCGCGCTTTAAGTTACATGCATATGGTTTTGTAATGGGAAATGGAGTAATTCTTAGAATAAAATCCATCTTTTCCTAGAAGTAAATATTGAATATATGTGAAAAACATCTGAAAAATTCACTTTGCCATAGAAGACAACAGAAAAAACCCCATGTAACGCGCCACCATATAAACCCAAACCAAATCAGCTGTCCTCAGTGCTTTTACTCCAACTGTTCCCATAATCCTTGCCTATCAAATTCAGCCTAACTCATGCAGCTCCTTTTTTTTTTTTTTTTGGTGTCGTACAAAGCAATGACACTTTGAACACCACTAAAACCCAAATGGTGGTGTATCTCTAAATACTTTAACCTTGTCTCATGTGTTGGCAGGGTAATTGAAAACAAATTTCTTTTCCTACTTGTCATAAAACAAATTGCTCACCTCATTATCTTTGCTTCTGCTGGTTAGTATAATTTTGAACTTCAAAAGAGATACTGAGTCCATGGGCTGTTTCAGACCATCTGCTGCTAGACTGCATTAAAAGTGAATGTTCATTGGTTTTGGTGTCCTGCCCAAACCCTCTCAAAAAAAGGGAATACACAGCAGCAGTTAGTGAGTATATTTTGCAAAGCTAATATGAATGTGCATTTATGTTCCCACACAAACCATCATTACAAACAATTTATGTTTGCTTGTTAGAAAATTAATTTGTGGATGAAGAGTTAGAGACTTGGGATAGGGGAGGGGAGAGAAGAGACCTGCCCATAGAGGAGGACCTTCCTTCCCCCTCTGCTTTCTGCTGCCCTTCTCAGCTTGAAAGAAGATAGGTCTGCTGATTCACCTCAAATTCCTCTTTAGGTTTAAATTATTCCCTGTACCAAGCCTCTTGGCATGGGACAATATGACTGAATTAAGTTTGGAGTCCTCTACAGCTGCTGCCAGGGCCTGTTATATTAAGCAGTGGATCTCATGCCTACAAAGAAGAGCTAACATTTTCATAGCAAGAATCAGAAGCAAATAAAGTCCTATTAAGCTTCTCCTCCTCCCTCAAGGTTACTATTTCAATGTAATAACAATATATGAGATAAGTCTTGTCAACCTCTGCAGGACACATTAAATTCCTGTTAAATATGGATTAGACGAGTACTGCAAAACCACACAGTTATAAAGGGTACATCCCTTTAACTATTTGGCATCCACTGCAAGGCCAGAGCAACAGCAGACACTTCTGGAAAAAGACATACAGGCAGCAAGCAAGGTTTATACAAAGGTCACTATTCTCACCGTATCATTTCTGAGAGAGGAAAAATTCAAATGTACACGCACGTCCTTTCATTATTTTAAATTAACCAGGGTGCAAGAAAGTTGTATGATTTTAAGAGCAAGGTAACTGGAAAAACACACGAGATGGAGACAACAGCTGAATGTTTTATAGAGCAGGACAAGAGATAACATATGAAAGAGTAATTATTTTGTATTCAACTGCTATGAACCCTTCATTTTGTACAAGTATTATAGGGCATAACACAGGGCTGCCACAATTTAGTTGTATTCTTCAGGGTGTATCGTTGAGTGAGTGGCTGGAGAGTCATTTAGTCTGCAAAGGCAGCAAGAAAATTGTCGGACAAGCGATCTTCCTGAACACACACTTAAAACTGGTAAGATCAGTAAACCTGTACCAGGAGTGACAAAGTGTCTGCTCTACTATCTGCTCTGTAAGAAGGAAATGTCTTCTTGGTCAGAACTGGTGATTGAAGTACTCAGAATTGCAGGAGAGGCTTGAAGGAGAAGCCTGAGCACACAAAGTTTTTCTGCTGCACCTTCACTGAAGGGTCCCTTAAGCGCCAGTGCTTTAATTGCAACAAAAACGTTCAGACAAGCATTTATGGTGCGCACACATGAGAAAAAGTGTTCTGGAAAAACAACGTATGAGGAAAATGCATGTGGAAAAAAGTTACAGGAAAGAAATATCACCAACACCACAAATACAGTTCATTTCTGTAGGGCCACTACCCATTTTTATTACAGAACATGGAATATGTTCAGAAAATCTAAATACTATATATGTAGCCGTTTCAAATAGTTTTACTTGAGACCTATACTTGGATTTCTACTTGCGCTCTCCTCTCACATCTTTATTCTGGGGGAAGATATTTTGGACCACCAGTAGTTTGTTCTTCTCTCCCCTCAGTCCATTGAGTGATGAATTCACCACCCAACAACAGCTTCTGCAGCTTCCACAAAAGCAGGTGATCCATTTCCACCAACTAATACATTACTATTAAATCCATTCATCAGCCACGTGATGCTCAAGACAACAATTTTATGTGAATAACTAGTGTCTGTCAAATGATTTTATTAGAATTGCTAAATTCACTGTGCTTTTCTTCCACATGAAGTGACTGAACAAGGAAAACGACTGCTGGTGCTCAGGAGAGTGGAACATCCACCTATAGAGCAACAGTGCCTCTCATGCACCACAACAAGGCAACACCTCTGTTCATTTAAAAAAAACTGCTGGAAGAGAAATCTTCACATGCAGTAATTACCCTGCAGCTGGTAACTCACATAGAGCAGTACAAACACTTGCTTGAATAGAAAAAACTGTTTAGGGCACCTGAATTCCCCAACTTGTTTAAACACACTAAATCTTCCACTGCTGCTAAGGTTTCTCTGAGGATCTCCTTCCTACCCCACCCATAATCCTAGAAAGTTATAAACAGATCAGACTTGCAACGCGAACAAGACTATAGATATTATTTTTCTGCTGTAACTTACAACCACACTGAAGAATTTTAAACATGGCCAGGATCTACAAACAAGCACTTAAGATGGAAAAAGAGGGAAAGGAACTTCTTTAGTGTGTTTATGGATTGCTGTTTTTCAGGTACATTATTCTGCTCCAAATCACTACATGCAGCTGCAGCAGAAGAGATATGGAAGGCGTAGAGACAGACACTAATCTGCTCTTTGGAGCAGATCTGTACATTTAAGCTACAACATAAAAAACCAAGACCGCGCATCAAAGCCAGCAAATAAACAACAGTTCATCACAAAATGACATATCATCTTCCTGTTCTCCCTATTATTTCCCCCCCCCTTTCCCCCAAAAAGGATTACCCCCACAAAAGAGGGGCTACCAGCACTCTCACTATGAAACAAAGGTTGATCTGGCTTATGGGCTTCTACTTCTTTGTACTGAGGATAAGAAAAACCAAATCATTTTGCCAACTGAAAAAGTTCCAGTCATTTATGGATTTGCAGGTGAAACCCAGCATCTTGAACTGCATCCAGGAAAGTCCTAGGCACCACAGGCATCACAGTCATTTTTCCATCAACTTGAGGTCAATTTAAAAGGTTTAGTCCAGAGCACAGCATGTGTGTTATAACAATCTAATCTGGATGTGACAGCGGCAGGCATTGGAGTTAAAGCTTGTATGCAGAAGGAATCCTATCCTCCTCCTTATTTGAAAGGAAGAAAGGCAGGTTGCAATGGCTACTGAAGGGCCAACCAGGACATCACTAGAGCTAAGTAGAATCATGCCTTTTCGTATCATCCTTGCCAAAAGAAATTGGAAAATGATCCATGTTTCTTAATGTGTTTGTTAAGAAACAGATAAGAACGTTAAAGAGATTCTTTCTTTTTATTTTCAAGAAAGAAAACTGTACTGGACCAAAATTAGACTTCTAAGTGGAAACCTTAGGCATTTTGGAAGATTACTTTATTTGTGCTACCAAAGAATCTAAAGCTTTAAAGCATAATTTTTGCACTAGCTAAATACAGAGTAACAGAGTTGATTCAACCACTTGTACAAATAGCATCAGTTTGGGCATTTTTGCAGCCTACTGTAGCTCAGAGCAATCGCCTGAAGGCCATGGAGACAGAGCACCAGTAGAAATTGGGATACGTCTATTATGTCCCATCATAGCTAAAATATGCCAATATCAAGTGGAGATGACATCAAGAAAACTGGTACAGACATGAACCTTGGCTGGTACGAGGCTCTGCTGATGGGAAGAGCCAAGAATAAGGAAGCACCAAGAATTACGAAGCAAAGAGCTGGTACCTCTGCTCACAATGTCCCTAAGCGATAAAGCACAAGCTTAATGCAGCTGAAAAGTCATTATCTGTTCCTTTAGCTGTTTTAGCTGCAGATGTTACCTGGCTCACGTCTCATTCTTTTTGAAGCCGCATAGAGTCTTTACCTCAGTCACATCTCACGTTAGTTAGCTTCACACATTAGTAATATATCTTGTTGATAGGTCTTGACAACTATACTAAATTGCAATACTGCAAGTGTGGACTAACTGTGGAAATTAATGGGTCTTTGTATTGCTTACAATAATTTAACTAGAAATAAGTTACTTAATTTCTTTTGTGCAATAAAACTTTTCTTACAAGTTAAAGCTGCTTTCATCAACAGTGGCTTAAAAGAATTAACTTCTAGGAGTCCCCCGGAAGGTAACAATCCAACTGTGAACTAGATTCTTGAATTATGTATTAAATGAATGAACTGGACAAAGCCTGTCTTTCATTAAGAAAGCTTACTTCTTACTGCCATTTCTCCTACATCTAGAAAACAGTACCTTTTTTTTACCCCTTATTGTTAATGTATTTCCCAGCATTCTAAGTATTCCTTTAGATTTAATCTTTTCTGTAAAAATGTATCAATAGTAAATTTTTGTACTTGGTGGTCTTTTCAACCACTTACCACTATTTTATTTTTAGGACAAATGTCCTAGATCTACCAGATGTACTGATATAGAAATGTCATCTGTGACCTAGTCAGTCAAAGGAAAATTCTGAAGCAAAAAATTATGGCATTAAAGGATTTTCATTTTGTAACAATAGAGCTGGGAGGGAGACTGCTAATAATTCTGCTTCCAAGATTTTTCTTCCACATTTACCTTACCCACATACAGTCTTAAAAATACCTCTTGAAATTTTTCTAAATACACTAATTCACATGTACGTATAACTTATGGTTGAAAACTGGAGTCTGATATTGCTTTTGCAAATGATATTTCTCTTCATACAAATTTTTTGTTTGTTCTGAGTTTTTCTATAAGTCATTCAGGCACAGAAAACAAGCAGTAACACTTAGAACAGCTCTTCCATGACTGCTTTTATAATTACACAATATACTTTCAGAAGCATTTTGTTGTCCTTTGTGATCTGAGAAAATAGAAAAAAATATGGGCTTAGGAAGTTATTTCAAATGAGAGAAAAACTGCAATGAAATTGAGTATATTTGGTGCAATCCTCTTTATTAGCACGAACAAAGTCTTGCTTTCTGAGCTCAGAAAAACATCTGAAATAGCTGCCCTGCTTGCATTTTCACATATCCTTTCGTCAAGTCTAACTGAAAAGCCCTTTCTCTAATCTTCCAAACATCTCAAATACTGCTGTTGAGGTTATTTGCAGGTTTTTCCTCCCATTTCAATGATCCAGAGGCATCCATCTGCATTTTGGGTATGGATACAATTTCAAGCTTATCGTTTCCTTTAAAGAAGGACTCCTCAAATTACCTTAAATGAGAGAATCTTACATACCTGACATAGATTCAATGAGATTTAAAAGTTTAAATTACAGAAGAAAATAAGTGCAGCACAAACTCAGGATGGCATTATGGGATACTACAAGTCAGACAGTCTCGTATCAAGCCATGTTTTTCTTGGTAACAGTTCCATACTCTCAACCTGGAAGTCCTAAAAGCATATACATATAACATATGCCTACCTTTCCGCAAGGCATCTATACCTGTAGAGTGAAAAATATAGGGTTTTGGAAGGATTTCTACTTGCATTAACACCATAGGTGATATACATCATAATACTAAACCAGCCCCAAGTATCTTTACAGAATAATCATTAGAACTGTTATTAAATAATAAGCTCACTTTTCTGGAGAAAATAGTGTCTCCAAAAGCTCTGGCATACTGCTGCTCATACTCTCCACATAATTTCAAAGTACAAGCACATGGAGCAGGGTGGTTTACAGCAAGGGCTGATCCATCACAGCTCCAGGTTACAGGCATACTTCACAGCAGATCCTGTGTAACTTCTGTAGCACAGGCTGTGTATGTAACTTGTTAAACTGGCTGCTCTCATTTTTCTTGGACTAACTGGAGCACTTCCAAAACCCCTGGCCAGAAGGGGTAATCTCAGTAAGTGAGAACAGCCACCAGCCTTCCAAATGCTTTTCTTGGTTTCTCATAAAGCATTCAAGGCTCAGGTACACAGCCCATGCTTAACACAGCAGAACAGAAGTAAACCCAGTGTTGCTCCAAACCACCTTTCTGCATCCCCACAATGTTGCCTGAAGCCTGGTCCAAAGCCATGAGCTAAACCAATCTGATTGCTGTTGCAATTTATACATCAGTTCTAGGTCCCTAGGAAAAAAAATTCTTTCTTGTTACTTTCAAGTATGCACCAAGAAGCCTGACGTTCTGAAGCACTTGTAAAACTGACCACCAGCACGCTGTGCAGCAGCCTCCTCTAACACACAGAAATTCATGGTTTGACTTTCAGAACACAGAGAAGAAAGCCCAGATCCTTTTTCAGCTGAGATCAGGAAGGCCTCAAAAATTGAGCAGACCTAGTCATGTTGTGATATTACAGACTTCTAGTCCTTTGGACTGCCCCATAAAAAGCAAGGATAAAAAGAGAAATAATCTCTTCTCTGTGGGAAGCCTGGAAGTATGGGATGCTCTCCTGGATGGGTTCACAGCACCCACAAGTACCAACACACCCCTGGGGGACAGCCCACGTGGTGCAGCACCGCTTCACAACAACTTCCACAGCATTCATACTGGAATCCTTCTTCAGAAGGAGAAAAGTCTTTGATACCAGACTATAAAGACTATGTATGACCTCCAGAACAAACTGAAGATTCCCTCCTCCCTGCTACACACTGCAATGCTAATGACAGCACAGTCAACTGATTAGATGGATAAGTGGAAGCAAAGCGTTTCCTCAAATTAAAATGTCATCCCTTCCACACTCTTCAAACACTATTTTCCAAGGAATCATTCTAAAGAATTACTTTAAGCCCTTGAAGATAGCAAAAAGAGCAATATTTTGTGGTCCACAGAGAGCTTAAACACCAATCTGCTTTCTGTGTATACAGTCTCACAGGATGAGATGCCAAATAGATGAAAGTAAATGTCTGATAAAGCCCTGCTCCTCACTCCCTCTTGGACTTACTGAACTGCCCAGCTGCACACCTTATAGAAAGGTTCAGAAAACAGATTTTGACTTTAAAAGGCTGACTTTGCTGAAAGCCAAAGTCACAGATCTTCAGTCTCATGTTGTTTAATTTATTCCTAATATTCTCTGAATAGCATCTGAAGAGTAATTTCAAAGATACATAATTTAAGTTTCACTTACTAAACAAACATGGAAGAGATCGTATTAAATGTCAGCTTTCCTGGTTTCGATTTTATGTGCCACAAAGAAACATAAGACCAGAATGCAGCACCCACATAATTTGACTTGTGTTACTGGAAAGGGTTTGAACCAGTTCCCACACCCTGCGGCTGACAGCAGGAGACTCAATATCATGTGTTAATAACCTTTAAGTCCGCACAGGTAAAGTGCTTCCACTGGACAGCTACTGTTTAAGAAAGTTTAAAAACAAAAATAAGGAGGTGTAGAATTTTGAAATTTGGTAGCATCTCACATCCCGTGCAGTTGGATTAATGCAAGGCATGGACTATATTGTTCCCATTATGCATAGCCCAATGTACTTCTTGGACCAACCTACTTCTGTCAGGCTCAGGGCCACTAAAATAATTTACAGCTACAGAAATTAAGGGTGTAAACGTGGCTTTGACAGAAGACGACAACACTAAGCTTGTGCTAACAGAAACTGGAGAAGATGTTGGACATGTCTTAACATATTGAAAGTGATTCTGATCACTGGATCTGTAGTAATACTCCCTTAGTATGGAATGATAGTTATGAAAGCCTTCTTTCTCCTTGAGTTTTATTCATTCTGCCTCCCCAAGACAGTTTCATTTGGTTTAGGGCTTTTCTGGCAAGGTTTTTATTTTATATATTTATTTTAAAACAAACAAGATTTGACCTTCTGAATTTTCTGGAAGCAAGATAGACATTAATTTGTCTGCACTTTTACCTACTTCATTTATGCAGAATGAAATATTTGCTATTTCATCAGTCAAGGTACCAAAATATGTAATTAGGTTTTGTTATTTCAGATGTCTTGAGCCACATTACATCAGATATAACACGACCTTCCCACACCCCAGTCCACTCTGCTACTAGCAATCAATCATTTATTAAATTCTCTACAGACTACAGCAAGTTTTTCAACACATTGGCAAAATCTAAAGTACAAGGATCCGGAGCATAACAGATCTTGTCCTAGTGGTCCGTACTGCTCTGTACCCACTCCTCTGACTGTCAGAGCTCCAGTCTTCTCATGCACATCTGCACAGACTACTGCTGCCAGGAATAAAAATAATTCTGGGAGGGAAGAGGATTAAAGTGGATAACCCTATTGCCAGACAGCAGAACATGCATAAGCAAACGTACAGTGGCCATGGCCCTTATGCCTATGCTCAGTCCAGGAACATTCCTCTGCAACTCTTTTGGCAAAGAGCATTAAAAGAAAAGTGACCCCTCCTCAGACATCAGGAAGAAAAAGATTTGCAATAGAGAAGTTCCATCCCATTCTCCTCCATCTGCCAAGTGCTTTTCTGGCACACTCAAAAATGAAACTGCCAAGCCAAGTTGAAACCAGAATGCTTCATCCTGAAAGTATTCCTTATTAACAATCCTTGTCCAGTAAAAGAAGCGGGTCTGCTTCTGCAATCACTTATTATGCACGTGAGTAGTCTTAAAATTCCAAAAAGAAGGAAGCATTAGCAGTCGGGTTTTTTCATCGTAGCTCTATCTTACCAGCTGACTCACAGTGCAGGAATAAATCTTGCTGAGCAATTGACCTCCCATATTTTCTCTCGCCACTGCTATAATAAATTATCTTCTCCCAACCAACTTCACTTTGAAAGGTTCATGGTGCAACATACCTCTTCTAGGCTTTGGGGGGGTGGTGTTTGTGGTTTGTTATTTTTAGTCAGATTATACCACACCTCCTTCCTTTCTTGTCTTCATTTGTACTTAGAGATCCTTACTCTGAAGAGTAGATTTTTTTCTGAAAGCAAGATTCTTATTGCAATTTTTCCCTCCAGGCAATAAAAGATTCTTATAGCGAGTTAGTCTAGTCTGCAGCTGTACCGATTTTGTATAAAACTGTAGGGTTTTTTCCCCTTTCCCAGCAGAAATGCACTTTTAAGATGATGTGTAGCTCCACTTTTTGGATCAGCTGTGATTCTGTCCACTAATCTTAACATGCCCACACCCACACTCTGTATATTTTATATACTATTGAAACAAGGTGTTATGTCAGACTCCTAGGGTTTCCATTCTGTAGTTCATTTAGATGAAGATATACTTATGATTCCCGCCTCAACCTGGCTGACAGGATACTGTCAAGACTATTTGTTCAGAACCATTAGTAAAGTTGTAGCCCCTTACCATCACTCAGTCCTAAAATACTTCTACAGTAGTCTTGCCCCTCCCAATGCAGTGAACAAGTAAATAGCACTTAGAATCTTATCTTCAAAATTGTGTTACTGTGCAAGGACTGTAACTCTTTGCTTATTGTTTTCAGTTATAAACAGATGCCAGTGAAGCTTATGTCTAGGACAGCAACAGCCTAGACAACAGATTGAACCATAGGGAGATCTGCCCAAGCGTTGGCTTGTTTCTGGTTTTTAAGTAGCATAACATTAGCAAGGGCAGAAACATTCAATACTGTTTAGATTCCAGGTAGCAAAGTTTCTAAGTCCTTTTTAATGAACATATTGAAGACTAATAAGTTATGTTTACTAATCAAGCTGTTCGCACACATATAGTATTCAGACGCTGTCTGGAAGATATACATGCTATGTTTACCGTGGGCCAGTTTACCTTCACACCTAATCAGATACCACAGAACAATAATGGGCCAGGAACAGGTCATGTAATTCAGTCTGTTTGTTGACCTTGTAGATGCCCTAAACCCATACATGTACTTGTATAAAGCTGCTCTGCAAGGTTCAAGTTATTCAAATAGTTCTGAATGTATAGCTTTAGCATAAAGGAATTGATTATATGTGTATACTGCTCCAAAACAGCAATTTCGCTGCTACCTCACAGTTTCTCCATCTGCTTTGTCTTCTTGTCTGAGCGCTCTCAGTGCTCCCCAGGTTTCACACTGGGCATCCCCAAGATGTTTCCAGCCATCTGTGTAAGCAAGGCATATGCCCACTTACTTTTGCTACCCCTCGAAACTTGGATTTGCAGGTAAGATATTTCTACGTGCTGCTGAATCACAGATGTGGCCAACATCAAGAAAAACATGGACTGTTCAAATGAGTCAGAATTCCAGTCTGAGAGAGACTGTCCACAAGCACATGTGGACTGGTTCCCTCAAGACCTAGTAGAAGCAGATTAGTCTTCCTCATCACACCACTTCATTCTCACTAGCTAGTCTACACACAGCACAGGCAGAACATCTTCAACATATCCGCTGGCCTGCCACACTCATGATAATGCAAGAACGTTAGACTCAAGAATGTTGTTTCTTCTTTCACATTCTAAGGCTTATACCATGCTCTTGCCCTTCAGAATCAGTTCATAACTCCTGTAATATAATTTCTTGGGAAAGTGGATACTTCTTGTTGACTAGTGTAACAAGAAAGAATGTTTTCTTAAGCATAATTAAGATTGAGAAAAACATGCTATCTTGGCAGTGCAAGCTTTACAAACTGCATTTACTTCTGCAACCAGAGCCCCAGTACTTAAGCACAGTGCATGACCACAGCTCTCACTGAGCCCAGGAGATTGAGGTATTATGGAAATGTCCAAGAGAATACCAAGACATGAACTGTGCCATGCTGCTCCCAGCAAACGATCCAAATCTGGGTGCTTCTGCAGAGCAAAACAATTTGTGACTAAACTGGCTGGCTAGATTTACTGCCCATTGCTGTGCATTTCACACAGTCCCTTAAAAATTCTGTTTTCAAAAGAAAGCAAAGCCTACTGTAGAAAAAAAAAAACCAACATGGATTCAAAGGATTCTGAAAAAAACTTACTAATGGTCAATAAAAAGGTTCTGTATAAGTCATTTTGAAAGCATTTAAGGTCGCACAACATTCATAACTGTCAAGCTATTGAATGGAAACTTCTCAGACTCTAGCAGAAGAGAGAGTAGTTTCTCAACACTTTATGCTGTGTTCTGTTTAGCCCCCTCATTCTCCCTCCCCCATCTTTGCTAATCAGCTTCTATCACATTTTCCAGCCTGAAGTGCTATCATCACAAATGAAAAAGAAAAGGACATTTAGATGACTTCTATTCTGAGTTTTATTTTTGGCTTTCTTGACCTTCTGGCAAGTTGTTTTACTATGAAGATTTCATTAAAGTCTCTATTAAATTCAGTATGGAAGATGGCAAGAAAGATACAATCTGTTTTAAGGGCATTAATAGCTGTGAAGAAGGTAATAGTGTGACTGCTTCTGTATCAAAACAGCAAAGGCAATAATAGCTTTCTGCATTATGGAGCATCTTTTCTCCCTTACTTAAGGGAGAGCACTCTCTTATATTACTAGTAATTTCTTCATACGTAAAATTAATCTACAACTACTTCACTGAGGCAAGGAGGTACAGTGCTACAGAAATAAGAACTTGGCATAAAACTTTCAAACACGCTAACATACAGAGAAATGAGCTACTTATCACATGGTCTGACTGACTGCAAAAGGAAATCAGCTGAGATTTCTGCTATTATCTTAAACCATGTTTCTGCCTCTGGAGGGATTAGTTTATACTCAGAATTAATAAAGGAAACATTTCTGAGCCACCTGTTACAGTCATATATGTTCTTTCTATACATCTGTTATCTCAAGACTTCCTACAGCCATGCAGCAATTTCCAATTACCTTTCACATAAACCCAGTATGAAACAACAAACTTGCTATGGGACTCCTCGAAGTCTTACTTTTCCTTTCCAAATCAAAACATTGTCTGGGGCACTTTTTTCACTTGCTGTTTTAGGGAAGGTCTGTAGGGCAAAAGTCCAGAAGGAATATTAAATTCTGGGACCATTTATGGTAGGAAAGCCAGTGTGCTGTATAACAGCAACATGTTACACAGCAAAAGAAAATACTCGCAACACAAAGTAGGGCACTATACCTACCACCAAATTAAAGTTACACAAAAAGTGATTTGTGTACCCACTCTCAGGGAACAAACACAAGCTACGTCTACGCTAGTAAGCAAGATGGGACACATCCTGTTCTGTATACCAGAGGACAAGTCGCTCAGTGCAGCTTGCCTCCACACAGTTAAGCTATACTCCATTTTCAGGAGGGTAGCTTTATCCGTAGAACATAGTTTATTAATGTAGACATAGCCCTAAAGGCCAGAACATCAGTAGAGCACATATTGTAATATACACCGCATATGTCAGTAGAAGTGATATTTGCAAGGTCAGGGTTGCAGAATACAGGGACAATCCATTTCAAACAAAGTCAAATTTGCAAGTTGAAGTCATTAGTGAGAATGACATACAAAATAGCTCCAAACCCTTTAACTGTTTTAATGGAATGTGGAAAAAAGTACTCCGATAAGACACTTAATCATTTATTGAAAAGGCTGCACTTCAACTTTAAAATAGTGTATTGGTATTTGAAAAGTTTCAATCTAAAAATTGAAGACTAAGGAGAGCCAGACTATATTCTGTGATTCTGGTCAAGAAAAGAGAGTGACCCATTACAAAATTATCCTAAAACAAAAAATAAAAATATAAGGCTAGATAAAAGGGTTCTTCCAGGTGGTCGGTAGAACTGGAACTCAGGTAATACGATAATGATCAAAGGCTATATAAATGGGACCAATGAAACATACACGTGGCAAGGATTTCATTTTGATCAAGAGTTCATACATCAAAAGACAAGTTTAAAAAGTCATGTGTACAGTACATATACTGTTTATATAAAATGACATTGTTATCAGAGCAGCAAAGCAGACAGTGTTCCATTAATGGGTAGAGAAAGCTGTCCTTGCATTTGTACCCAGAAGTCAGTGGCACAAATTTTCCGGAATACAAAGGATATCTGCACTTCACAAGAGGGGACAGGGGGAAGGGAAAGATGTAAAAGCGTTTCAACAGAGTCTCCAGGTACTAAATGTCATAAAAAAAAAACCCCAACTATTACTGATGTGATACATAATGCTGTTTTCACAACTGAAAGCTGATGTTTATTACACTAAAACTAAAGTACATGTGCTAAAGCATGTTCCACCGGCTAAAGGTGATATCTGTAGACCCTGGGCTCACCACCACCAGTTTGTTCTTTAAGGAGTTATTGATCATGGAGACACAGCTAACCAAGCAACATGCAGACTGAGCAGGACACGTGGTATGGCAAGCCAATTGACATGACTAGTACCAAGTAGAAACAGCGACTGGATTAATGAATTTAAGTTGTCCAAACTGTTTCAAAATTTTGAAGGGAGGTAAACAATGAAAGCTTAGCAAAATGCTGCAGTCTAGAGAACAATATGATTATTTCAGAGATAAATGCTACACAGGAAACAAGGGGGGGGGTGTCTTTGTCAAGCTTTTGTAGAAATGGAAACAAAAGGAAATTTAAATTACTAACAAAACTGGAGATAAAGATCAATGAACAAATGAGTTAATGAAAAATAAATGATTTCTCGTAAGCCATGTTCCTCCAACTCAGAGTCAAGAGAAAGAATAAGAACACCTAAAATATTCTGCACCTGTAAGACTGAATGCTTTTATTTTGTTTGCTTTTCCCTGAAGCAAAATAAGCTAGCATGACGTTTCAAAACAAAGAAGTCTTTGGTGGTTTTGATATCAACTCCCTCAGTTATCTCTACCCAGGATGAAGTTTTTGACCGTATAAAGACCTAGTCTGACAGGCCTTTGGGAATCATTCTTCTGCCCAGCTAGCCACAGTAAGAAGAAAAAACATTTTCAAACATTCCCCTTCCTATTGAGAGCCACCGTGCAACAAACTCCTGAGAGTCCAGCTTCAAAAGAAATAAATATTCTTCCCGTCTTGAAATGAATGTTTCCCCCAGCTCTCTGATCTCCTGAAGGAGCCAAAAATACTTTTTCCACAAGGCCCGTGCTTAAGATCAGAAAAATAAAAAACCCAAGCCCACATCCCAAAACAAAACCACCACATACATCAGCAACACCATGACCCCAACTAATAGTAATTTTAATTGGAGAATTGAACTGAAAGCATGTTAAAAAAAAACAAAACACACACACACAACCCAAGTCTTCAAACATTTGTGACAGTAGAAATCAGGGAGCAGTATGAAAGCTTTTTAAAAGGGCTCAGACAGCTCATGACAAAACCATTACTTCATCCCTTCCTCCTTTATCTGTTGCCTCAGCTAGCCAGCCAGAGCAGAACAATTTGTCTACTCTCATTTCTCAGTTGGTTCTTTGTTTTCCCAGAAACCAATTAGTTTCTATATTCCTCTGGGGAATTCCCCCAGGGGATAATTCATTGAAATCACAATGTTTCAGCCAGAAGTTCCATAACTACGTAAGAAAAAAAAGAAACTTTTGTCACAGAACATAGTTATACATGATTGGACTATTCAGACTTAAATTTAACAACTAAATTGAAACTGAGTCAATCCACTGTGGAAGCCATATAGAAGGCTCCTCCACAAGTCAGGATAGCTTTTTTGTATATACATATATGTATGATGTCTAGAAGCATTCAAAATCTGAGATACAAATATACTTCATAAAAGGATACAGAGCACGTTTGAGATGTGAAAACTAGAATTACCGATGCTATGAAACCAGCAGCATTCCCAGCCATTCTGTGGATGGCAAAGCATTCAGCTTAGAGGTTAAGGACTGCAAAATAATGTCAGAAGGTTTTATTGAATGTAGTCTAATTGGTTGAAAACACTGGGCTTCACTAATATGTCTTAAAGCTTATTTTCAAGTGTTTGTGTTGCATCCCTAAGTAGCTTCAGAAAAATATTCTGTCCATCCAAACAATAAATTTCTTATGTTAGTAAAAACCAAGCTGAACAGTTTGCACAGATTGAATTTTTTTAGAAACTTGGTAAAGGTCTTCTGGCAAAGTCCCATAGCGTACGTAAAGAGCAAGAGCATTTTAAGATTGGTCAGTTAACCCCAAAGCAATTCTTTTATATGGATGACCTTTGTTACGTGGCAATGGCTGTAGCCAGGTTCAGCATACTCCCTCAGGTATGTTCTAACACCTAATGCCTCCAGGATACCCTCCAAGAATTACATAGTATCGTGAGCAGCAGCAAGAGCAATAGAAATAAGCAAGCCATGGCTGTTACATTAGTTAGGAAGAGACTGAGAGCAAAGAACTTTAATGACAAATATAGTGCCGTACAACATATGTGACAGTGTTCTGATATTTCAAAGGATCAAATTATACAACCATGCAGATAGAGTGCCATATTGTGTGTCATGCAGGAATATCACCTTGTAAGGGATAACTACTCCTCTTTAGGAGGCTGTACTGAAGCAGCTAAATCCTCCTCCTGAGATACAAGACTGTTTTAAAAACATGTGGTAAAAAGCAAATAAAATCTTGCTGTAGATCAGGATGATCCAAGCAAACAGAAACTGCCCTTTCTCAAGTTACCCACTTTACAGGACCTACTTTCAAATCATTAATAAATTATATTTTGGTTGGTTTATTTTGGGTTTTATTTCTTCAGTCTGTCCATGCATTTCCATTTACCAGTATGGGCATGAGATTTACATACAGCCACTGAATTTTAGTAGGTATGGGTAAATATTCTTTCAAAGTCGCACTTAATTTTATCATAAAAGAAAAATTTGCTTTCATCTATTAGATCCTCATTCTGTCATCAAGTTCACTCAGAAAGTGTCCATCCTCAGTATATTCTATCTGTAATTAGTTAGTATTTCAGTAAGCTGCTAGACTACTTTCCCTACCTATTAGATTTTTAAAGGCAATATATTTCATTTAAATACTACTTCTTTAGTCACATCCCCGTGGATTTAAAAAAAAAAAATCCTCATAAAATCTGCAGTCTATTTCTATCTTCTAGTAATTTTTTTTTTTTTTTAAAAAAAAAAAGCAGCACCGAAAGCAAGTGAAGATTTTAGGTCAAAGCACTTTGATTGCATTATAAGTTAAATTATCTAAATATTTTAACTTAAGAATTACTATTGGATTTTTCCTAAACCTCTTCGTATTCTTATCACCTCTGCCTCATGTTTAAGATTTAAACTCTCAGAAGGAAGTTTTTAATCAGATGGTGGGGAAGAATGAGTCTTTCTGTGGAAGAACATGAGAACTGATATTCTTTGTCTGTATTGGGTATCTGGCTCCAAAGACAACACTGAAAGAAGATAAATCTTTGACTGAAAAGGATGCTGGTAAAATAGATCAGATAAATCACTTGACCTGAAAGACTGCATTGGCCACTATCTCCAATGCAGAAAGCTTAGAAAATTGCTCATGACAATGCTGTTGGTAGTTTAGTAGAAACTCAGAGAAAGAGAGCCTACATGGAGAGTGTTACTATATGGAAACAAAGGAAGAAATCTACTATCGAGTCAAACTTCCCCTTTTGGTAACACCCAAACATACGTTTACACACACGGGGGAAGGAGAAATTTTGATGATAAAAGAAAAGTGACCTGTGATGTCTGAAAGTTTTAATTAATATTATAAACTTACAAAAAAGCATTGAGAACATTAAAACATTTTACTGAAGTGTTTGTAGAATAGGACAACGGTATAAAATTTTCCTGAAAGATCAATAAAAAAAAAAAAATCATTCAGCTTCGAAGGGATAAAAATTAGTTTTACCCATAGCACATTAGGCAGCATGAGGTCTGTGCTTGTTGCTCATAATTACTTTTTGCAGCAAGCATCAAATCCTCCTTGCTCAAATCAGAAGCCCTTTCAAAAGTAGCGAGGTGACAGTGTTTTCCTACCTCCTGCTTATTAGACATGATTCTTGGTTACAAGAGGACAGGGCAACAGCAACGCCTGTCACCATCACCAGATGCCACGCTAGGGAGAACGTGACCAAAGGTGGCAGATCACAGCAGCACTCAGGTATTTGCATGCAGCAAGGAGGGAGCAGGGCAGGAAAGCAAAAGGCAATATGGAGTTGTCACTCTGAAGCAATATGAAGGACGTAGCTGAACAGCTACTAAAATTTTTTTTTTTGTTTCTAATGTGCGACCTGGAGCATCTGATCTAAAAGATTTCACAGGTAGGAAAACAAGAAAATGGAGAAATAGCATTTGGCGGGGACAGAGTGGCCAGGGAACCCTTGAAGGACACAAGCCAGAGTCTGGGACCCCACTTACAATACTTCATGTACTGTATGTACTGCACCATGGTAGTGATATCTGATGCTGTGTTCCCAGGGGGCCAGTTTGCCGACTTTTCTACCAGATCAATCATCCCCAGGTTTACCAGGTTAACCCAGGCTAGTTACAGAAACTTTCATCATCTGGGTTTGTTCTGCTGGTGGGTTGTTGCAAACAATGAGACAGCAATGCGGTTTCAGGATTTCGTGAACCAGATTTTTTGTCTCTTGCGTGGAGGTTACCAAAAGAAATCCCATCTAGCAGGACCATTACTGGGCATTCTTGTCAACCCCTAGATAAAAGCCTGAGCTTAAGAAACAGGGCAGAGAACTCTCAACAAATTAAATCCTATTAAGTTTTAGTAGGTCTGAGTGCCTAATTCTCCTTGGTAATAATTTTCTGTTTTAAATTTAATATTTTTAATGCCTTTTAAATTAATGGCCATTAGCAAGAAGGACTTGGAATTAGACAATAGGAATTTGACCATGCTTCCTATAAAACCCTTTAACAGGGCCATCATCCTACATTTCAGGATAAATGTATAAATATGCACTTGCCTTACAGAGTGTTTAAAAGATTACTCAAGTGCTATTTTTGTCAAGAAAATTGTTTTAAAATACTAAGCCTATTAAACGCATAGTATCTACCTCAAGAAGCAGCACTCCAATAAACTGTACATAGCAGAAAATCTAGAGCAACAAAATTATAAACAGGATTAAATAAAGTTTGCCGCGGATATGAATCAAAGAGATGTAGGTTGATATATGCCCTAGAAAGGCAATAAGCAGTACTTTCACACCAAATCTTTGGTCTGAGAGCACCGATTTCCTTGCACTAAGCTGCAAGAACTATCCTGCAAGTAATACCAGCCTATTTGAGCAAAGTCTTATCATACCTCAATCTCAGACTGTCCATTTTTCACGGTCTGGATGTCGCAGTCTTGTAACTCCTTTTTGAAGGAAATGTCAATCCTACTTCTGCTGCAAAAAGCCTCCAGTAACAAAACAGAATATCATGGTTAAAAAAAAAAAAAAAAAAAAAAAAAAGCTAAGCCTGTTCCTGTCTGCTGTTTGCTTTTGGGTTATCTTTAGGGGAGCTTTCTCTTTAGACAGCCTCAGGTTAGAAAGACCTATTAAATGTTAAGATGTGGATGCTACCTAAGACTGAGTCCTAAAGCTACAGATTGTTGAAAGGAATTGATGGAGTGGGAAAAGCCTCACTTTATGCCTACTCTCATATTCTTTCCCTAAACATCAGGAGCTGGCAGCTCTCCAATCCACTAGTAGTCTGGCCCACTAAAGTGGGGTGCATACACCTGTGACCACATCTTCCATTCCCACATTTTTTATCCAAATAGTTTATGCTATCAAACATATCAAATAAGTATAATTATGATATCAGGTAATGTAGAAAGGAAGTTAAAGCACAACACCAATAAACCATTTCTGCAACATATTTTCAGAGTAAAATCTTTCAGATCTCACTGTTTCTTGCTTTTCTCACCTGTAAGCTTAATGTTTTCTTCCCTGGGAAGAGCTTATGTTATTGTATTTAAGTTCCTCAGGTAGAAAACAATACATATGTGAAAACCAGCTATTACCAGGTTTTTTTAGGAATTAACCAAAAGAGAACATAAGGCTTGTACTCTTCTCTAGGGATCATGGCTATAGAATCTTCATTGTCCTTGAGAGTATTGATCATTTGCACAAAGCCAGCCTACGCCCTCAGATGAGGCAGGCAAGTCACTTCAGAAGATGACTGTTTCAGAGGTGCGTTACCAAATTAAAGAAAAACAATGGAAGTCTTCAAAGGACCTAGTGCTTTTAAAAACAAAATAACGGTCCCTTCCTCGCTCTGAGTATATGCATGCATTTGGACTAGAAAGCTTCAGAGAGGTTGGGGTTTTTTTGTGAAAGATGTGTAACTGGAAAATGTTAAAGACTTCTCTTGGGCAGCTTAAGTTACTGCATATATTTCAACTGTTAGTCATATATTCCTATCAGAAGTGTAGGAGTCTCAGTGGAGGAATCCCAGCTGTAGCCAAGCAAAGATCTGAGATGTTTTGCTTTGTTTGCTAATAAACCAGCTCCCAGGAAATGGCTAATTTGGGGTAAAAAAGCACAGACTCTTTGAAAAGCAAGATAGGAAGGATTTTTGCTCACTTCATAACATGATAAATTTAGAAAAAAAAAATCTTACTACTCAAGGATGTAAATATTTGTCAGCATGCAAGTTAAAAATAGTTCATTGTAATTCCATCTGTATTAGCATGTCTAATGGCTCATATGACTACATAGCCTGAGCACAACATTCAGCAAAGCTGTATTTCCAGACTAAAAGAGACAGAGCCTGTTACCCAATACAGTTTAGCTGCAGCCATTCTCAGCAAGGACCATCTACTATGTATTTTTATACCCTATAACACCTGAAATAGACAAGAACTGCTACAAGAAATATACATCTAAAGATAATGTACGTGGCTTCTTCCTGGAATAGTACGTTTAGCACTGCATAGACAGGGTTCAAACTGGCTGTGCTTTTGTTCTTTCAACTCCTTTGTTTGGATTTTAACAAGCAATTCAAAGTTAAAAATAAAAACAGTAAAAAGCAAGATTAACTAAACTATGAAGCTCACATTACCTGGGGCAAACAACGAAATCCATCTCTTGCCAGAACCTTTGCAAAGTCTGTCAGTTACATATTTCCAAAAGAAAACTGGCTCTTGGAAAAAGTTACACACAAGAAACTATGCCTCAGTTGGAAAGGGAGCATGTCAGTGAATTGGAGGAAGTGGAAAGAGGGAGCCCTTGTTTCCAAGAGAGTTCATTCAGCAGGCTTTGAGCTCCAAGACGGCTGCCTTGGCTCACATCATGCTTGCTGTTGTGGGTTGTTGTTATGGGATGCCTGTCCAGGCATCTCTTGCTATGAGTTGATTCATGCCAGACTGTCTCTCTTGAACCTGTATCAAGAGGAGGAGGAACAGTCTAAGAGACACCTTCCATCCCTAAGTTTCAGTTAAATCCCTTCTCCAGGGCAGAAGGAGCACCTACCATCAGTCTAGTAAGAGCAGAGCACAGGACTTTTTTTGAATAGCCATTAAGCTTGAGCAACTGTGTGCTGCGAAGTACATTTTGCCCAGGTCCACAAGCTATGAGGGAAAGAACTGTCGTCCCTTAACATCCTACCCCTTATGGCTTAGTTGCCAATCCTTTCAGTATACCCCTCAAATTTGTAAGAGTTCAGGAGGCTAACAATGGAAAGCTTTGGCACATGCTCCCAGAAAAATCACTGGAAGTTTAGGAGGGACCAGCATCTGTCCTCTCTTCAGGATGCAGAGTGGAGCTACAGCACAGCTCAACATACAAAATCTTCAGAAAAGCACCTCCCTCAACAGCAGGCTACTAGTTACCTTACAGCCTGCTTTGCTGCCTTTCTTTAACGAACAAGTAAATTGGTGTCAGTGAATCTCCTCATGACCTCAAATAATTAGAACCTACACAATAAAAATCAGAGGTCCAAGAAACTCCTGGTCATCTAAAAATCCCTTTCTAGTGCATGCTATGATCTTGGCTATATCTGTACATTTTGTTCACTAGCAAATGAATAGTTAGTAAGAAGAGGAATTGTTGAGCTCATCTAAAGGAAAGCAGAAAGCGGATAGATAGGTTTGAGGCTGCTTCTGAAGGAGCTCAGGTTCAGCTCTTCAATTTACTTTTTTTCATTTTATAAATGCATAACTGATAACATCAAATGGAGCAAGCCACCTCCCTTTCCTACTCTCAGTGTCAATCAATCTCCTAAAATCAAACTGAAAACTTTGATTTAAACAGAGTATAGAAGGTGTAAAATTCATTATTAATTCAATTATCCCTCTACAGGAAAGAAATAATTAAAATGTAAAAATTTTGGTTCAGAGGAATAAACTAAGATATATCAAAAAATTTAGTCAAAAGAACATGCCAGATCCCCATAGGTACTTCAATTGACAGTTATTACATCATACAAAAATATTTATTGTTTAACACATTATTAAGAAAACACAAATTAGAAGAAAACCTTCCAGTGTTCCCCAAATAAAACAAAGAATGCAGGTGTTACTTGATCTTTTTTCCTGGATACTTTTCAAGAATGCACTCAGTTTCTTCTGATAGAAGAGTCAGATTTTTCAGCCAGGTCCTGAGGATATCATATTTATTCCTCCCTGCTCCCCAGTGAGGCCTAGAGTAATGCCTGTGAAAACTGATCTTTGCACTAGATTTATCCCAGTCATGTTTGACACTTTTCCAGAAACCAACAGATAGAAATAGCAGTCTTTACAGTTACCTATAGTCATCAAACTAAATTAACAAGCTGTTATAGATCATACTGTAGACTGCATGTTCTTAGACTGTGCAATTTCAGCAAACAGTAAGATACCACCCTCTGGGTTACACGGATTCTTTTAAAATTGGAAATCGTTGAACTTTTTAGTAATTGGTCTTAAACCTAGATTACTGAAAAATTATAATTTATAGTTACATGCCACAAGTATACTTCCTTTCCTCACCTGTATGCATTCAAAAGTACGACTAATATCACAGTGAGTTTGCAGGCGTTACCAGGCTGGGAGGTGCTGTTGACTCTCTTGATGGACAAGATGCCTTGCAGAGCGATCTAGGTAGATTGGAACACCGGGCAGTGATTAATGGGATGGTATTTAACAAGTTGAAATGCTGGCATCTGCACCTGAGACCAGGCACAGACTGGGAGAGGAGTGGCTGGAGAGCAGCCCTGCAGAGTGGGGTCTGAGGGTGCTGGTGGGCAGCAGTCTCAGCACGAGCCAGCAGCGTGCCCTGGCAGCCAGGGGGGCAACCCACGCAGCAAAACCAGCCGGTCCAGAGAGGTGACTATCCCGCTGTATTCAGCGTTGGCACGGCCTCACCTTCAGCGCTGTGTGCGGTTCTGGGCTCCACAGTTTAAGAAGGATGTGACAGTCTTTGAACATGCTCAGAGGAGGGCAACCAAGCTGGTGAAAGGGCTGGAAGGCATGTGCTATGAGGGGTGGCTGAGGACTTTGGGTTTGTCCTTCAAGTTTTTTTGAATTTGAATGAAAAAGGCAAATTCAAATATTGCCTTTAATACCATGCTGTAGCTTCAGTCAGGCAATTGGACTAGATGATCATTGTAGGTCCCTTCCAACTGGATCTATTCTTAGATCAATTAAAATACCATTTCATAATTTAAAAAGGCAGCCAGTGACCTCAAACACCAGAAAACACACAGGTTTTCCCCACGCAAACCTAACTCTGACCTCTGGGTTTATGCACTATATATAACATGACTGATTTGCATGAACACACACTGTATAAGACAGAAGGGATCATGGGCCTGTTGTAGTATGGAGGAAATAAGGTAGAGTTTTGGTTTTTTGGAGCTAGGACCTTTTCCTCATTCAGGATTAAAACATTCTGATTAGTGATTTAGCAAGGATGGTGTAATTCAAGCAGAGATCCTCATAGTTTCCAAGCTCACCCAGTTACCCAAGAAAAGACTATATCTAATTATAGTCATCCCTTTGATAACACTTCACTGGACTTCACTATCTGCTTTCTCATCCTGAACATGTCGTTCACAACCCCCCACCTTTTTCCAAGCTCATGTAATCAGTTTCCCTATTTTTCCTGCATGCATTAGCCATCCACACATTTACCCATTATTCTTGCTGCCTGTTACTCTTTGCTATTTAAGTGTCTTTTAAAAAAATCTATTATGCAGTGAAATCTGACAGCAAAGCAGCAGACAAGCAAGTCTGAGGTGCCAGTGCCGTAGCCACCGATAGCAAAGGCAGGTCCCTTGCTGTTTCCCAGCTACTGCAGAGAAACAATAGATGTACCTGAAGACTTTACCGGAGTAACTGAACTGACAGAGAGAAGATGCTGAGTGACTAGCATGGTGGGAGGGGGTGTTTTGCTGCCCGACAGGGGCACAAGACCAACAGGAAGTTCAGCAGTGAGGCTGGCTTGATGCAGAGAACATATAGCAGAGTTCAGACGTTAACTGAAGCACACTTACCACCACAAAGGAGAAGTGACACTGACCCGAAGAGAATGATCTCAAAAGCAGCAGAGATTTGCAATATTTTGAGCATCTTTCAGTTATTGAAAGCAAAACCGCACAGCTAGGTACCCAAAACAAATAGTGGTGCATAAGGATGCATTGTTTCATGTGGCCTTCTAGAACAAATAACACACTCAACAAAACGCAGATTAAGTTCACTTCTATTTGAGGTCTTGTTTGCTTACACCAGGAGTTTCTGGTCTTTCACTGACAGAACAGTAAAGTACTGAAAACTGAACCCTCTTTTCCTGTGTGGAATAACATGCACGATTTTGGAATAATTCGGATAACAAAAGACTCACATATATTCCAATGACACTATGCTAAAAATTGAGCATTTGGCAAACTGGGTAACTGATAATAGAGGCCAAAATATTTCTCTTGAGTAGCACACAGAAGGAAAGGGTTTGATGACACTAATCTGATTTTTTATTCACAGGCAGCTTGGGGCACTGGGCCAGGTCCTCTGTCCACATAAGTTTCAGTAGTGTTGTGGCCAGCTACTGTTTTGTGCCATAAAAGTTTCAAGTCTCTGATGAATGGCAGTAAATTAATTACAAGCAAGACAGTATTTTTCATGACCCAATATCCATATTTGTAATAGAGCACAAAGGACTTTGGCACTTAGTCACTGCAGCTGGAGTCACACAAAGGAGGACTCCCTCAGTCTCTCAAAGCTGGGGAATCAAATAAGATATATAACCATATCACAGCCCACATGATCAAGGACATAAATCCTTATTTATGCACCCTTTCTCCATTGATGTTTCCCATTTCACTGTTTAAAAAGCAAGCAAACCTCTGAGAACATGTCTTTACCCCTTCACATCTAGTTCTCACACCCTATAGTGCCTAGGGTTTACTTGTTAAAGGACCTGTTCGATACCCAACGGAGCCAGCACGGGTTTGATTCCTGAAGCTGATATAGCAGTCAAACATCAAACCCGAACAGCATTTAAGTTCCCCCTCTTTAGGACACTGTGAACTACTGGCACGATCCAAAGAGTATGGGCATTCCCATTCCGGATTTATAGCAGGCTTCACATCAGGCTCTTCACACTGTAAATGTGGCCTGCCAGATGGGATGGGCTTACCACACTAAGAGCCATACCTGGACCTCAGGTGAGGCTAAGGCTCTCATCCTCATTATAGCCTTGGAGCAAAGGTGGTTTCCTGGCTCAGTTAAAAGCAACACCCTTGCACCTTTCTTTAGGTTAAGGAAATCACAGAAATAGGTCTCAGATCTAAAACTAGACCAATTCCTAAATTCTTCAATTGCTATTTAATCTTCTGTTCTGCAGAAGAATTTAATAAGCTTACAGGTATCCCCACAGCAGTCAACAAGATTATTTACCTATACAAAGTATATCGATCAGTAAGTATTTATAGGATCAAAGACTATTTTATTTAGAATTTTTTAATTTATCTTCATTTGTGCTTTCACTAGTTAAGATTCTCCTGTGCTCAGACTCAGAAACTAGTTACTGAATTCCATGCTCGAAACATACAGGTCTGTAACCTTTAGGCCTGCATTAAAAAGTAAGATCTTTGAATTCATGAGTGTCAGGGAAATCATGCCAAATACTATAAAGCCAGCAAAGATTCTTTAAAGTTTAAAAGGTTAGACTAGCTTTCTTACACTATACTGATCTGATGAGAAAGCATATCTTTCACAGCAAACAAAAAAAATTCTAAGACTTGTTGGCCTATAATTTAATGATTTCATCAAGTGTTTTGAAACTATTGTAGCACATCATTTACCTCGCACCATCCTAGCAAATTTCTTATTGCCTTCCTGTTATGCTTTACACTTCTTTTTTCAAATATATCTACAAGCATTGTTAAAATGAAATTTTCTTCTTCTGTACCCATATCAGTTAGTCCCCATCTACACTGGGTACCAAAAGTTGCAGTTTGAATTAAGATGGACAACAAATACTGCAATACACCCATATCAATTAGTTGCAACAGCTCACCTCTCATGGTCTCTGTTATGGGTTGCAGGTTCTCCTACTTGTCTCAGCTACGTTGGGCACCAGTTGTTGTAGTCGGAGTCCAACTCAGTCACACCAGGCACCAATTGTTTTAGCACAAGCAAGTTATTGGGCTACAATAAGGCTTTATCGTTGGTCAGAGTCTACTGTCTGTGCCGTAACTCCTTCCTCCAGAGGCCAGGTCAGACAACACCACTCCTCCCCCATCCAACCCCCAGTCCTCAGGTCTATTTAACCACTTAGCAGGAGCGAGCTAGAGCTGCACATCATCCATGTCAATCAACCCACTGCCTCTGAGGCCAGGCCACAGCTGCATGTTATCAATGCTAATCAACCCACTGCCTTCACTCCCCTACAAAACAAGAAGAGTTCACCTGCAGGTAATTAGCCCAGAGCTCACGATAAACCTGTTCTGCACAAATGAAGATTTTTTTTTTACTTCAATCAAGCTAAGCCAGTGCTTATATTCTTCAAAACAGATAATCACCGTTACAGCATTTAATACTGTAAAGCAGCAGTTAAGACAATGTCTACTGAAAACAAGTGAAGTTTTCAGGGAAGGATAAGAGGTACTTTTTAGCTCAAAGAAAATTCCTTTTATTTTTTTCTTAAAATAGATGGAACATGCTAATTTTTAAGATCTCATGTTTACACCTACAACACAAAAGCCTAGCAGTGCACTCCACGTGGACTTGAGAAATTTACTAATTATATGTTATATTTATACATTACTACACTAGATACTGTTTTCCTACGTGGCATCAAGAAAACACTTTTGCCTCCCCACACCTTGGGATCCCCATTTGTAAAACGGAATTGTTATTTTCCTCCTTTATAAATTACTGAGAGCTACTGACAGAAAAGTAGGACGTAAGAATTCAGCAAAATTTTCATGTAAAAATAAGTACATGCTCTTTGTAAAGTGTTAACCATGTGCATCAGTTTTGTTTTAAATATTGTTTTTAAAAATAGCTATTCTTCTCCTTTGCTTGGATTTCAATCTCGTCAGACCACGATGAAATGAGACTTGGTCACCACTGAGCTGTGACATTGCAGCAGGTACAAGAAACATAATCCAAATGCAGATTTGACTTTCTTTTTAAAAAAATAACTTGCCAGAGTTCCCCTGTACATTATAAAACCACCTACATTAAAAGTTCATTTCCCCTTCTGCCTTCCAGATCCCAGTAACTGTGTTGAAGAAGGTCCCTTCACAGCAGTAAAGCTTACACTTGGTAATAACTAGCTGCATAACTGAGTCTCCAAAGCAATGAGCTCATTCTGAAAGGCTCTGCTTTCCATTACCAGGCCTGGGGTCAATCCACCCATATCCATGAATTGTACCAAGTCTTAACCAAAAAAAAACAAAACAAAACAAAACAAAAAACCAACAACCTGCAGAATACAGCTTTTTAAAGGCTGCTGTAGGTGCAAAGTCTTCCTGTACACCCACATCCATGCACATGACTGGCCTTTTATTAAATGCACTGAACTGATAGCCTATAACAGAAACATGCTGATTTATGCAGAAATAAATCCAGAAGACAATTAGAAACACAGGTTCGTGCATCACTCCATCCTCCCTAGAACCTGAAGGGGAATAACCACTACCCCAACTCACCAAAATAACGTTACTCTTGAGAAGCACGAAACAGATTAGGGTTACGTTGCAAGAGCCCCTACCCTCATAGTCCTGACATAGATATGAGAAAATACAGGTTTCCTCACCAGGAAAAATTACCATTTAAAGACAGCTGACAGTGGTCACAGAAAAATAAAAGCAAATAAGTTTGAAGTCTTCAAATAGCCTGTGAACAGGACTTTTCTAAATTACAGACAGCGACCCCCAAGCTTCAGATGTACGTATGCAGTGTTTTGTATCACGAGTCTGCAGTGAGAATGCTGAGCCAAAGTGAATGCCTCAGGTGATAAAGGTGGAACTTTACAGTTTAATACGCAGATCCATCCTATCTGTGATCTTTCAAGCTGCACACTAACAAAATGATATCCAAATAGTTAAGAAATGTCTTGCGATTTGATCCATAGTGAAGTCTACTACTGATTTGACCTCTAATATAGCAGGCTGCAAACAAGTTCCAGCTGGCCCTCAGAGACAGTTCTATCTGGCTGCTACACCAGCACAAAACCAGTGACTCCAGGCATAGTTAAAACAGAGCACAGATTTCGTTCCAGAAAATTTAGGAATCAGTATTGAGACTCTGACACTTCCAAGACTGTTGCTTCCCGGTTACCACCAAGAGACTAACAATAAGCACTCAGAAGATAACAAACCGAGTGATATGGCTAAACTCACTCAGAAACTGTTTCACAATACGTGACCAGTGCTTAAAATATGAACCTTGTTAAGGGAATTAACAAAGAATTTCTGAACTGTTTTCCAGATGTTTGCAGTAATAATAGGCCGTAAGGATTTTCTGCTTAAGGCAAAAAATACTGTATAATATTACTAATCTCCTTTGTTTAAAAGTAAATGGGGAGAAAGCATCCAAGAAATGCCTGTGTTTAAAGTTTAAAATGGATACAAACACTAATTTTACTTCTTTATGCTGTGACCTGTATGCGTATGAATTTACATATTAATAAAATAATAAATGGTCATCGAAAAGTAAGTTCAGGTTAAAAAAAAATCAAAAAAAGGACAGCAAAATGTGCAGATATAGGCCCATTCCACTGCATACTTCCAGTATTTCACAGTTCTTTCAAAGAAGGAAAGGGAGACCTTTGAAAAACTGATACTAGGATTAAGATCTCCCATATGAAACATTTTGACTTCATACTTTGAAGCTTTTTTCTCAAGCAGATCTATCTTTTTTTAAAGTTAAAACAGTTTGTTAGATAGCCTTAAAACAGAAGGAAATATTATATTGTCTTGATCAAAAGTTTGCTTGAGGTAAAACATTAATAACGGGTACATACCAACATCTAATGGTGCCCAGTGCCAGACAGTATATGAGAAGGGGAGGGGGATCAGTCATTAACTGCAGCAGCACCCAGGGACTCCCAGCACCTCAAGTCCCAAGTATATTGCTTCTCCTCTTCAGTGTCTTATGAGTCACCTTTCTGCAACAGCTACGAGGAGAACAGGAGTTAACCCTACATGTCTCTATCCCGTGCCTGCTGATGATGGCTCTGACTAGAGGGCTGTCTCCTTTCTTCAGCCAAGAAGCACTTTACTCTGAAAGGATTCCCATTAAAACCTCAGGGGGCTGTTCAGCAATTAACACAGTGGGAATGGTAGTAATCAGCCCGCAACAGGGTCATGCAACAGCCTATTTGCCCACAGGGACACAATGCAATTGCAATCATTAATAGAAAGCTTTGGAAAGGCTTGAAAGCTTTCCAAATCTAAAGCTTTCCAAGTCCCTCATAATGCTGTGATTGTGTGCAGCTCCTGGCTAGAAATCCCTACAAAGCTGCATAGCACCTGAGCTGGCCTGAAACACATTAACCTCCAATGCACTAGCTGCAAACAATTAAGAGACTTTTGTTGCCTTTAAGAGACCTCTTGCAAACCCAAGTTTCCCATGTCTGATTTCATCTATGTCAGCATTAAAGAAGTTAGCCACTAGCACGCGTTTTATCCTCAGTCTTCATTTCCAAACATCAGATTCTGAACAAGACCTCAACATGTGTTGGGATTTATATATTTTTTTTCCTTAGCAGCATCCTAAACCAAGCCCCAGAGGAATCCTTAGAAGTGTTTATTAGCACAGATGTATCTATACTGAAAATACTTATCTGAAAGTTTTCAATACTAGAATAATAAGAAACCAGCTGTCTTGTACTGAACAGTTCAATGCTTTGGAAAATAGGAAAAGTACTTTTTAACTGCTTTGAAAGGAAATATAAGTCATAATTGTTGCAAAGGGAGGAGAAAAAGGTTGTATTTCCCAAAGTCAGCCTTATTGATTAGACTTCTAAGTACATGATAAAGCTAAAAGCTGTATTCAACAGCTACCACACATTTGCTGACACTGCAGGCCATTTCAGACAGCACAGCTTATATCTTTACTGTAGAAGGGCCCATTTTCAAGGTCATTGGAACTACTTCTGTTGAACTTTAATACTGCATCTGCACGTGTTAAATCCTAGATATTACACTATTGACTTATAGAAGAATGACTTTTTCAGCTTGACTACATCGTGTTCACTGAAATTTATATGCTCTGCTTCAGTGCCCTTATTGGAGCTATTCAGCAAGAAGAAAGTTCAGGATGAGTTTTGGAAACATCTATTTGTACAATCAAGCACAACTTCCCTCATGTGCATTCCAGCTGCTTTTCTGTGCCAGGTAAGGAATTATCAGAGCAGAGCTGTTTCATGATGTCCCTCCCAGATGTGACTCCCCAGTACCCCTAAGGGCACAAAAAGGGACAGATTTTTGCCAGGTATTGCTACCCTTAAAACAGAAACAAGACTATCATTCTTAGCTGAGGAATTCATGTTGCTGGCTCCGTCACATTCTGCCTTTGAAGAAGGCTGGAGCAGATCCACAGGGAACTATAACCAGTCTCTGAATACCCTCATACTTGCAGCACTCGTAGGAAAAAAAATCATCTAATCACAACCCTTCCACAAAACAAATTAGGCAACTTCCTGCTGTTGAATCCGATTTAAACGAAAGCACCTTCTTGTGTCAGGGCCCTGAGGACATTTGTAGACTGTGGTTACTTTTGAGTGGCCTCATCTGGGCCTCCCCCACATCCCTGGGTCACCATCCAGGGCTCCATTTAAACTCAAATCCAGCAGCCAGGTCTGGCCTAAGTGATGCAAGTACACACCTGCCTGGATCATCTCCACCCTATCCAGGGCTGTTGATAGTCCCTGTTACAGCAACCAGTTCTGTCCTGCATGTGTGTGTGTGTGTCCTTGACTAATTTTCGGGGTGGCGGGGGAGGTAAGGCTTGCATTCTAACCATTGAAACTCAACCTCTTTAATCAGGTTGACTAAAGCAAAGTGTCACTATCGATGCCACTGCTCTGTGTGAGTACTTAGAGACCGATCAGATCAATTCTTTCTCTTTGGTGAGCTACACAGAGTGCCTTTTTGTAGACCTTTTACTTTAATAATTCTGCTTAGACCTTCATAAGAGGGACTGTCATGGACTTCAGGAATAGAAAAATATGTTCCTCCCTGGAGGAGGTGAGGAAAGATTAAGAATCTTGCTACAAGGAAAACTTCCAACAGGTTTATGCACAGGTTTTTCTCTATTATCTGCTCCTTTCCCATGGACAGGTACAATCAGGATTTTTCTTTTCAGCTCCACAGTGTAAAATAATGGGGTAGAAAGGAGCTGTATATTCACTCAGAAACATTAAATTTGCTCCAGCCATGTGATCTGCACATCACCATACAGCCCTCACCTCTTTCCCTGTCCCCTAGCTCAAGATTGTATCTGCATCTACCCTGTATAGATGTTTCCCAGGGCCTAAGATGGTTTGTATCACTGGCTGATATATACTGCACTGTTACATGGCAGCAGTTTGGCTATTTTGCCTGAAGTCAAGTTGGTTACAAAGATTGCTCTGCTTCAGAAAATTCTTGACACACCAATTTACTATCTCATTATGTTCCTACTCTCTTTAGAGATAATACAGTCACATTAAATGCTCATTAATGTTAAAATTAAGAAAAAAAAAATATTAAGCCCTCATCCTACATCTCTCTCTCTTTCTTAAATAGCTCATGCCCTAAACAGTTTAATTTTTATCTCATGTACTTGTCAACTAATCATCTTTGGTTGAGTAGTAAGGAGAACTGAGCGATGTTTCTGATAAAGCTTATTAAACAGATGGGCTTTCCCTTGGGAGATAAATCACATAAATGCTTACTTTATGAAAAGTATCTTTTTTGAGAGGGAGGGCAGGATGGAAGGGGAGCAGGAAAAAAATTATAGCATTGGGAAATAATTAGTGATCATACATGTGCCCAGTTTTTTAAGAAAGCTGAGACTAAATAGCACCACAGGAGTCACAAAATTAGTTTCTTTGCAGCTTCCATGTGGAGGCTGGTCACTTTATCAATTCCTGGCTCATCACATAAATGTGCACTTTTGTTACCAAGAGATGCACAACTTCCTTCATAACCCTGGGCAGAAACCACAGCGAGTTGATTTGAGTTTGGAAGGGAGATCTATTTGAGGAAAACTCTGCATACATACACTTATATAACCTGTCTTCTTCATGCAAAGTGACTCCTTAACCCCTTCTTCAAGTGTGCTGCCCAACAACACACTGACTTGGCCATTACCTCCAGCATATACACGCATATGGGTTATTAAGTGCCATCATTGGCTTGTCTACAGTGCACAAAGACATGACTTGGCCAAATATTTCATCCACTGTCATACTATGCCTGGATTCTTGGAGGCCAGCCCATTGCACCAGCTATCTAGGGAAAGCCAACGTGGTCCACAGCTGCACCTCCAATTTCAGTCAGAGCCGTGGTCAGCGTCATAGCTGATCAGGTAGGCAGACTTGCAGCAGTCTGGATGACAGCCACCTTCAGCATACAGACAGACCCTTCAGACAGCAAAGGTAAAAGCCTGCTGTATGCTCCCACAAACTATTGAGCCCACCAGGGAATATCCACACACAGGATGAAAATAGATCCAGAGGCCTACTATTTCTTCAAACAATATGACCCATGGAAAAAATAAAAAGACTGAGGGGTCCTGATATCACATATCCAGAAACATCCTTCTCCCTAGACACAAAGTATGCTAAGCTGAGACAAACATACTTCTGTGAAAATCAAGGTGGGCTTTATCATTTCAATAATGTCTCAACAGTCTGAGTTACCTTTACTTGTGCCTTGCAGCAAAAATCTTTCTACCAGTCAACTCTGATGGAAGACAGTCATGACAATCTGCATGGTCATGAAACTTCTTTTTGTAGGCTATAGAATATTTAGTGGGTTTTATTTTCAAACCTGAGCATGCTGAATGTGTTACATCATCCTCAAAAACCTCTTATAATTGTGAGGGGTAACACCTGGGGGGAAAAAAGTATCTAAAAGCATCAGTATCTTTGAGCAGAGACAACAGAAAGCAAATTGCCAACTTCTTGTTGCAAGAACTTCTTGTTCTTGTCTATGTCAACTTCTTCACCTCATTTCCAATGTAGTGATCAATCTTTCATAGTACATGCTAAGACGCATTTCAAAAGTTTATGTACTGAAGGTCCTGCTTTCTGTATTTCAGGTTGTAAGCCTTAAAATCCTTGATTCAGCAGAGCACAAATATGTTTTCAACTTTAAACACAGGAAATGAAAATTACCTTACCTTTAGAATACTTTGGAAATAGAGGGTGAGGGACGAGTGGTAAATAAAAGCCTTTTACACAGTTCTTAGTTGCTTTGAACAGCATTGGGTTAATAACTTTAAAATTTTATTATGTAGAAAAACACAATCCCTCAGTTTTTACATCGAACAACATCAGGATATTTTATGAACTCTAACAGACTTGAAATGGTACATTGTCTTCCCAGAATTAATTTTTTGCCTACCAAATGACTGCCTACATAATGAATTACACACACAATGGGTTTTTCATGAGTTCTAAGTCTGTGTAAACACAACCATCTTTCCAAACAACACTCAAACACACAAAAACACTTCAACATGTAGCATCAAGCAGTTTAATGTCCCAAAATCTTAATTTTGGAGGAAAATGGCTTAAATCCCCCATCACCTAATCAGACAGCTAGCTCACTGCTATTCAAGGATGAGGAGCTGGAGCTAAGCCCTGCTGGCATTTGCTCATGAAAGCTTGAGGATGAAGAAGGAAAAAGGAAGAGGAAATGATGAAAAAAAAACCCCTCTGGGCCATTTAGTAGAAGCATCTGCTGAAGTAATAAAAGCTTGTATTTGTAATAACAATTGCCTGAGTTTAATGCTCAGGAGCTGGTAGTTAATCAGGCTCCCCTTACTAATGCATAAATTCACAGCAGCAGCAGCAGCTACAAGCAGAGGAAACAGGCACCCAGGGGCCAAATTCTTCTGGAAGCAGCACATTAAGGTGCTTCCAGAATAACTCGAGATGATCTTCAGTCAGGTGCAGTCTAGCAGGAAGAAAGACATGGTCCTGTCACCAGGATCAAACTCATAGATACTTTCACTTGAGCTGCAGTTCTGGCCCGTGTTATGAAGGAAGGTTTCATGGACAGATCTTTTTACACGCAGAGCATCTGCTCTGAGTCTTTTCAGGCATAGTACATTTTATATTAGGCCACAGACACAAATAAGCCAAACAGGGAGATTAGAAGGCAAGGTATCTGTCTGGCACAGATTTTCACTGGCGTGAAGCCCTGAGGACCAGCAAGGCTTTGCCACAATAGGTTGCTGACAGCTTTTCTTCTGCAGTATATTGTCCTGGCTCAATAGCACAAGGTCAGACCGAACGCCTTTTTGCTGCCTTTCTGCTTTTCCTAGGGAGCAATTGCTTAGAAAAATATCCCTTTACTTGACAGGTTTGTAACACAAACAAAGAAAAAAATCCATCCTGATTGTGGTTATTGGACAGATTGCTTAAGAATCAATCAACAGAAGACTAATAGTGTCATAGTCACTGAGCCACCAGCCACACCAACGTAAACTTAAATGCACAGGAATGACAGCTGACTGCGGATAGCCTAGAACAACAAATGAATGAACTATTTTTATTTATTTATTTATTTATCTGAAGTCTAATACTCATACGTCATTATACAATTAGCAATTGATTCCTTCTTGCAGAAATTAAGCCAGGATAATTAACTGCAAGAACTTCAGACACACACGCCTGTGTGCAAAACCTCAAGTCATTCTGCAGAACAATATCTACAGTCAGCGTGATGGAAAAGGAGACAGTAGCTTGGAGATTTAAAACCTGTTGACAAATTACAGCTATCTTCATACATTCCCAAGATGAGCACTTTAAGGCTAACACTTTTATGTATACAATAAAAGGGGATGCTGTGTGGGAGGTACTGAACACACCAAGGCTAAGAATGCGCATGGCTTGACATTAAAATAGTCCCTGTAAACCTAACAGTCCCCTTTTAGGATACATTTGGAAACAAAAGAGAACGCATGTTTTTAATTTTAAATCAATCTATTAGAGATACAAGTTTCACAAAGAAGCCTCCCCTAATGCTCTGGTCTCTTGTGCTCAAGAGGAAGATCCAACCTACACAGTTCTCTGTTCCACACAAGTCCTCTCCTGAGCAAGCAGCTGTACCCTCAGCATGGCTGTCATTGTGTCTAGGCATCAGGGCTTCACAAAACAGCATGTATCAACTGTGTTCAAATGCAGCGAATTTTCTGAGAACTCCAGAACAAAGCCTGTGCTTTTTATACGTTAACTATTAAAAATATTAATATTTTATATTATACATAATTATATAAAATTGCATAAATTAACCCTGTTAATTTATATGTGCTTTACTTATACACCATCAAGCAAAACATCAGTTAGGCTATTATTATAAATATCTGATATACATTAAAGCATTATTATTATCAGGCTGCCAGAGAAGGCTAGGTAGGGTACCACCACCAGCAGCCCACCTTTCCTGTAGGTCCAACTAACCACACACTCTCTTGCCCCCGCAAAATAAATCTGTACAGCACATCACAATTCAGGTGGTGTCACTGAAGGAGGCGGTTGTTACTGGAGCTGCAGTGCTTAAACTGTAAAGCTGAGCTGCTGAAGGGTTCCTACCCAAGGCAACCTTACAGGACGAGATGCGGGTGTGTGACAGGGCACCCTGCCCCACCAGCATGGCACAGCTCCCACAGACCTGTGTGACATCTGTGTAGGGCTCTCTCCATTGTCCTCCCACCCTGCTTCTGAAACTGCAGGGAGGTCTGAGGGCGTAAGGGATGCTTGCCCACCTCTGTAGCCCCACCTGGCCCTGGGCCCTTCAGCATGGCAGCAGCAGTTCCTGAAGGACAAGGAAGCAGCAGAGGCAAGAGCCAGGGTGCAGGAGGGGGGACATGGGGCACACCACTATGACACAGCACAACAGGGGTCTTGCCCATAACAAGCCACCTGGGAACCCCTGATGGTTATCTGCCTCATCTATGATCCCAGAGGTGCTTTTCGTGAGGAAACTTGCCTTCACTTTTGAGTAACACTGGATTTATGTTAAAATAGCCACTTCTAAGGGGACTTCTGCCATGTCTTGTGTCTCCTTAAGCAGGGTCCCTATAGTCTCTTATATTCTGCTGTATTTTCCAGGATGTAAAATGAAGTTTATTAAAGAAAGAACATTAGCCTTTTCACATACATTTAAGATTTTCTCTTTGACAGAGCTTCTGCTATTGGTACCCAATTTCAGTAACAGAATTGGGACATCAATAAAAAATATTGTCTCAGCAAGTGCATTTCAGCTTTGCTCCTCTTCTTATTTTCTTATATTAATGACAAACATGCTGCAGATGCTGTTTCAGAGATAATACTCAAACACTATTATTAATTTCCCCATGCAACCAAGGGTATAGGTGATTTATGACTCTGATGTACTTTTTTATTTGATAAATATAACTGTGTATACGAATTTTGCTGATCTACGCTTTTGTTTTTTATAACACCATAATGCTACTATTCCAAAAGGATTTACAAGCTGTTTACAGAAAGCAAAGTACAAGCCCATAACGTAATCTAGACATTTAGCTTCATCAAATTTAGAGGAAACTAATCCATGCAATTGAGTTATATTGAACTGAAAACAAAAACTGAATGCAAAGCACTGAATATAAATCTGTGTGAGATATTTTAATATATGTACTTACATTTACTTTATCCAAATTAGTCGATAGTCATGATGGTGTTATAAGCACTGCAATTGATATTATCAGTTTACTTGCATTAAATATATTTAGAGGTTTACATGGGATTTATATTGATATCTGGGCTTCAGAAAAAAACCAGAAAATGCAGGAAAATAAGGGCACTATGTAGTGATAATATACAGCTGCATATTATCTCTTCCTGGTATGAGAAGAAAAAAGAAATCTAGGAAGTTGGCCAAATTGCATGTCCATCACAAATACTCTGCTAACATGCTTTCAATTAGGCACTCTCAAAGGAATCAGAAGGTCCTAATTACAAGAATGAAAGATAAACCTGAGCAAAATTCCAACAAGGGCAGTAGCTCAGCCTGTTTCTGAAAGATGCTGACACTCACACTCAGGGGGAACAGCAGATGCTCGGCACAGCTCGCTGCTGGGCCTTCAGCGAACAGGATTTGTTTTCCTGCTGTTTTTCTGGGCTTCAGAAAATTTAACAGGTTTTGGACTCATCTTCTTGGTTTACATAAGAATACCCCTGTGAATTCTGTCCCAGACTCTCAGCTATGCTGCATTTGGAAATAATGTGGGAGGCAGGATTATGGCCAAGCAAGACTTCATAGTGAAACTTTGGTTAAATTAAGACTTTGGAGTATCCCAGGTGGCAAATTAAGGAGGAGAGGCCTTACAGTAACAACATTTTTTTCACCATCTACACTATACCAAGCACAGATGATGCTTCAAAGTCTGACCCATTTTCTACAGCACCATCATTCCCAGGCTGCACTGGCACATGCATCACAAACACTGGGGTCAGAGTATTCACAGCTGAAATCACCAAAGGTGAACTGGCAGTCACTTTTAAGATCCAAGTTGCTGGTACAATGCTCAGCCAGAAAATGAATAGGCTTCAAACTTACTCCCCACCACAACCATACCCAACAAAAAAAAAAAAAAAAAAGAAAAAAAGAAGTGAAAGAAGTGGGCTCGGAGCAGCCACAAGGTCTGAAAGGAGTGCACACTGGCATCTTGTATTGTCACTCCCAGTAAAGAGTAGATATCAGCATCCCCAAATTAATCTATCCTGAATCAATAGTGATCAGCTCATTATTCAGTTCCCCTGTTCTGCATTATTGGACTATCTGTCTTACAGAGAGAGTTTATACTTATTTGTAAGCAACCCATGTCCCTATTAGAATTTCTGGTTTGTTCCACTCTCTTCCCCCCTCCTCCCACTTCTTTATTTTAGATCTGCAGATGTTTTCACAGACAGGGAAAATTTTATTCCATTCTTCCTCTAGATGACCTTCCACAATTCTAGCTTATCAGATGGTGTGCACACTTACATACAAAAAGAAAGAATGCAAATGTGGATCTTGTTTTTAATACTAATTAAATGCATTAGAATAATTCTGCAAGTTTTATGCTCTATCTTGCATAATTTTAAAATCACTTTAAGCAGTACCTGAGAACTACTCCAAGCTACCACCACAATGCACCCAGGTTATCATCTTCACTTACCAACCACTGACACTCACTGGGATTGCTAGTGATAGGAAATGACAACGCAAACATTAACTCCCCATTGAACAAAACTTCCCATAAATCAAAATCTATCCTTGTTCATATAATAGAAACAAAACTAGTTAAAGTTAAAACCAAGGAAATGGAACGGAGGAAAGAGTCTGTAAGTTCATGGCAGACCCCATCCTAATGAAGAAGAATTCAACCTTAAAGGTTAAATTGAAATTTCTTCAGTCAAGATGGAAATCCACAAATTTTGACCATGATTTTATAGTGTCATCTCTGGTCAATCATACACAAATACAACATTAGCAAAGAAATACAATATCAGAATAAAAACTAAAGTTACAGAGGAGTTGATATTTACTATTGCATTTTGAAACTTCATTGCCACGTTTTGCATTAGGCACTGATCTTTCAGAAGAGATGTTGAGCAACAAGTCTCAACAGCAATAGTGGTGGTGGCAGCAATGGAGCAACATAAGGTGCAGTCCCTTGCTAGCAATGAATTCCCTCTGAAGCAGGATTCTCTATACCCACCCAAAGAAAGGCCAACCACCTGCCCCAGCTAAGCCAAAAAACTCTCTAGACACCGAGCTCTGATTGCAATTATTTATGACAATTAATATTACTTTGATTCTGTCAGCTTGTCACAAAAAGGAAGCTCAGTCTTGCTCTCTGGAACAGCAGCACAGCAGAAAATCATCATTTCCCACATGTTCCTGGCTCCTGCAGAAGGAGCAGAGTAACGGGAAAGGAGTGATGCTGAATTTGCAGCAGGAAGGTCAAAGATTAACCGTGAAGGAAACTATGCAAATATCTGTCAAGGTTTAGAATAAGAATTGTCTACAATATAGCCTTGTTTTAGATCAATAATGACTGAATAAAGATCAGGAAGTTCCAGAGGAGGAGGACAATATCTTCTGACCAAGGATATATATCTAATAAATGAGAAGTTAGCAAGATAAAGAGGAGCTCTGGTGTCCTCAGATGATGCATGACCATAAAAGGATAAAAAGAGTAGGGGTGTTCTTCCCCAAATGACCACCAAAGTCTGCCTGAGACCCCCATGCAGGTGTAAGACTTCTGCTGGCTCAGCACGATACTCTGCACAGGTGCAAAATTATTTTGATTGCTCAGCACAATGAATAAGTATTAGGAAGGTGGAATAATTGTATTAGTTAGGTGGAGCTTTGTAACTCCTGTGTAAAAATATATAATGAAGGATCCTAATAGGTGTGCTTGATTTGTGGAAATAACCACCAAGCACCCTACGCAGAATAAAACAATGTCTTCTCCCTAAACAGACTTAGGGTGTGTTTCGAGAGTTCTCTTTCAAACAAGCAACAGAGCAGCCCTCCAGGCAGGAGGAGGGACAGCAGGCATGACTGCAAGGGGGCAGAAAGCAGGGAAGGTGATGAAATCTCTCTCTGACATATCCAAAACACACCTGATAACATTAAAATTTTATAAATAACAATAAATACATTTTCTTTGCTATCTTCTTGTATCAAAGTATGCTGCCTGGGGAGAATAGCAAAAGCTCATGCTCACTTGCTCCCATCTGTCTCCATTTTTCCATTTTCCCATTTTCCCATTGTCCAGTTATTTAAGATGAGGAGTAGTAAAACTTCACTACCATTAAGCCAACTTCATCCCCACTGCAAGAACAAACAAGATTTGGTTTTAATTAATTATTATTATAACAATAAACCATAAAATAGCATGATTTTTTAATTATCCAGATAACTATTCCACATGCAAAATGTATTTGTAACAGCAGTAAAGACTTGCTTACACAGAAAGGAATTTTAGATTAATCCAGAATAATTACTTCCAGACCACTCAGATCACAGACATTCATTCTGGAATAAAACCGAGAAGTCCATGCATGGTGTTACCTAGGAGTCCAATCTGAACTCTGAATTAACTCTGTAGGACAGATAAGGCTATATGGTTAAATTGTAACTCAAAGGCGGCAGAAACAAGTGGTAACGTTGTTCTTTAAGGAATTACCATAAACTTCTTTTGCATTTAGGCTGGCATTATTCTAACTATGCATAACTCTCATAATAAGCATTTAATCAACTAATCCAATCACCCAGCACTTTTTCTGTCCCCTTTCCAGAAGGCTGGGTTCCTATTTGCTCATATCTAACAAGCAACTTTTCACACTCCATTAGATTTTGTGTCTCCGGAGCCTGGTTCAAAATGCCACTCACTTTACTCAGTCACCTTCAAAGCACTTAGATGATGGTCCATCACACCTAAAGCTTTGTACAAAGTATGCTGCAGAAAATCATCATGACTCTTCAGTTTACAGATTTCTGTAAATCCAGTCCTCAATAGAGCTGGAGTTTGTTCTGAGACCATGTAATTTTCCCTCAGAAAAATGCTCTTCTGAGTACCAACACCATGAAGTAGAACTCCCAAGGTGACAGCTGAGAAGAGGTCATTTTGATCACGGAATCACAGAACGGTCAGGGCTGGAAGGAGCCTCTGGAGATCATCCAGCCCAAGCCCCTGCTGAAGGCACAGCATCGCGTCCAGGTGGGTTTGAATGTCTCCAGAGAAGGAGACTCCACAGCCTCCCTGGGCAGCCTGTGCCAGGGCTCCGCCACCCTCCAAGTAAAGAGCTTTTTCCTCATATTCAGCTGGAGCTTCCCGTGTTGCAGTTTGTGCCCGTTGCCCCCGGTCCTGTCGCTGGGCACCACTGGAAGGAGCCCGGCCCCGTCCTCCTGCCACCCACCCTTAAGGTGTTGGTACGCACGGGTGAGACCCCCCTCGGCCTTCTCCAGCTCCACAGCCCCAGCTCTGCCAGCCTCTCCTCACCAGGGAGGTGCTCCAGGCCCCTCACCAGCTCCGCAGCCCCCGCTGGGCCCTCCCCAGCAGCTCCCCGTCTCCCGTGACTGGGGAGCCCAGCGCTGGGCCCAGCACTCCCGATGGGCCTCACCAGCCCGAGCAGAGGGGCAGGATCACCTGCTGCCCGTGACAGCATCCACAACAGGGACTCTGCTGCATACACTCATTCCTCAGATGGAGCACATAGGTGGAAGTAGCAGTGGCAGTCTTTCTTATTCTGAGACTTTAAATCTAGCAAAATAAAGACTGAAGAAGTGCAGCTGCTATCTGTAAGTATAATGGGAAAGAAACCCTAAGAACAGAAATTACGTGTTTAAATTCAAGTTCAAGGTGGGACAAGAACAAGTAGGCATAAAACTAGCCACAAATAAATTTGGGGTGAAAGTCAGAAGGTGACTTTTTAGCCAGTATAGCAGCTAACCTCTTGGGGAGAGCAGAAGGCACACAAGACAGTCTCTTTCTGATTATATGACAGCACGGTTAGGGGAGCCAGAGTTTCATTCAAGAATTCAAAAGATCTCTTTTAATCTTCCATTCCTATAATGCAAATCAAGAAGTTCTTCATCCTCTGGACAATTCTGAGTCCCCTTTCTGTATCTGTGGTCATCTCAGGCTATAATAATGTATTTTGAAACAAGAGATCGTTAGATAGAAAAACATCACTCACTCTCTTTCCAAGCAGGCAAAAAGCGGTAAGGGGAACATGTGATGTGGCCAAGGACAGGCAGGAGGACTGCAGAGGAGCAGGGACTTGGGCAGAAGTAGATCAGGTTTAACTAGGGGACTAAGCAGACCCATGGGCCAGGGTAATGACTGCATTAGGAATGGCACTTTATGCAGCAGCATTTTGCTTCAAGAGTGTTTGTGTACCTACTTGGTCACTTCCAGACTTGTCAGAAGAGATTGAAGTGATCACTGAAATAAATGGAAGGCTCATCTAGAAATTAATGGATTTTTTTTTTTTCATAAGATGAAGCTCTGCTCTCTACCTTTTCTATATCACACAAACTGTCTCCTTCACTGCCTTCCTGTCCCCTCACCCCAAGGCTGCTTCTTCAAACCCAAAATCTCAGAATTCTACTCTCTGTTTTCAGGCAGAAAAATACTATTTGTCATTGCATGTGAACACATGGCTTTGTTGTGGGTGGAATGTATTCAGTTGCTCATTCTTGGAGAATTACTAAAAAATAAAAATACCTGACAAAAAAATGCATGTTTTTTCTAGTTAGCTGCTGTTACTACCTGATGAACTAAGGGTTTATTTGCAAGAGTATAAAATAGAAACTTTACCACAGATTGTGAATATGGAATGATGTTACCATTTTCATTTCACCACTTTTTTCTCCTCGTCTTACCTATTTTGCCAAGAAATTATAGGGTATTTAGCACACTATACAACATCTGTTGGGTACACAAGACTTCTGAGGAAAAACCAGCTGAAAAAAGTCCTGTTCAGTTTTTCTAAGATGGATCCAGGGCAAATAACAAATAGGTACCACCATGATATTTAAAAAGGATAAAGGAAAAAAAGGCAAGAAGAGAGGCCAACTTTTTCCGATTCCCCATCTGAAAACAACAGTCACAGACATATACAGTTCTCAGCTTCTTTTGTCACTGAAGTGATGTGATCTTATCCGATAGACCTGTCAAAGTGAATTTCTAATACATTGAATCACAAATAACTATGTTGAAATGGTCTGACTTACACTCATAGGAGTGAAGAAGTTCCAGGCTGAGGATAGGAATTGTCTTTAGCTCTCCCGGTTCTGCTGAGGGGACAGTAAGAGCATTATGCTACATTCCCTGGTGGCAGACTTCTTCCATACACGGCTGCAAGACTAGCCTGCATCGGAAACACCTTGTGTTTGTGGAATTAAGTCACTAAACTTTAACTGAGCACAGCTGTGTAATTTAACAGACCCAGATCTTGATCCAGTATTGGCACCTATCAGAAGCAGGTTTTATGGTTAAACTAATGAACAAGAGACTGATAATGGAGATAACTGAAGGGCCTAAAAGTAGTGTTCACATACAAGAATTAACGTGTGTTGCTGCAGTCAACATAGCTGCAGCTTAATAAAATTACATTAATATAAGTCTAGACAAACATGAAAGTGGAGACTTTATAACCTTAGAAGACTCTTTTAGAAAAGACCGGGGGGGGGGGGGGGGCGGGGGGTTGAGAAACACAACAGAAAACAACAAAAAACCCACAAACACACACCCACACACCAAAAAAAAAAAAAAAAAAAAAAAAAAACCACACCACAAAAGAGAAAGCAAGTGCTCTCAGATAAAGCTCAGACTGAATTCCCTTCACTGGCTACTTGGATCATTCGGCAGCTCTGCCTGTTCTTCTAAATCATACTTATTTAACTTTCTCCCCCCACCATCCTCATTAAGAAATTTTGTCTTTTAAGAGATGATTAATTCCAAATAGGTTTTTTAGTGGTTGCTCACTACAGGGCTGCTGACAGGCCTGTGCTAGGACAGCAGCAACTTGCAGTTTATTAAGATCCTTTCTTCAGAAGAGTGTCTTTCTGCTGATGTAGATGGGATCTGCTTTGTCCTATGTATGAGTAAACCCAACCTGCAGTGGAGCGATGGCAGACCAATTTAAAACACAGTATGTCATGTGCACATTAGGTCCCTGTGCTGCTGCCTTCTCACATGTAAAAAAGTACTAAACTGCGCAGCAGAATGGAAACAGATGCAGAGCATGTTTCTCATCTTTTCAAACACAGAGCAATGTGTGGTTTGCAGGCTTCTGCCTCAAACACTTCTCAGATACCTGTGGAGAAAAAAGGACTCCAGCTTTCCAAGGATACTTTCTAAGCTGTGGCTGCTGTATTTTGTAAAAAGTTTCAGTGAATTAAACCTCCTATCTTATGTAAGCAGGCTCCCGTCAACTATCCTCCGAATCATTGTCCTGGAGTTAAATTCAGTTTAGTTCTGGGTACCTGCCTGATCTTTTCCAAATGACAGTATGCCTCTTCATATCAATTTCATGACATCTGGTTTTAAAAACATTCATGTCAGGAACAGATGATGAATAAGCAAAAGACGTTTGGGCACAGTAGATAGTCTAGATTGGAAAAGTCTAGATTGGAAAAGACTGAAACCAATGACAACTTTGAACACAAATGCAGAGAAATGTTCCTGAGTTGCGTTAGAATCAAATAGCCTTTAATTTTAACTAAAGTCCTTGGTAATATTGAATATTAATGTTGCTGGCTAGAATTGGCAAGTCTGAGACAGCCACCATCTCTCTTCAGGCTGCTTATATTGGATTCATTAGCAATTTATCATCGACATAAAGGCAGAATTCAATTCCATCTGTGAGCTTCAAAGCACATAAGACTTGGCATACATGATGAATTGCAGATGAGCAGGAACTGGAGTTACCATAATAGAGGTTAAAGGCTTCTGGAAGCTGCAACAATTTTATGGTTTTATGCAATTTGGATAATAATTATAATCGTCAAAGGTAGAGTTTAAATAAGCCCTCAAAGGAAACAGTTGCATAAACTTGGAAACATGCTACATTTTTTAATGTCAAAAATCACATTAGCAGTTAGTTTTAGAGATTTCTAATCACTACAGACATAATTCCTTTAGATTTTCTGAGCCTCAATTTGATATTATTCAATTCGTATTTCTTCCTAAATGTGAAACTTAACTGCAAGTGTCAGGCCAGGCTGGGCTACCTGAACAATGTTAAACATCATTTAGAGCCAGGGAAACCAGCAAGGCAATCAAAAGAGAAAGACAACACTCAAAGTGAGTAGTAGGGGAGTAACCTGGCCCATCATAGTCAGAACTGTAGGTTAAGTCTTAGGGATTTCACTGCTTTCCTTATGCATACAGAAGTTCAGTCACACAAAGGTTATCCATTCATATCTCTCCTTTACACAACAAAAATTAGGTGAAAGAGTTGTTTGTGACAAATAACTTTCCTAGCAGGCTGCTCCTGTAAAATTGTAGAAGATGGTGTGATACCACACTGTCCAGAATTAAGTAGCAATAATGCCTCTTATTGAACACTAGACTATCTTTAAGGTTTATTATCTGACCCTATCTATTATTAAATGCTTTGATGCTTAGAGCAGGCATCAGGAAATCATTTGAGGAGAGTAACAGCAGGTGACAGGAATACATTAATCAGACATATCACTGTGAAGCCACCTTCTAAATAGAAAATCCCTCTATCGGTACTTCTTTCTCACCATTATACTACAATTTAAAACAATTAAATACTGGGGGTTTCCACACAAGTGTAAGCAGAGAGACAGACAATCTAACAGGGAAATAGAAACACAAAATATTAATTCAAGCTTGTGATCCACAGTTAAATTTGTGTGCAATAAAATGGAAATGTCATGTGTGTTCATGGTTTCTCTGTGTGTACATCCATTGATTTCTGAACTTTGCAAAGCATTAGTTTGCCCTTTAAACTGAACTAGGAACTAAACCTGCATTTGTATAAAGGTCACTGAAGTGTAAAGATACTTACCACTCTAGAGCTTGACCCTGGGCAAAGACAAGGAGTGAAAAGCCAAATTCAACTGAATTATTTATAAAAAGTATTTCATATAATATTTTTCTCTTTGGAAACTACTATTACATTATCAGCCACTGAATAAATACTTTATGCATAGTTTAATTAAATTAATGTAAAGGGAAAACCCAACCTAATTTATACATAATGGAACACGGAAACATAATGTGGCAGCAAAGTAATCACAGTTACAAGAGTGGCAGGACCAGAAAGCACATGCTATCCTATCCAGAATTCCTCTCTTCCTGCCACCACCATCCCCACTGAACCTTTACTTGTACATTAGTCCTCAAAACATCCTCACATGGAAATCAGATAGGAAGCAAGATAAAAATAATAGTTCCATTTTTAAGGGTCAGTTCCAAGAGAAAATTTCAAGGCAAGGCATTGCATCCTACGACCAGCATATTTCAAGTGGAAAGGAAAGATTGCTTCAAATAGAGAGGATGGACCAGCGTGGAAGTTGGGAAGAAAATTGAGGTTAATACCACAGGTGTGAATAACACAACTGGCAGAAAAGCACAGAGCTGTAAGGGACCTTAGAAGTAAGGACAAAAGGAGCTTAAGTGCAAGACAGTTATCTTCTACTTCTATCCTTGGAATGGCAGAGGAGGAAAATAATTTCAGCAGCTGTGATTTCGGATGCAATGGAAGTGAGCAGAAAAGACTAGGATGCTGTTATTGAGAGGGAAAATGAGAGTTTGTTTGTGTTAGATTGAATTAAACCCTGAAGTCTTTTTTCTTCCATTCACAGAGAAGCATTTTCAGTCAAAGGCATTACTCAATCTAGCGCTAACTTATCTGAGTTACAACTCAGTTACCTTACTAGTTACTGGCCGCTCATTAAAATTTTTCTGTGAGATGTAAGCAAGGATAGTAATAATTTTAAATCTAAATAAAATAAGTTAATGTAACACAAGTGATTAAAAGCCAAAAAGGAAAAAAAAAAAAATGGAATAGCTCAAGCCCATCTGGGTATTACCTAAAATTAGAACAAATTATTATACCAGCAGCCAGAGAGTAAGTACTTCCCACCAGTCTGAAAAACAGAAACAAAGCAGTAATGGAGCTACAGAAGGTGTGACAGACAGAAAAACAGTCAAGTAATAGTGGATTTTCAGACTGTGAAAAATGTTCTGTTTTGATTTTTCTTCTTTAAAAGAGAAATATGGATTTTTTGGAGAAGTAGAAGCACCATACTTCCTGTGATTTGTTGTGTTCTAGTGTCCTCCAATGGATACTTTTGAAAGTACTTGCTTTATAATAGTGTATTAGAATTACAGCTGTGCCACGCTTAATGGCTTTTGTATGGCATTTATTGCAAGATACTGAGAAGGGGAAACAATATAAGATCTTACAGACTCTTCATCTTTTCTCCTATATATAAACAGATATTGGCACTACCAAATTATCTTTAAAAAAGGAAGGAAGTGTTGTAGCAGTGCCACCTGAGGACTCGCTGAGTTCAATACTGACCTTAGCCATTTATTCATCTTGTGAACCCACAAAAGCAGAACAAGCAATAAGATAATGAGAGTGTAGGCAGCCCTCAGAAGCTATGAATAGGACAAAGACCCCGAAGCAGGATTTGTCAGTCTCTGGAGATGCATGGCACAGCTGACAGCAAGTCTCTGGAGCCACATCTTCTCCCCCTACTTTCCAGCTGGTAAATTTGAATAAAACACCACTGAAGAAACACTCAATACTTTCAACGCTAAGTGAGAAAACACTGAAGTCAGCACTCATTTACATTGATTACATTGATAGTTGATAACATACTGCTGTCACTTGCAGAAGTAGCAAAAATGAGGATGGTTTTGTTTCTTTGTGTTTTTCAAAGATCTAGATATAAAACTAGCTCTCACAACTTATAATCTGGAAGAATGAAGCTCTAAACAGCTTTTCTGGGTATACAGTTCTGCTTTAATAATTTAAGGCTTCTTTACATGGCAAAGTTAATGCACAATAAGTCAATGTAGCAAACTTCCATCCTTGGGTCAGTTGACAGCTCCCATGAGCTATGGCCTTCCTCTGCACCTGCCAGCTGATCCTCATCGCTGACAGTGCCTTCTGCCAGTTGCAGCTGTATTAGTCCTGCCTGCCCTGTTCCCTAACTCAGTCCTTGCATCAGGCATCTCCTCCTGGCTACACTCACTTCTTTCAAATACTTCCAAGCAATGTCTGTCTTAGGATAAGTTTAAAAGCAACTCATACATGGAATGAAATAAACCTGCATTAGTTTCTGCTTACATGGGAACAAAGGATGCCTTTGTGCAAGGTGGATTATCCTGCTTCTGAAAAAAATGAAGGTACTGGACGCACCTAGTATGTACTACCAATACAGAATGATAGATATACTTTGGGTTAGAAGGGACCTTTAAATACCATTTGGTCCAACCTTTCTGCCATGGGCAAGAACATCTTCCATTAACTTAGGTTGTTCAACGCCCCATCCACCCTGACCTTGAACATCTGCAGGGATAGGGCATCCACAACTTCTCTGGACAACCTATTCCAGTGTCTCACCACCCTCATCATAAAGAATTTCTTCTTTATATCTAATCTAAATCTACCCTCTTCTAGTTCAAAACCATTACCCCTTGTCCTGTCACCACAACCCCTGGTAAAAAGTCTCTGTCCACTTCTCTTATAAGCCCTACTTAAGCATTGAAAGGCCACAATAAGCTCTCCTTAGAGCCTTCTCCAGGCTGAACAACCCCAGCTCTCTCAGTCTGTCTTCACAGGATAGGTGTTCCATCCCTCTGAACATTTTCAAGGCTCTCCTCTGGACCTGCTCTAAAAGGTCCATATCTTCCTTGTGCTGGGAGCCTCAGAGCAGAATGCAGTACTCCAAAGGGGCTCTCATGAGAGTGGAATACAGGAGAAGAATCACTTCCCTCATGCTGCTGGCCACATTTTTTGCTGCGTAGCCCAGGATACAGTTGGTTTTCTGGGCTGCAAACACGTTGCCAGTTAATATCCAATTTTTGATACATCAGCATCCCCAAGTCCTTCTCCACAAGGTTACTTTCCATCCATTCACCTCCAGTCTGTATTGATATTGGGGTTGCCCCAGCCTAGGTGCAGGACCTCGCACTTGGATTTGTTGAACTTGTTTACATTGGCCCACTGCTTGAACCTGTCAAGGTCCCTCTCAAGAGCATCCCTTCCCTCAAGCATGCCAAAATACATAGAAGATCAATTAGCAAGGAGTAGGTAGCACACTATAAATTCACATCCTAGCTTATTTTGTGCTAGTCTACCTATCAGACACAGCTTTCAAAATTCAAATTCAGTCAAAGCAAGTCAATTGTCACCATCCCACTGGCTCTTGTCTCCAAGGATCCATGGTCCTCCCAGATGAAGATAAATAATCCTTAGCTCACTTCAGACAACATCCTAACATGCCTGTCTGTGCAGGTCTTAAGTAAGAAAAAAAACTTAGAAAAAGCTTAAGAATTTAGAACTGTTATATTCTATTGGCAGCAAGCATGTGATGATCATCTCTGTCAATCTTAGAAGATTTAAGGGCTTTAACTTACACCCTAAGGTCCTGTGTCCTCTTACACCTCTCAGCTTCCTCCTAAAATAAATAAATTTTTGGTTTTTTCTCTCTCTCACCCCATCTCTTGAGAAATTTTCCTGAAATATTACAAGACAGAACATTCTTAGTGTAGGTTACAACTTTGAAGTATGATCGTACCCAGCAATCTAACAGAATTCTAATAGCTTGACACAAAAACACAGCTTTCATGGCAGAAAATCAAGGCTTAACTAAATACAGTGATTTTGAAGAGAAGAATCCATTATAAGTTTAAGACCACAGCAACCCACTTAACTAAGCACCTTGGGCAACCATGGCTATTTCATCACTATTATCTGGATTTAAAATAGTAAGTGATAAACAATTCCGTGTATCCCACTGACTGATCCATTCAGTCACCATCTTACATGTCTCTCCCATAAGTTTCATGTTGCTCTTATACATAAAAAGGAAGACTTACTAGGTTTCTTTACTGTAAATTTAGTCACTGCATTCTTTCACTACTGCTCAGTGTGCTTTGAAGCTCTCTTTCACACAAAGCTATACAACATACTTTAATTCCTTCAAGTACGAAGTTTAGTAATATACTTCAAAGTCCCCTTATACACAGAGATGTCCGACACATTCTCAAATTCCCTGAAACAAAGATCTCCACTCTTGTGTCTAGCTCTTTTAAAAGAGAGAGTCCAATAGTTTCACATTCCATTAAGAACTGGGGGAGGGGTCATATGTTATAACATCTGCTACTCTTACAGAAAATTGTTTCTAGTTTCAGAACTCTTTAAACAGTTCTTTAATACAGTTTGAATTCCCTTCTGTCTTTCATGTCAACCTTTTTATTTTTCCCCTCAACAAATCCAATCTCTGAATTTTTGCATGGGTTTTTTGTTTGTTTGTTTTTCATGATCAAGAAGTAAACAGAAAAGAAGTCAGACAAACACTGTGACAAGCTTTAGATGTTTTTGGAAGTACTGCCTAAAGAACCTAAACCTCAAAAGTGATGATTTCTCACCCTCTTCAGCAGGATTTAGGATTTTATAGTCACATAAAAACTTCTACAGAAGTGCAAGAGATCAAAATGCATCAGCAAACAAAATATTTTTTAGATCTGGTGTTCAGAAGAGAATGCAAGGTGAAAATCCTGTTTCCTTGGTACAGAGACAGATCTTAGTATCAATGTGAGTCAGTAAGTTCCTACTATGTCTGCCCCAGTTCCCTCACTTGCTTTTACAGGTCTTTTCTTAGAGGTAGCTATCAGCAGGCCCCCAAGCTTCCAACACTGTATACTTGAAATCCCATTTCGAAAACCTTTCTGCACAAAGGCTGGAAGAAAAAAAAAAAAAACACTACTCTCCCCAGGTCTATTTTTAGCTTACTAGGTGATGTTGAGAAGGGATTTATGCTCAGAGAATCCTTTTTCCTTTTCCCTTTTTGCAAAAGTGCAGAAATATAAGGGCTGGTCTGCACAGCCATATGAGAGCGTGAAGATTTGCTGTTCAACCCCAGCAAGGCTTTGCACCTTGAAACCACTGGGCAGTCATACGTGAGCTTAGCAACTCATCCTGACCAAGCTGAACAACTAAAAACATTCCAGTTTCACCAATTCCTCTTACAACTTACCAAATACCTTTCAAGGTAGCCTTTGCAAAAGGCCCTGGGCAAGGCTAACAGGAGACACCAGGCATGGCTGTCAGACCCAACTGAAGGAAACAGTATCAGATCACAGGATTTCCAGTCTGACAGGTATGTTAACCTAGACCCGCTCCTGCTGAATAGCCTGTGGACCTCAATTAAAGGGCAGAAAAGGGGAGAAACGGCAGCATGAAAGAAAGAGACAACCATGCAGGTCACAGTATAAGTACTCCAGTGTCAAAAGGCAGTCTTGCCTTTTTAAATCATAAGCAGGGATGTAGGCAGCTTTACTGAAAAAATACTCAAAAAAGCCTACCTAGTGACATTCTCTCTAAAAGAACGGAGTTTGGTTTTTATATTTAAAGGAAGCAACATTTCTAGATCAATGGTTCCCAACCAAGACTAAATTTCTACACACAACTTCAGCTGACAAAAACCAATAAAACAATCCTCAAAAATTTTCAGGACACCATAACCTCAGCTAAGCTCAAACTTTATACATATTTATCTAAAAGAGCACACACAAATGCATACATAAAAAAAAAATATTTTTATTCACTGACTGGAGAAGAAAAGCAAATGTAGAGACTTCACCCCAAATTTTCTGAAACGCTCTATAGCTCCATTAAATATCCAAGAGTTAGTCTGAAACGTATGATTTCCATGTGCCAAGCAGGTGGAGTTCTTTGCAAATCCAGAAAATTACTACCTCGAAATAACCTGTCAAAAATGTTCAGCACTATTCTAACTTTACTCCCACTCAGTGGCAAAACGGTGCCACTGAAGTTGAAAAGAGCGAAAATTAAGATAAATGCCACACTTTTTTCAATCAACTGTCTGATGTAAAGCCTTGTCAGTAGCACGAAAGCTGTGCCTTTCAAGATTCAAAAAATGAAAACCTCTAGAGACCACTCCTGCTCACAGTATGTTTTTCTGTATAACTTCAGATTATTCTGCGTAATAGAATCATTCCCAGGTGAGCTATCACTATCTTTTTCTTTCCTATTGCCACTAGACCTGCAAGTATGTTCAGAAAGACTTGGCATAAACTGATTGCTTTAAAATTCATTCCTTGACTCTGCACTGGCACTAACTGATTGCTCTAGGCCTTGAAAGAATGCCAGATTTACGGGCTGTCTTCAGTAACTGCTTGTTTTACCTACATCAGTTTAAACAGTTGTATAGGATAAGTTGTTTAAATTTGCCCAGTATCATAAACATGACTCATCTTTGTAAAAGTCTTAGTATCATAGAGCAGAGCTCTTTGTGCTGTTTAAGAGATTATATAGCAAGAGTCTGGGATGTGCAGGCAGTGCATTAAGATTACAGAAGAGATGCCCCTTGAGAAGCTTTACAATCGACTGGTATAGAGATATAAAGTGTTTTGGAGGGAAAGTTATCTTCTCTTTTAGTTATCAGAAAGGATGCAAATCTGGGGTTAAAGATTTGCAAGCTGTACGAATGTAAGGAGATGTGAAGAAGGAGCTGCATTGTGCTTGAATGGTGTGAAGAGTGACAGCCAAAGGACTCCACATCCACTGGATCAGCATTCCTCCACACATATGCTGTACCTCAGCTAGCTTGCCTTATGGCAAATTTTTAGAAAACTTAAGTATTTCCTATCCTTGAAACTGTGTAATGATAAGTTTTCTTTCTGTAGAAATCTTTTTTTCTTAAATCAGCTCTTTCTTACACAAAGGAAAAAAAAAAGATAAAGTGCCTGTGCTTGCAAGAGAAATATATACAAATTCTTGATAAGAAAATCTCAGTGTTTTAATCAAAATTAGTTGTGCTGATGAGCAGAAACATTGGTTAAGAATAAAATTCTCATTAAAAGCAAAATTATAAAAGCACAGCATAATACTCCTCTCTTCATTTATTCAGTATGATATCAGTAACGGTAAGTGTAAAAATTCCATCGCACAACTTACTCTAAAGCATGTTCAGGAGGGAATGGGAAGTGCTGCAGTGGGCTGGGTAAGAACAAACTGCTGAAGATTTAGAACAAAGATCTAGTTTACAACCTGAGTCCTCATGTGACTCAAGTTATAAAATTAGCCGTGTGATAAACTACCAGTACTACAGAGCACACAATATTAGAGAGGGAATTTATGGTCCATTTGTTATAAAATTTGTAGACATGGAAATGCTAAAAATTATTTTCTATTGAAAATCCGAAGGAGAAACATATAACAAAGATATTCCATGTATTAAAGGAGAGCATTACAGTCATTTTGAGTCAGTGAGGTGAAGCTCGCATGCAATCATCTAGCTCCCCGGATCTGGTCTGCCAAACAGTGAGCAATCAAATTGCACAGATATTGTTGCTCTGTAAAAGTCTGTTCATTTGTCGTATTTGGCAAGCGTTGGTCATGTCATACCAGTTTATTCCTTAGAGAAAAAGCTGCTCATGATATAAACAGAAGCCTCCTGCCCTAATAAGAGTCAGGCTCTTTTCCTCTCCCCAGAAATCTCCTTTTCAGCACTGGGGGTAATTTGCTGAGGGCAGGAACTGGGAGTTGCTGCACAGTTGCAGCCATGAGCTTGTCTGTGGTCACTTACCCCACCGAGAACAGGCATGGCTTGCTTTCCATTTTATATAATCATTGTACAAATAGTCTTCTGGGTAGACACAGGAAACTTCACACCATAGATAGTCTTCGTCATTTGGCAAAATGCTGAGTGTTTCAGTCCCAGTGCAGTAAAATACACATGTAATTCCAGGAATGAAAAGAGTATCACTGACATTTATATTGTTGAAGTGTGTGGAGAGACACCTGGAATGGCATTTTTACCTTACACGCCTGTGAAGTGCTTGACACATCATAAGTAGTTGGTGTGAGCAACGATCAATGCACATAAGACTTTTTTCATACCTCTAATTATATTCAGTACATTCAACAACTCGCAGGACTAAACTCTCAGAGGCAGCATATAGAAGAGACAGGAGAGGGGGAGATTCTGACAGAGTATCAAAAGGATACAAAGCTGGATTTCAGGAAACTGGAATCACATGAAGACTAAAGCTGACTGAACAAGGGCTTACTGGAAACATTTGAAGAGCACAGTCATAATATCCATAATACAGCATTGTTAACTCCCAATTTTGGCATGTCTCTCAGCCTACACAATGTTTTTCTTGAAAACTTTTATTCTGAAAAAAAGACAAGGTTTTGAAAAATATCTTAGCCAAAGACAACTCCTCACAAAGCAGGTGCTTGAGGATAGCTGGAAGGAAGCAAGGAAACTTTGAAAACCTTCCCATTTCTTGAGCTTTTGCCTGAATCTGTGAGAGTTTTCTCATCTCACTGCTAGACCGAACTGAAGTGCTACAGTGGCTTCCACCCTGCAAATTGTCCTGGTGCAATTCCAGCTGAGCTTTGTGCTAGACTGCTTGGAGGATTACAATCTTAAACAGCACTTCAAAGGGGCAGCTGAAACTTCACCACATGCTAGAAAAGTAGAAATACCTTCACTCAGCTCAAAGAAAGGCTGCATGTATTTGAAGTGAAATTGTACAGGTTTAATATGTAAAGCCACTCAGCAATTAGTAAAGAAAATAAGTTTGTTATTAATGTTTGAAAAATCCTCTGCATTAGTTTTCATAGTGTTTTCTAAGTACATGTTAACACTAGAAGGAGACAGAGGACAGTACCTTGAAAGGTGGCTTTCCTAAGACATTTCATCAAAGCAAGATTTACATCTGGGAGCCATGTGAGATGTCATTCCCAGACAAAGAGAAAAATTGCAGACTGAGAAGTTATTTTAAAACCTTTTCTCCCCACGATGATCCTTATGTATTGTATTAGCACTCCACGTGCTACAACTACTTTAATAGGCATTTCAACCTGCAGAGAAGTTAAAGAATACTGCAGCTAGTGAATATTATTATTCCTACTTCTCATCAGCAATTATAAATATTCTAATCATGCGTTATCTCATCTAGCCTAGGAGATATCAGAGTAGGCCCTCAAACACATTTCTGGTGCTTTACAGATCCGGGGAGCTTTATTGTTCTCATTCTGCAATTGTATGCTTTATGCAAGTCTGTTAGGGAGCACAAAGTTAAAACATCTGAATAAAATTCTGGATTTTTCCTCTCTATTGTCAGACACATGAATTTGAGGATTAAGGCATCAGAAAAAACACCTTTATTTGAAAAGGTCTTTCAGGTTCCCTCCCACAGGATCTAGGGACCATTGATCAAGAATCAGATCAGTAATTAAAGATCTACATTCAGAGACTTAAATTTAAAAAAAGTTTTGGTCATTCCCTCTCCAACTTATCAAAGGACTACTCTTGATGTTTCATGCAGTTACATGGATAAATACAGTTCTCTTCAAAATCCTCCGATACTAGATTCCCCCCACCTCAAATGTAGCCAGGGATTATAAGGAAAGGACGAGAATTCAACTACAGAGCCAAAATGATGTTTCGCCAAAAGAGGCCGTCAAGTTCACAGCTTTGCAACTACTTCTGCCCAGAGCATTGCCTTGCCATAGAAGCAGAAAGTACTACCTTCACAGGCTCTCCAGTCCCCAGTGTTTCTTCCTTTTGGGTAAAGCGAGGGTGTTTCTATTTACCTCTACCTTAGAGATAGCAATCTTACACATCTCTTTCTTTTCGGGGGGATGCCCTAGACTGCAGGTGGAGGGACAGGGGACACAGAGATGTTGTTTGGTGAAGGGGTAAGAGGGACGAGTCCTAATGACACTTACTTACAGCTCTTAGTTTCTACAACCAACAGTCTGAAGAATAAAAGGAAGGCTGAATAGGAAGACATGTGGAAAAAAACCAGATTTTACCCTTGGAAGAGTATTGTGCACACTTCCAATCATCCAGGTGTTCGAGACTGCAAAGAAGGTAATACCTATTTTTTGCAACGTGAATAAGAGGGGTAAAAGAGAAAATGAAAACAATGCCAAGATCTATTTAACTGTTCAAGGGAACAAAGAAGTATGAGCCCCTTTTTTTCTGCTCTATTTCTAAGGTCAAATACAGCCTTTGCTTACAAGCTAACAACCACAAGCACATACCTAGAAAGCAGCACGTGACAACACGGCACCTGCAGGATTGAATTCTCACTCAAACCCTCCCAAAGTCACTGGAACTGTAGAAGTCCAAGATCTGTAGCAGGCACAGTGCAGTGGCGGGTATGCCAGGCTCTCTGGCTAGACCACAGCCCTTTTTCAGCATCACTTGATTCCCAAAGAATGGAGGCCTGGGGGAAACTCCAGATTTGGCATAATAAGAACAGAAAGCCTTGCATTCATGCTCCTTTCTGAGGATCATAAAAAGCTTTACAAACGTTAAGTTAAAAAAAAAAAAAAAAAAAAAAAACAAAAAAAACAAACAAACAAAAAAAAAAACCCAGAAAAAACCCACACAACAAAAAACCTTTGCAAACTTTCCAGAAGCAGAAGGATAGCTTTTAAAAGCCATGAGTTCAGTGGCCATTGCATACAGTAATTCTATACAGCACACAGAAACAAGGTGCAAGTCAAGCGTAAAGAAGTGAAAGGTACTAAATGACCCTGTAGTAAGAATTTCAGTAGAGATTTTAACTGCTTGACATGGATTGTGTCTGGAACAGAAGTATTAACACCTTTATTCTTCCTAAAACTGCAATACCATCTTTACTGACCCCAAGAGATCAGTGCCTTTCTCTATAAAGCCTGTCCACAGGTCATTAGCACACTACTATTTATCACAGAGCTGTTCCATTAACGACTTGCTCGAAAGGGTCGGCACAACTCTGCTCTTTGAAAGATCCCTCAAGAATTACCATATTTGAAGACTTTCCCCATGGAATTGAAGATTAATTCTTTAACCTGAGACTCATTATGGGCTGCTTACATGATTGAAGTAGAGAGAAAAGGGTTTTATGAAGTTCTTACGTTTACACAGGATAGCTATATTGGGAAAGCTTTCTTTCTTTTAATTAGATTAAACTGCCAAGTAGCGGAGGCTAAAGGCACTTCCCTGGCCAAAACCTCCTCACCCCTATTCCCCATGCAATTCCACCAGTGCAAATTCCCACCAAGTAAAATGGACCCCTGTATTTGCTCAGCTGCATACTTGAATCACTTCAAGATCCTGCAGCCTAAACTAAAGTTTCTAACATCCCAGATCTATGGAATTAAGACTACCTTGCATTTCTTGGCCAGTATATATTGCTCTGTCCGTTGCTGCACCTTAATACAAAGACTGTATTTTAATCTAAAGAATGTGTAACTTTCCCACAATTTAATATTACTTCATTGGAATTCAGTAATAAAGTTGACATACAATTTATTTTTTTAAGTGTAAAGCACCTTGCTGTTGCTGGTACTGCACACTTTATGTTCTACCACTAGTAATTCAAAAATATTAATTTATCACCCATAACTGTTAATTTAGAACAGGTTCTGTGCTATGTTGCTGCATTTACCACAGCTTTATCCAAATTAACTGACTCAAAATATTTGCTAATATTGCAGCAGAAAAAAAAAGAGGCAAGAACACAAACAGATTTTGTAGGATCCACATTCTAAACCAAATTTGGACTCTTGAATCATAGTTTATTACAAGTGAAGCTTGCTTACACCCATGGCCAGGAAGATGTATTAGCTCACACAAAACTCGTGTATTTCTAGAAGTGATTCTTACTGCCACTCTTTCAGCTGAACTTGCAGCAGCCATCATGACTGTCACATTTCTGAACTATTTCAGACATTAAGGTCACAAGGTCTTTTTTTGTGCCTTAAATCTCAGGAAATAAGACAAGACATCCCTGTAAAACAAGAAATTTCATATTCTTCAGAGGCAAAAATACATAAAAATTAAATTAATTCTATAAATAAGGATGGTTGCAACTAATGTAATTTATCTTAGCCTTTCCAATCAAAGATTTACAAGAACACAGTCTTTCCAACTTATTTATAAATTTAAAAGTCAAAATTTTTTTCACTGATCTGACCTGGGAGGAAAATAAAGCGATTTCAGAATATACATTAATCATCCACTTCAGAAGACTGGGATTTGTAGTTTTAGTATATCAAGCTCCAAAAGCATATGCAGTAACTTAAAATAAACTGTTAAGTTGCAGCAATGGCTACTTTATAAACTACTTTTGCCTCCTGCCAGACATACAGGCTGCTGTTTCCCTCAGAAGCTAGCTGCAGGAAGCAAGAATGGCTGGAGAACCCCAAAGCTCTTCAGGCTTCTTCTATGCCAGCATGTAGTGCCCCAGCTGAGACCACCACCAGCAGTAATAAAAGGAAGAATGCAGAGGTTGAGATGCACCACAGCCTCTGAGGTGGTTTCTCCTTTTTAGGAGTCTCTAAAAGCTTATATTTGCCTACAGCACAGCACACGTGCTACGGCTGTGCCAGCTGCTCAGCTAACTCCATCAACAGCACAAGTAGAAGAATGAGAATTAAGCAGTTATACATCATAGGAAGGAGAGGAGTAGCAATAGCCTGACAATAGTTCATCAGTAAAGGTAAGACTGATAACAGAAAGAATCAATCTGAAGAGAGGCTGTGAGTTGGGATTTCATTGCTGTGAAAGGAGGGAAGAGCCTCCTTTCTGTTTTCAATCAGAAATACTCGGTGCAAGACAGCTGTTACAGAAAAGGAAGGCCTTGGGCTGCTGTTCTTTTCTCAGCGTGTTGTCCGTCCCTGCCTCCAATCCAGCACCCTGCTGTAGCCAGCTGAGCCCCTTGAGAGCTGCCAGGTGAACTGCTCCCACAGGCACCCCCTCACACCCATCAGCCAGGGCTACACGGGTCAGCTAAACCTCGTACTTTAAACTGAGGGTAAACATTTACTGAGTCAGCAGGTTGTCAAAACCTGGCTTTAAGAAATAAACTGCACAGGGGGCCTCTAGCCTCTCTCCTATTCCCTCCTGCAGGATCCATATCACATCTTATTTCTCTTTTCTTTTTTTTCCCTAGTTCATCAGAGCTGATGTTTTGTAGTTTACAAACACTATCTAGCCTACATAAAAGAAGATAAAGGTGGGGACCAGAAAACAGACCCTCCCTACCCACCCAGTACATACCAAGATGGCCCAGATGGTCAGACTGGGACATGCACAGCCCACAGTCTCACTCCTGGGTCCATCCACCAAGGCAAAAGGCTGCCACCGGGCTGATGCAAGTTATTTTACTTAACGCAGAGATTTTACCGAGGCTAACCAGGGAGATTTCACATAAACTGCTCCGCTAACAAAGCCCTGGAGTAAGAAAAAATAAAAAAATCTTGGTAGGACAGAAAGGGATGGAAAATAGCCACAGGTCAATGACCTTTTAAGTTGGCACAGCTGGATCTGGGAACTGAATCTACATTACTTAAATCTAAGCATGGCACAATAAGGTACTAATAACTTTTATCAGCAACTTCAATCGTTTTATTTCCCCTTAATTAGTCCTATATGTTGCAGCTGGAGGAGGGGTTGTGGAAGCAGATATGGAAAACTGTAGAAAAGTAATAGTTCAGAGAAGCCAGGGTTCGCACCAGTTTAAGTGGCCTTGAGGTCTTTTGTGATCTATATGGCATACTGGCTGGAAAGAGCATTAACATTTCCACGGGCCAAATTATGCTCTTATGCATAACCGCCACAGAGTTACAGCAACCTCATCCACACACCCAGGGGCAGACCCGAGGCCAGGGCATTCCCAGGAGTTATTTTTCCAGTCCAATTTGGCCGGGGGATAAGCCCTCCTGGCAGCAATGGAAATTCCTAACCTGATACTTGAGCTCCTCCATGTGGCAAGCAGTGGTCTTAATCGTTCCTGTGTATAACAAAGAACTTTCTTATTCTTGTGTTTTTCTTTTCATTATTCATCCTACAGAAAATTAAATATTACCAAAGATACAGTATTACACTATGGGGCAAGAACGATTAGTTCTGAGGATAATGAAAGGAGAACAAAGGCAGCATTACTCTGATAACTGCTGTTAGTCAAGAATGGGTACTTTCATAAAGTGATGTAGTTAATTTGCATGTGCACCAAAAAAACCTGTTCTAAGTTCAGATATAAATCAGCTGTTTCAAACAGTCAGCTTTGGACAAAATCATACATGAATTCAAATAGTCTCTCGATTAAAGTAGTGCCCTGCCCATGGTGAAATATCTAGCAAAATAGATTCTATTATGTTACAGATTTACAACTTCTGCTCTGTCAAGCTAGGAATAACAAGACATAATGCAGTTTTATTCCTTGAAAAATTGATAAGAGTTTTTTATATTAAACTGCAGCCAAGGGAGAACCTATCTGCCTTTTTTAAGGAGTACCTGGAAATTAAAGATGACGTTTCTTTAAAAGGAAAAGGCTTACAATTCCAAGTACATCAGTAAGAAAGCTATTAAGGACATTTATTTTTCCCAGCCATTTAACTTTCCAAGTTGTTTTGTGTGCTGTAGAATATTTTTCAGTCAGGTTTAATTCTTTGCTGAAGGCCAGTATTCTCTCCTGTTCCCATATGGCAATGCAAGTTTACTCACTCGTGACTTAACAAGCTCACACTCTTGTTTTCCCATTGATATCCTAAGAAGCACTGGTGAAACTGCTCAGTTGTAAGTTCATTTGGATTTAGTTGGTTTTGCTTGTCTGTTTGTTCTGGTCCCCGTCCGTGCCGCCCCCCCCCTCCCCCCCCGCAATAGACACTCACTTCTCATGTCATAAATTCTTTAATGTGTACACTCAATAACCATTTAGGTTGATTATAGGTAGGGCTCAGATCTTGTTTTAAAGAAGTTGCCTTTTCTTGATAGAAACCTTAACTTCTGCATATTTTGTTTGGTTGGTGGTAGGGTTTGGGTTTTTCTCGCACTAGCATAAGAAAATTAGTAAGCAGAGGACACATCTCTGAGCTGCTTCAGTGGCAACTAGGCCACAGGAAAGGAAGAAGAGGTGGCAGAAAAAAAAAAAAAAAAAAAAGTGACCTTCCCTGAAATACCTACACGGAATCTCCAAGCAAATGAAGGGCATTTCAAGAGGCAGGCCGGCAGACATATCTACCTCCAGCATCTTTCCCAGGATTGCACAGAGAGCCCATTTTCAAAGTTTCTCATTTAGCCCACATAGACTTTACAGAAGTCAAACACAGTAGATAGCAAACAGCAGGGAAGAGGAAGCGAACTAACCTCATCTCCTCCACCTAAGAAGTAAGAACTTGGGAAAGCTTGTCATAAAAGGAAAAATAAATACTACTTTTTTTGTTCAGAAGAAGTGTGCTCTCCCTAAAATTTTTTAGCTTTTTGAACTTCATGCCTTTGTCAATCAATTGTCCAGTTATCCACAAAGTTTCCCAAATCTGAAATTTCACAAACTAGAAATAAGGTGATCATTCAGTGCTTTCTCTCTCAGGAAGATGAAGACAAGCTCACAGGGATTTATGTTCTATTAACCTTATTGTAACCATTGGAAACTCATGAGCAATCATATCTTCAAATAATGCTTTTAAACCTAGCTCTGCTGTTGCCCTTGCTTTATCACTCGTTACAGACAGAGGGAGCAAACTACTAATCAGAGGGAAGGGAAAGGGCTCGTTTCGTGAAGAAACTGCTCTAAAACGAATAATCCTACAGCACGTGTGGCAAAAGGATGGTACGAGACCTGGTCATTTCATGACTGATCTGTACAGTCTATTTTCCTCAGCCTAAAACCCACATGAAAGTTGAGAGGCAGAGTGTGTTTCCATGTTCAAGCACCATCAGTGAATTGCTTTTGTTTGATGCATGGGAATGGGCTTGCTTCATTTTCGATAACAACGTGTGGCAGGAAATGGGAAAAGCGGGGAGATTTAAAATTAAAAATATTAAAAAATAAAAAAAAAAAAAGAGGGAAAAGAAAAACAAGGCAGGGGGAGGGACAGGGAAGGAGTCATTTAAGCTAATTCCCACATACAGCCATGTAGCTAACTAACATAAATTCTGTGGTCTTTGCTGTTTAAAAAGGTCTCCAATAAATCACTTTTTTTTTCTAGTATATTTATTTGTATTATGCGTTAGAAATCCTATGTTTGTGTTCCAGAAATCCTCATTTTCCACAGAACAATCAGAGCAATGAGAACTTCCACATACCATCCCATTCCCAAATCACACCTTGGAGGGACTCTCAGCTTACCAAGTCCTCCTACAGGAATGCTAATGCCTGTGGTGGGCACCAGCTTGCCAGGCATTAAGCTGAGGCCTCAAGCTTTACCCATATAGACCACAAGCGACCTAATAAAAAGGAAAAATCATTTCTTCTCACTACAAACCCCACCAGAATTTGAGCTGATGTTGTTTTGTTTTCAGGGTGGTTGTGTCATATTTCCCATATGAATCATTCTGCGCAGCCTCTCCTCCCATCACAAACACACATAATTCCTCACACTCTGGGCCAGCCTTGCTCTACAAGCAGCCTCAGCATCTCCTCCATTATGCTTCACGCTATCCTCTGTGGGCCCCAGGCTCCCTCATCAAGCCCAATTTTTAAAACCTAGTGTATTAGGGTAGTAGTTACAGCTTGTGGAAGTAGTTATCTGGCAGATCAAGACGTCAGCTGGGATCAAGCTTGCTGAAAATGGGAGGGTGGTCCCACATGAGGGGAAAAAGGGGGGAAAGGCTTCACTTTTGGGAAATCTGAAGATGATGCAATCAAGATTTAGGAGCAAGACCAAAAGGAACATTATTGTGCAAAGAGAAACTTTAAGAGGATAGAGGACACTATTTACAATGATCGCAGAGATCATAGACATTATATTCCAGAGAATTCCCATGAAAAAAATTTTGCTGAGCAATCTTTGCAGGTAATGGATACACGATCCCACCTCTGTAGCTAGTTCTCTGAGTTTAAGTCCTCTCCTCTCCATACTGTTTCCCAATTTTTTACATTTGTTAACATTACAGAGCATCTATCTCCCTCACATCCTGAGTGGAGAGCATCCACTGCTGACATGACCACCTATCCCCAGGAGTAGTCAGCAACAGCCTAGAAGCCAACATCACCCTTTGAACATGAATGTAGAAGTTAACAGTTATTTTTTCTGTTGGCAGGGGAAGGAAGAGGAGAGAATGTAATTAAGTGCATGAATGCCTAAGAGATCATTTTTATTCCAATTTATCTGAAGAATGCAGGCAGTTCTTATCTTGATTTGAGGAATTCAGATTCAACCAAACTTCTGGATTAGCCCTACTGCCATGTTTTTCTCACCACAATTACAAGATCAAACACCAGGTTTTGGGTCCACCAGCACTTCTCCCTTCCCTCCCTGCCCCCCCCCACCCCCTGTTTTTTTTTTTCCCCCCCTTAGACACCATTGCCTTTCTCCAGGTTCATCTATGAAAATCAAGGGATTTTCACTCCTGGAAAACCATAATACAGCAATAGATCATGCACTGATTTTAGCTTATAAACCTGTTCATTCTAACAATAGAATGGAAATTACTGGCCAGATCCTCAGCTGCAACCATTAGCTCAGCTCCATTAAAATCCACCCTGACCCCCGAGCAGCGACCTAACTTTGTGCTGGCTGACTGTTTCCATTGGCTTCGCGGCAAGCAGGAAATAGCTGGGGTGTGGGAAAGCCCCAGCCATGCCTCCTCCCACCCCACCAGGCTCCCATGGAGCTGGTGCGAGGGCTGCATGGCTGGCTGCCTGCCCAGGAGGCCTGTGGGCCTGGGGTGTTCCTCCCAGACAGCCACATCACCATGCTGCAGCCAGCTGGGAAGACCTTGCTTTCCGATCTGTGTTCCTGCCCACAGTTGTATAAGCAGTCACAACTTTGGATAGAAGCTAAAATTAAGTATTAGAGGGAAAGGAGCTGCATTCTAATTCCACGCTAAATTTTTTTTTACTTTTTTATTTTAAAAAAAGTTTTCAACCAGACATTAGGATGAGAAGAAAAGTAAGCATGAGGTAAAGCTCTCAGAAAAAGCCTAGCATAATTGAAGGAAAAAGGAACACCAGTGTCTCAGTCCTGAAGCAGACAAACTGGAAACTTTACCTCTTGAAGGAGTCAGTGCTCGCTGCCATGTGTGTTTTTGTGGAAATACCAAAGTCCAAAGACCTGCCTCTATGGGTATCATAGAGTTCTGTAAAAGCTTGTTTAAAAATAATGTCTTTAAACTCCAGCGATTTTCAGGTATTTCGAATGAGGAAATTGTGCTATTTAAAATAACAATGGGGTACTTAGTGTATTACTGATCTCTTGCTATAAAACTCACTCATTCTGTATTCTCTCTACACAAACTTTGCATTTTCCCTTTACATCAGAAAGAATAGTACTCACCATGTAATAATATCCATCTTTCTATTACTTTTCTTGATATTCTACCTCTGGTTTAATTTGGACCCCAATACTGAGGAACTAGGAAAAAAAATAAAATGATAAAAAAAAAAAAATCAATTGTGAGCATTCTAACCTTACTGATAGAAAAACCACCAAAATCCTCAATTCAAAGTTTTACTTTATACACCGTCAATTTCCCAGTAGTCCCATTTCTTAATCAGAATTTGAATAATCTTTACAATTTGTATTCCCCAAAACTCAAATTTAATGAGTTAGTAGGTATAGAAAGAGAAATAACAGCTGCAGCTTATCCCGCTGTGCTATTCAGTAATGACAATGTTATACCACATTAGCAATTGTGACATTAATAAAAAGAAGCCCATAGGATTAGCCAGAGACAGCTGACTTTAGTCAAATGTAGGTCATGCTTTGTTTGCTCAGAGCTGGGTAATAAATTTCCAGGTAAGTGCTCTCATGTGTCACACATATATGCCAGGAGCATAATTTCAGCTATACTAAATGATCCACATTCTTAAATTTCTGTAAGCCTTTTTTGAATTATTGTTAAGCATTTAATTCCACAGCAGCATCTTACAGGCTACTTAAAGTTATTAACTCGTATGACATTATGGCATGTTTTCTTTCTAGTGGCAGCTAATAGCATCTTGATCTGGTTTCCCTTTCACCTTAAGGTATCTGCAACTCTGAATTGCTAGTATTTAACAAAAGATACTTAGCAAGGAATCAAACCCACTACATTTGGCAGCCCTAGCTAAAGGGGAAAACAGTATTTGGAATCAATCCAAGCAGCAGCAAGGTATCTTCCACCACAGAAGGGAGGCTTTAAAAAAAATTTAAAGGAAATAAAAGCATAGCCTTCAATTAATAGTACAAAAGATCCTATCTCAATCTCTGGTACCTTGGCAAGCCCTCAAAATTTGGATTGAAAGCAGAGCTTTAAACATATTCATATTTAATCTCAGCACAAGATGTGCATATTGTACACTGAAACCTTAAAGGCCAAATTCTGTGTTCAGTAACAACCTGGCAGGCTTCAGCATGAAAGGGCAAGTGCAATACAGCAGAAGTTGACCTTGGGGTTGGAATATTACTCTCACTATTGTTTGTTTGTTTTTTTAATATTGCAGTAATAATCAGAGGAACCAAACAATATCAGGGCCTTTTTGTACAAGGCACCATCCTGACGCGCAGAACAGAGAGAGGAACTCTAGCTATGAAGAGCTCAAACGATACCTTTTTACAGATGGGAGACTGATCCACAGAAAGGCTAAATGACAGATCCAGATGGCTTTAATTCCACCTAAGTCTCTCGCCTAGTGGTTGCTATGGCTTTAGGCAGCTACTCCTCTTGCCCTTTATTTTAGGGACACCAAGCTCCCTCCTCACAGCCCAGGTGTCATAGGGACTGGCTGAGCCATGGCCCAGGTGCTCTGCTACAAGTCCCACATAGCAGCGGCTCATGGCTGTACCTTATCGCATATACCAAGGCAGTGTCCCTTCATCTTATTTACAATTGATTAGTCCAATCATTTCTGAGAACAGTAGTTAATTTCTTGACTCCCTTCTATTTTTACCCATGTCTTTGCTAAAATGTATTTACATATCAGCCAGTCTTTGGGGGCTTCTGAAGCATGTCAAGTGGAAGAGCTGGCATACCTATAATTCCAGTTGATTGTTTCCTTGTTTGGTCATTTTAATGGTATACACTCTTGAAACAGAAATTAAGGACCATGTAAGTAGTTTTTTCTTCAATAATTAAGAAATCTTGAGATCAAAAAGGGCTGGGTTTTTCCTGTAGGGAATTAAAATTAGAAGGCTTTGCAGTCTTTCAGTACAAGTCATCAAATAACAGTTTCTTCAAAGCAATTATGTCTTACTGGTCTCTTCCTTGAAGGCTGCAATTGTATCTTTATTACCCTTCATGTTATCAGTGAAGCAAAATGCCATAGCTACATCTGAGGCAACAGGAATTCCTTCTGCAAGAGGCAATGGTCTCCAGCAGATCCTGAACACCTTTGTGCTTGACTTCAAGGAAATAAAGGTGGTCAGCCTTCTGACAAGTCTGTGTATTAGAACGTATTACAAACATGGGCTGTTTGAGGTTATTCCTGATCAAAAATAATAAATAAGGAGGAAAGGAACCTCAAAAAAACAAGAGCACAAATGACACTGAGAAACTGATGGATAGGAGTAAATTTGTCTTAGGGTCAGAACCATGCAGCTCCAATAAATATCGGAGAGCAGCACTGCCTAGCCCTGCCTTTTATTGATGTTTTCTACTTGCTTTGCAGAGTAAGGGAGAACCTAACTGAACAGCACTCAGCCCTTCGTACTTGCAGGCAGATGAAGCTGATGAAGCTCGCTCACATGCATAAACATGCACATACCGCACACAGAAACATTCTCTCTTACAGAAAATGGTCGTAGCAAAATGAAAGCATGTAAAGAAAATATTTTCTCTGAAACTGTCTATATTTTTCCTCAAAATACAAACAAAACATATTCAGTGGGGGAAAAAAAAATAAACAGAACATGTTAATAAGTGGGTTTTCTTTTTTTTTTTTTTTCTCTCCTTCTTTTGCAAAGAGAAAAATAAATACGACCTTTTGGTGGGAAAAAATCAATCCCTTCACTGATGGGCTGGCTGTCTCCCTGTCTGCACAGGCTGATGCTCCTTTGTTCCCAGCCCAGTTCCCGGCCTTCCAGCTGAGCTGGTGCCTCAGAGGATGCCTCCCGGCTCCCCCGCACCGAGCACAGCCCAGAAAGGCAGCTCACTGCCCACCCTTTTCACCCCTGTTGTGACTAGGGTCTAAAATCCATCTTCCCACAGGAGACAATGCTGGCAGAAGCAGAACTTTCCAGAACACTCATATTCCCTTTTCCCTTCCTTCCCCACTAGAAAAATATAATAATAAAATGCCTGCTTTGATTTCAGGGCATTTTTTCCTCTCTATTACAGCCCACTTACAATGCAGCACAAAACCACTACCGGGGTAGCAGGTGAGAGATGAGTCTTCCTCACCAAATGATCTGCAACAGCAACTTTTGTTTTGGATAAAAGCTTAAGGCATACAATGGCAGCAAGGCCAAAGGTGGAAAGCTATTTTGCATGGGCAAGAGCGTGTAGCTTACCAGAGCTGTGGGGTAGTAGGGACCATTCAGCAAGGAGGAGCTGGATGCAGGGCAAAGGCTTGCACTATCCCTACAACAGTTCGTGGCAGCTCCAAGCTGCCCCTTCTCCCTAGCACAGCCTCAGCATCGCTGAACTCAATGGGGTCTCCTCAGGGCTGAGCACTCATTTTTGACCCTAATCTCCTGTACACCCTTTTGAGTCTGTCCCACACAAGCTGGCATGGGAAGCCAAGGGGCTGGGACGTGCTGCTGCTGCTGGGGTCACCCCACACAGTACCCAGGCACCGGGCCCAGCATGCCCATCGGTCACCAGCATTCACGCCCCTGAACATCCTCTCACATAATTACACCATTTATTTTCAAGCCCAAAATGAACTTTCTGCTAGCACAGCTGTACAGCTGAAAGCCCTCTCAGATACCTTGGTGGAAACGGTCAGCAGAGCCAAGTTCTCTGTAAGCATATACAAAGCTGCATTAAACAGCCCCAGGAAAGGCACAGAGAGGCACCAGGAAAAAAAAAAAATAAAAAATCCAACCTCCCTCTACTGCTTTGCTCGCACATGCAAACAGGTTACAGACTAGAGGTGCAGCGCAACAGCTTGCCCTCTGTAACTGTATACAGTGTGTAACACTTGCTTCATATCTCAAATCAAAAAGCAGTCACAGAAGTTAACACAAATACTATCCGGATCTTTCTAGGGCATGCAATTATAGCTGCATAGATGAACGGTAGGTTTTGCATTTAAAAGAAAAGACAAAAAATAGGGAGGAATTCCTACTAAGTGTTTCAGCCCAGGATTTCAGACAGCTTGGGAATCCCTCCTCAATTTGATACACACTTTGTCACTTCTGTTCAAAGACCTGCAAATAGTGAGAAGAAAAAGAGCAGAAAGAGAGCAACACCAGGCAAAATCATTCCCAACCTCTAAACTAAATACCATCTGTAAAATATCTTTATATACAAGTGAGAAGAAATAAAATAACAATTTATTCAAAGGTTACAAAGATGAGATCTGTATCAACTACACATTTGGTCAATTCCAAGTTGTCAAAAGCCATAAGTTCTCCCCTTCTTTCCTCAGACTCATGAGCATTTTTCAAAAATGACTGAAGATACTAGAAGTAAACTGTTTTCAATCACATTTCCAGATGAATGGATCACCCTGTTACTTTAAAAACGACTCTGCATCACTGGAAAGACAGAAAGCTGAAGAGAAAAAAGAAACCAGACGTTGTGTGTCAAGGAAAAGAAGGAAAAAAACCCACTAGATAATTACAGGGACCGTTCTTTAGGCTTCATCACTAGGGCTTATTCAGCTACAAGCCACTAAGCCATCCTCAAAAAAAAAAAAAATCCTTCACTGGAAAAACAAGCAGTATTATGTTTAACTGGTGCTACGTGCCAGACTTACTGACATCAAAGTGTAGTTATGTGAGGCAACATTGGTGCAACACGCTTAATCAACAATTAAATTACCCCTACACGGAAAAAATGCACAGGTAAAGGAGACAGAGACAAGGAACTTGAGGAAAAACCCAGTAACACCATCGATCAGGGGAAAATAGGGACTCCCAGATCTCACAGTGAGAAGGGAAATTTGAGGAACAGCTGGAGAAGCAGCAATTCCAGCAGTGCTGTCCATGGGGGGCCTGTCCCACCTGCTGCCCCAGCCAGGGGCAGGGCACCCGGGCAATGCCGGGCTCCTCCCGGGGCCTGCAGTGGGCCACGGGCCAGGGCCAGCCACGGGCCAGGGCCAGCCACGGGCCAGGGCCAGCCACGGGCCCGGCCGTGGGCAGCTGGAGACCGTCCCCGCTGCTGGGCTGCTGAGGCAGCAGGTGGTGGCCTCGGGGGCCTGACATGGGCCCTGGGGGGAATCGTGGGGCCCCAGAGCCCCAACAGCCAGACTGTCCTGGCTGTGGCCAGCTGAAAGGAGCATGCAAAGCCCGCTTGCAGAGCCAGTAGTTGCTCATGATGTTGGGTATAATGCACCATTTACATTAAAATCCATTGCAAAATAAAGATATTAAGCAAAAAATGTCACGTTAATCTCCAGCATTGCCGGGTGATGGCACTTCCCCAAAGAAGATCTGAGATGTTAGTCAGGCAACAGATTTTAAGAGGTGAATCTTCTAAAGAGAGTTAAGAAAAATAACTCATACTGAGGACCAAATTCTCTACTTAGCTCCAAATGTGAAAGTTTTACTGGATTGTGGGAAAGCTGCAGGGAAACACCTGAGAGCCAAACTCAGTCCCAAGAGTGCAAGATTCAAAAAAAGCCCACAAATAGGGTGCTTTTGTTTGTTTGTTTAAAGTACCTAATTACAGGCTGCAAATAAACCCAAAATAAGATTAATTGGAAATCAGATGTTGGACCTTTTAGCATAGAGTGCTATTGAATATGACTACTATGCTTGTGTTATTAATCAAAGCCTGTGGTAGATACTTTTTTTAAAAAAGCAAAAAAAAAAACACACTAAGGAATTCTTACAGAAGAACCACAGAAGCAGTTTTAGAGTAAGAAAGGGTAACACTAAATTTCAGGCTTTGGGGGGAGTGGGGGGTGGAATTTAAAACAAACCCTGCTCTCAGTCAGGTACCAACAGACACAGTCTTAGAAACTAGAGAGTCAGGAAAAAATAAATAATCATTATCCCCACTGTCTGCCCAAATCACATTTGTGAAATGACACATGCACGCGCACACACAAGTCTTGGGAGGTTGATGGAGGAAAGGAGAAACATAGCTACCTTCCTGCAAAGCAAAGAGGAGAAAGGATGCTCTATTCCATGAATATCCAAGACCCTTTATTATGAGGAACAAAATATAATGAAATACCCCTGTTCACCTTTACAAGATGCAGTCTCCACCTTGACTGTGGTCTCCTCTGCCTGCCACATCACACCGATATGCACACAATCCATATGTGTGCATTGTGGGATTCAGCTGCGAAAACAAGAGACGAAACAAAACTCTGCCTTGAGGAACACATACCTGCGGGCTTGCCACTAGCAGGTGAGGCCCAGTACCAGGGTCTGGGTGGCATCATTCCCAGTCACCAGGGTTTGAAGGTACTCAAATAAAATTTCGTTGTGGATTCCTGCTGAGGACAACCGAAGTACCAAGGCTCAGCAGAGCTGGTTTCGGGGATAAAACCAGTAGGAATGGAAAGAGGATGGGAAACTGTTCTGTAGAAGCCAAGCAAATCTACGGCTGACAGGTTTCTGGTGGTCTGTCAGCATGTCAGGCAAAGGCTGGAAGTTTGTGGCCCACTGGAAAGGCGGAGTAGGCAGCTTTAAGCCATGTAAGCACAGACTGTTGCTGCAAACACATGAAAAAAGCAGCTTGTGCCTTCTCCCCAGTTTTTCAAGAATTTGTGTAACCTTCCTAAAATTCATCTGAAAGAAGAGCAAAATTCCCCAAGATGTGATTCTATTTAGTTCTCTAGGAGCTTTTGAGGAGATCAATTTGGACACCAGTTATTGGTCAATACCCAATACTGCTTCAAATTTAACACAGACCTTGAACGTCAGATGTAGGAGAGAAAATTCTTACATTGGGGCGTATCGCAGCAACAATTTACGTAGCTATTTCTTATGAAAATAAGAAAGTAAACTTCAGAGAGACTTCTCTATCATTAAAATTTGATATACAGTGAACGTAGTTGGTTGTCAGGTACAAAACCATTGGGAAGTGCCAAGGGGGAGGAAGACTCACATTGCTCAGCTCAGGCACACACAAGTATTTTTTAGACCTTCAGTATAAACCAGAATTGCTGCTGTAAGATGGTTCTAAATACGTGCCGCTGTGCTGTTATCCTGCAACACCAACTACTCCAGCGCAGCGCCTGGAACAGTTTCTGCATAACGTGTCACCACAGCTGCTGCTGTATATTTGGCTTGAAGTTCCACCTCCAGGGAAACCCATGCCAAACTATTCATAATAACGGGCTGCAATTTATATGAAATGGCTTTGCGCCCTTCCTACGTGAGAAAGATTCAACATACCAGTCCATTCATTACTGCCTCATTAGTTTAAAGGATTCCTTTATAAAGCAATAATATGGATACTTTGCTTCTCTATGGAGTCTTTCTGCAAAGAATGTCAAAATGTTTTCCAAATGTGGCCAAATATTTAACAGCCTCCAAAATCATTGTGGAAGATGGGAAAGATGATTATGTCTGTAGATAGTATACCTTCATATTACTGAAAAAAAAAGGAGGCATTTACAAGTCAGAAGACCATGGGTTCCTGCCAGGGCTCTCCGTCCTGGGCTTCACATTACGCTACTCCTGGAAAGAAGAGGGAGAAAGGCAGAGCTGTAACACAGGGTCAGGAAGAAAAGCTCACCCTGTCAGGGGAATTAGCTCACCGGAATAAAAGCTGTGTAAAATTCTCTACCTTGTGTGCGGGTTGAGCAGCTAAGGTTTTTTATCTGTGTAGTTGATGGATGGCTTGCAAAATATTACAAGAAAGTTACAACCAAATCTCAAAAAGAACCGCAGGTTCAAGTCTACATAACACTTAAGCAAGGGATTAGTTTCCAGCATGGGAGTAATTGAAAACAATGCAATGCAACCTGCTTTGCCAAGTCAGGGCCTAAAGTAAGGATTTACTGTCTCATTTAATATCTGGTGGGGGACAGTGAAGGCTGGCACACTGATACACTATCCTTCCACAGAGTTCACTGTTCGCTATATTAGCTACCTGAAAGTGGCCAGATTTAGACTCTCCCTCTCAGCTATGAACTCTGTTCTCAGATAGAGGTCATCCCCAGCTTCACAGTTTTGAATGCTGATGTGGTTTGAGTGTTGCCAATTTTCCTGAAAGCTTAGAACAAATTACTCTCTGTGCTGCCCATCTCTTTCGGCATTTTCCTCCAAGGAATAGCGGACTGATAACAGGAACTTCTGGATAGAAACAAGTAGGGAGTATAGCAAATCTCCATTCTTTCCCAAATGTAGTCCCATTACTTACATTGCTTTTTTTTTATTCATGCTAAAATAAAGTGGACCAGTAAGTAACCTAGTTTCTGTGAGCCAGACAACCCTGCTGAGCAAACTGACAGCTATCTAATTCAAATCACATATGTTCTCAGAGCCTTGCTTGTAACTTCCTACTGAAGGTACAGAATATATTGGTCCATCTTTGCCTCAAACTAACAGTGATAACTCAAGCTGAGCACATGGTCATCTTGCCTGGTCAGGAGATTTCCTACCAAATTCCTCCAGCCCACATATCTAAGCCACTTCTTGCTCTTTCATTCAGAATACCTTGTGTTCAGAAAGAAAGAAAGAAATCAAAGACATTTATGTCCTTGGCATCTTCTGGAATGAGATGAGCGATCTTCTAAATATTGTTGCTGTAGTGTACCTAGTTAGCTGGCAGACAAAAAAAAATAACCAAACCAACCCCATAAAAATAACCCTACCTCCACAACAGTTTGTCTCTTTCCTGTGTAATTTACTTCTGTCTTACACGCACTCACAATTCACCCCATTTAGGGTGAATGATTGAAAAGATTAATCCAGTATTTAATCTGAAGGTATGAGAAGGAGACCTGGGCCATCTGTAGAGATCACCAGGAACCTGCTGCAAGACTACATTTTGACAACATGCATGTTCCTGACAGCTTAGATAATTGAGCACTCTGCATACAGGCATCTTCCCTAGGGGGTATGCTGCAGAAAGGAAAAGTACAACCCCAGACTGTAAACCCTGCCAAGTACAAAGTACTCCGCTCATCCATTACCTCTTTCAATTCCCTACCTCCTCCTCGCAGGCAGAGGAGAGAGAAAAATCCTAGGAGGAATATTAAAATCCACATCTTAAGTCTGAGTCATTGTCCAAGGGTTTCTTTGCCAAAATAGTAACATTTTTGCAAATTATGTTGTTCCTGGCCAACAAACATGCAACACGTTCCCTGTGACCACCACTGATCACAGGACAGTCCATCACACAGCAATTTCATGAAGGCAATCAGAAATTTGATCTTCTGTGCAGTAAAGTCTCCAAATTATCACCAACATACACACACACACCCCCCCCAATACCAGAATGTGGTTTAAAGGATTTCGCTCACAATACAAAGAATTCAATTAGTTTTTCCAGTTAGCCAAATTTCCTGTAAGTAGTATGTCACATTTCTGTAAAACTGTCCATAAGTTATACTCAGACCCCAACTCAGTAAGGTTTATAAAACACATGCTAAGTTCAATTTATTTTACTGGAAGTAATCTCATGCTTTCAGTTAGCAATAATGCCAAACACAGGTATTCAAAAAATCTTGAGTCAAGCACTATGATCCAAAGTAATAAGGCAGTATTTTCTTTAAGATATTATTTTTCGTTGGATTCATTTTCAAACTGTAGTCCAGAACCATAAGGACTACAAAACTGGGTTTTAATTTAAAGTCGAGCATTTGAATCTGAGTTCCCACAGCTAAAGGCTTAAGATCAACGGAAAACATATGAGAGATGGCAATACCAAGTTAGATAGGCACATGCTTAAGTGATTTATTTTGTTCCTTTCTTAAAGGGAAAGGTTTTGGAGGAGAGGAGGGTCAGAACTTTAACCTCCAACCCTTTCACCTTTGAATCCTTACTCAAAAGCTTCCAGGAAGGAAAAAGGACTTTGCAGCATGTCTGGGAGTTTAACAAATCCAGGCTCTGGTTAATCAACTAGAGAAGCCCTAGGGCTGTACTAATTCCTAGACCCAGCGAGGCCCCTCAGAATAGAGGGAAACTGTGAGCATAATAGGTAGTAGAGCTGCTTGAGTTCATTGACATGACATATCCCTGGCTCCTAAGCTATTCTAATGCTTCTGACTGAATACGTAAAAGAAGGTTTCCCCACCCAAAACACTGATCTGGTCCACTCAGGGCACAGCCGACTACTGTGACCCCTGGATTTCATGCACTACAAAGCACAGTATATATTATGGGGTGAGTAAGGCTCCGGGATGTTCTCCTTTGAGGAAGCTAGGATTGTATTTATGAAGCACTCTCGTAGATAGATGCATCTACCAGATCTGATATTACCTGTACAAAGTCAGCAAAACAACATAGAAAGTAGAAAAAGCTAATCTACTGGTTGCAGAAGAATAGATACTTCACAAATGTTATTTTGCAGTCAGGTTTTCTTCCTGCCCTCTCAAAGGCAAGCTTTTCTGTTATTTCATACCAAACTCAGTTGTAACTAGCTAGCCGTCATTCTTTACATCAAGATGTCTTTAGTAGCTGGAATTTAGAATTTGATGCAAGCCATCCAGAATTTAGAAAGCAATTTAAGGATCAAATGATTCAGCGTAATGTTTCTGCAACCTGTAATTTAAAGGGCTAAAAGTCTTTCTGAAGCCACCAATGCTTTCAGGGTCATGAGTTTATTTTTACCCTGTTATTTCACTTAGTAAATGGACTGTAGACATTTAAGGAGATGGCCAATCCTAAAACAGGAGCTCAACCTTTAAAAAACGTTCAGTCTACACAGTCCTTTGGTTTGCAGAATAAAAAAGGAGGGGGGAAGCCTAACTCAGTTTTTACTAATGTCAATTTCACATATGTGAACAAGACATTTCCCTAATTACTAACAGGCAATCTGCACTGGAGAGTGTAGCAATATTTTTTAAAATGACATGATTAAGGTTTACAGACTGCAACAGAGATGAAGTTTCAAGTCTGCAATTTTCTGTAATTTTATTTATCTAAAACAGATCCTTTCTTACCTCATAACATGGAAAAGAAATAATAACTAACTTGTTCACTTCAGAAATGCAAGTAGTCCAAACTCAGAAACTAAACTGCAAAAAATGAGGAGCTGATTGGACTCATTATTGTAGGATAGTTCAGTTATATATGACACTATTATTTTCTTATCTTCTAATAAATAACTCATTAGTCAATCTTACCTCTCACTCACATAGCAAATATGTATTTGCTATATATTTCCAGTTAATAATTTTCAGCCCGTTTTTTATTGCAAGTATCTGGGATTTGATAACCATTTCATATAAATATCTGGTAGAAGAATTATAACACTACAATAATTAAAAGTACTTTGCAATTAATTTTTAGGCAATATTTTTGCCACATTCACTGAAGTTTCTTCGTAGTCCGGAATATAATGAACCCCTGAACAAAAGCAAACCAGATCCATGCTTTAGCTTGCTTAGCAGAAGAAACTTATACTTAGTGAGGAAAAAGCGTACTTACAAAAAAGTCCTTTTCTTAATTCAGGCATTCAGTAATTTTGCTAACAGAAGGAAAGGCCAAGTAGCTCAGAGTTTGGTAACGGTAAGCAATGATGTCATTAAGTTGTTAGTTCAACTTCAACCTACATTATAGCTATTGAAATTTATTGCAGGCTGTGGCTGCTTGATCAACATAAGTATGTAAAGCTTCCGTTTTTAAACCTGTTCCTAGGTGTTCAAAACTTGCATGGAAACCAAAACGATAGCTATGATTAATTGCTCTATTGTAACCCAGGCAAAGGAAATTACACTGTTTGCAAGCTGTCCCCTCTAAGTGAGGGGAGAGACTGTAATAGCACAACACTTCCTCAAAGCTATATGGTGCTCTGTCATCACTTATTTAAAAAAATCCAAACCAAACAAAAAAAACCCCAAAACACACTATGAAGCAGCAACTAGAAACTATAAGGGAGGATGCAAGATCTTACATAATCAAATATTTTTAATCTCAATCTCAGTTCTGTCAGATTTCAGACATTTCAAAACCTCCCTGACACTTTATTTCCATGCTAACTTAGAAGATGCATATGTGCTAGAACATTCAAGTCATTAATTTCTCTGTCATCATCTGATTAATTCTAATCTCCCACCTCTAACTTCAAGCTTTCCGGAGTGTTCTGCTTTTTAGGGCAAAAGTTGCTTAGCTAAATTTCTTGCAATACACACAGATACCTAATCATTTGGATGACAGGCTAATTCACCCAACAGATATGAATATAACACACTGTGGGACATCAAGCCACATGGGGAACTGCCAGGTTTATCACTCCACTGAGACCACTTCCAACACCATTTTACGTACATGAAGTTCTAAAAAATACATAAAGAGAAACAAAATTCTGGAAAGTGATCAAGATGCCTTGAGAATATTCTGTTCGTACTTATTAATTAAAATATCTTGTTGGTACATACAGGTTTTTTTAATCATTTATACATTGTCAACATGAAAATAAACATAGCTTCTCTTTGCAAGATGTGACAAGTGTTTGGGAACACACAGAAACAATGTAGCACAACTTCATGTAAAAGGAAAAATGAATGAGGATTAATTACAGGCCTTAGCTCCACCCAGCAACTCTAGCAAGAGCTATTAGAAATAAGGCTTAAATTTCTCAAACAATTACCTGGTTTCCTTCTTTTCAAATGAAGAAGAGAACAAACCAGCTCACAGAGGTTTTCTTTCTCCTTCCCCTTGGAAACGTCAACACGGGTTTTTTTCTCTTCAGACAGTAACAGAGTACCAACTGCTACTAGGGCTGGAATTTCACTTCAGCCAGCAGCTGAACTGGTTCTGAGCCATTTCCCACCAGTGGAGGTTAGTATGTCACACCCATCAATTATCACATTTCCTGGTGTGGGCTGCCATGTGCTTTAATAATAACATGATAGTGCACACACATGCTTCTGTATGCAAACAGCAAATTTACACCTGCATCCTGAAATTTATTTTGGATGAAGGCTGAAAATAATAGAGTGGGGAAAAAGTAAATCATTCTGTGTTGCCTTTGTAACACGCAGCATCAAACCCTCATTCACAAAACAGCACCTATCCCTACGGAGAGCAAGCACTCTGAAATTCAAAGGTCTGATATTCAGAAGACAAAACCCTAACATTTACACACTGTTCACAACTTCATTCCATGACATCAAACGATGTTTGAGGTGTTGTTACTCCTTTTAAATATGCCAAGACCAATCGCCCCTGTTACACCTGTGCTTGGTGCCGTGCCAAGCCATAAGGGGCACCAGGGCCACTCCAGCATGCGGACCCCTAGCCCCAGTGTCGGTGGGTGGCTACAGGCCCTCGCTATTTCACGGAAGAGAGCTGAAAATACTTCCTTAGTTGCTAGCAACATACAGCTGGAGCAAGGGATGGAGTAAGGCTGTATATAAATAAATAAGACTCACTTACTGATAGCCTGAGGTTTTCTTTTGGCTGAATACACACATGTATACAAACACATACGGATTCACATACACATAAAGCCAGGAAAGGCCAATATGATGATTTATTCTGGCCTGCCATTAACTTCAGTGAAAAAATATTTAAATCATTTCAGTTTACACAGAAGGCCAAGTTCTCAAGAAAGCACAGCATGTGTAAGGCAGAGTACTCCTTCAATACACCTGTGAAAAGTGCTGGCTCATCTACAAACTAACGATCATTTTTCTACCTTGCTGTTGTGGTTTAACCCCAGCCAGCAGCTAAGCGCCACGCAGCTGCTCCTCACTCCCCTGCAGTGGGATGGGGGAGAGGATTGAAAGAGTAAAAGTGAGAAAACCCATGGGCTGAGGTAAAGACAGCTCAATAGGTAAAGCAAAAGCCGCACACACAAGCAAAGCAAAACGAGGAATTCATTCACTGCTTCCCATGGGCAGGCTGGTGTTCAGCCATCTCCTTGAGAAGACAAATGGCATCACTCTGAATGTCCTCCCCTTCCTTCTTCTTCTCCCAGCTTTATACACTGAACATGACGTCCTGTGGTATGGAATATCCCTTGGGTCAGTTGGGGGCAGCTGTCCCGGCTGTGTCCCCTCACAACCCCTTGTTCCCACCCCAGCCCACTCGCTGGTGGGGTGGGGTGAGAGGTAGAAAAGCCCTTGGCTCTGTGTGAGCACTGCTCAGCAATGAGAACATCCCTGTATTATCAACGTTGTTTCCAGCGCTAATCCAAAACGTAGCCCCATACCAGCTGCTATGATGAAATTTAACTCTATCCCAGACAAAACCAACACACCTGCCTTACTGTTCTCAGACATTAATTATGTTGATTTTATCTGGATTAGTTTGTGATGCTCACTGCAGACAGGTCTTGCTTTTCTGGCACAGGGAAGAGCCCAGCCTGCCAGCCCTCATCCCACCTTCAGTCAGGAACGGGGAGGGTGAAACCCAACTCAGCTACCCACCAAAGTGGGAAAAAGAATTGGCTGTGAAAGCCCTTAGGGTTTTTATTTTCTTTTTCCTTTGAAGGGAAAGCTGAGATAGCTCTGCTTTTATTTGCCCTCATATATGAAGCTTGTGCAGAAAGGAGAGGTGCCCTGAACACAGTCTTCTCACCTCAGATGGGAAATGACACAAGGATCAGGAAGGGGGAAGGACTGAGCTGCTGTATTGGGTTTGCACAGCACGGTTTTGGTAGCGAGGGGGGGCTACAGGGGTAGCTTCCGTGGGAAGCTGCTGGAAGTTTCCCTATGTCCCTATGCCTGATAGACCCACTGCTGGCCAAGGCCGAGCTCATCAGCAACGGTGGTAGCGCCTCTGTGATAACTCTAAGACTGGGGAAAAGTTGCTGCGCAACAGCAACTGCAGCTGGAGAGAGTAGTGAGACTTGTGAGAGAAACGACTCTGCAGACACCCAGGTCAGTGCAGAAGGAGGACAGGAGGTGCTCCAGGTGCCAGAGCAGAGATCCCCCTGCAGCCCCTGGTGAAGACCACGGTGAGGCAGGCTGTCCCCCTGCAGCCCATGGAGCTCCATGGTGGAGCAGGTACCCACCCGCAGATCATGGAGGAGCCCACGCTGGGGCAGGGGGATACACCCAAAGGAGGCCGGGACCCTGTGGGAAGCCCTCGCTGGAGCAGGGTCCTGGCAGGCCCTGTGTCCCCATGGGGAGAGGAGCCCAGGCTGGGGCAGGTTTGCTGGCAGGGACCGTGACCCTGCGGGGACCCACGCTGGAGCTGCCTGTGCCTGAGGGGCTGCACCCTGTGGAAGGGACCCACGCTGGAGCAGTTTGTGAAGAACTGCAGCCCATGGGAATGACTTATGTTGGAGCAGTTCGTGGAGGACTGTCTCCGTGGGAGGGACCCCAGGCTGGAGCAGGGCAGGGTGTGAGGAGCCTCCCCTGAGGGGGAAGGAGCGGCAGGGACAGCCTGTGATGGACTGACCCCAGCCCCCTTCCCCGTCCCCTGCACCGCTCGGGGGGAGGAGGGAGAGAGACTGGGGAGTGGGGTTGAGCCCAGGAAGACAGCAGCGGTGGAGGAAAGTGTTTAAAGATTGAGGTTTTATTTCTCATTACCTTTCTCTGATTTGTTTGGTAATAAATTAAAAGAATTTCCCCAAGTCAAGTCTGTTTTGCCTGTGATGGTAATCGGTGAGTGATCTCCCTGCCCTTATCTTGACGCATGAACCTTTTGCAGTGTTTTTCCTTCCCCTGTCCAGCTCAGGGGGCAGAGTGACAGCAGCTTGGTGGGCAACCTGGCATCCAGCCAAGGGCAACCCACCACAGCTACCATAGATATTTGGAAGAAGAGGGGGTGTATTTTGTTTGAGAAGGGGAATTTAAGGTCTCCTTCTTGTCTTCTACATCTCACTGAGGCATAAACAAAAAGGTAAGAGCCACACAAATGAAAGAATTTGGGATGTGTGTCTTTCCCAATGGGAAATAAGAGAAGCAAGCGTGAGCTATAGAAGCCTAAGCTCTGATGTTTTGGTAAAATCATTTCTCTCTTGGAGGCGGCTATGGTTCCTAAATATACTGCTGTTGGCCTTCTGCATGGCTTTTCTGAGCTGGTAACCATCAGCAGCCTGTCCTGCCCTCTCCCCCAGCTCCCACTGGAGGCTTCAGGCAGCTATCTCGGCTAATATAATTTGAAACAGAAAATGTCTATTCTCGTAAAACTTTACTAGAACAAAATTACATATTATTGAGCTCCTTTATCAGAAAACATATTTTAAAATAAAGAACAGATTTTTTTGGATGAAGTTAGAAACATATTAAATGGGTTGTTTTTAATATGCTAGCCAATTTGTATGGAGGCTTTGAGTGTCTCCTCATGCTTCTGAGGCCTATATTGAATCCAGGAATGTGTTGTAAAAATGGGTGAATACGTTATCTTTCAAACGCTATACAGAATAATAATCTAGAGAAACACACATTGTAATTATGTGCTATTTAGAGTCCTTAGCTAGGTACAGTCACAGTGAGGAGCTATAGATAGTACTGTTATTTTCAGTATAAGATCTTTATTTCATTCAGCTTCTCTCTGATGTGATTTTCATCATCTCTCAGAAACCTGATTTGTTGGAGGTTTTTATATCACATTTCCTTATCAAAGTTATATTTTTTGTAGCTAAGATGATATTTACTATTCAAGAGATCTGTAAACTTCCCAGATCAAATTAATCAACTGAGAAGCTTCTGGAATTTTAAATATGGTCCCTATGGCAATAAATAGGCTTCACTGCTGATTTTGATTTACAAGAAATAAAGTAGATACTTATTTCATTCTACAAATTAATCATGACAGCCAAACTCTACAACATGGCATTTTGGCGCTGTCCTGTGGCTCTTGTGAATGAAAAACATATCACTTATGATGTACCTTCTAAGAAGTTAATGTCTTTGCTATATAATGTTGCATTGAAATATAATGGTGTGCAGACCAGAGCACAAAACAGCTTGGATTAAATGTCTGGGAAATGAAATCCCTTTGGATGACTGTCAGGACTAGTCTGCCTCCATTATCCCAAGACACAAGCTGGCACATTATCATTTTTATACATAGTTAAACACCTGGACTCTGATTTCATTAATCATTCAGTTAGGGCTGCAGACTTATCAGGCAAAGGGTATTCCCTGTCTTCACATGAAATGCTATTTACTAAAATACTGTAGACGTGTTGCATAATAGAAATGTCTGACATTTTAGCAATAATAATTGCACTTGAATCAAAGGTGGATTTCCCCTTCAGTTCCCCTTTAGCCTGCATATATTTTCATCTCTGCAACTCCTACTCCTCTAACAGAACCACATAGGCTTTCTTAGACCAAATTAGAACAAAAGAAAGTTGGGGGTTTTTTTCAGCATCTCACCCCACCTTAATCACAGTGACCTCCAGAAATGCAGATTTTTGCTCCCATCACATGCTAAAAAACCAGTCCTATTTCCTTAAAATCCAAGGAGGAAATAAATACCCGGTATCTCCATAATAAGCTGGATCAGCCTCCAAAAGATGATGCCAAGGATAAGAACCTCCCGTCTTGCAAAAGATCCGTTTTCACAACACTGCAGACCCTGCCCATCTCAAGCAAAGACCGCGCTCAGACCACAACTCTTCTGTAAACTGACTAAGCAGATGCACAACTGGTCTATTCAGCAATATTCATTCTTTGTTCAGCATAAAACTGATCTCTGAAATTTGCTGCATGAGTCATTATCAGTCTCATATTTATAACATAAACCGTGATTCATTCCCAATTTCTGTCTTGTTCTCAGATTTCATGCCAGGACCAACTGGAAGAGATGCCCTTACACTCTTTCTTGACGTATCACAAGGGGCTAGAAAGAATTCTGGAGTCCTGTGTAAGCATCATACCAATACACAGGGTTGATACTTTGTATGTGACTATCAGGGCATTGTAATATTTTCCATTACTAACAAGAAATTACTTGTATGCTATTTCAGGCAAAATTTTAAAACACAAGCACATTTTCATTTGCATTTTTTTATGTCAAAAAAAGGTAGAAGCAAGTCTGCTTTACAAAATTAGGTCATCACAGGTATACATCCTTTATGGGTACAATCAAGTACTTCAATGTATGATTTAAAAGGAAAAAAAAAAAACCTACAGATAACTGATATCATTTGTCAGGGTATTTTGTGAGATCTTTTTCTTGATAGCCAAACATCCAGACTTGGGAAGGAATATTAAACTGCTACAAGATATAAGTTTGGTGTAAGTTAGTTTATTATTTTAAAACTGTTTCCTATAAAGGAAATAATCATTGTACCTGACTCTGTACTTTGACTAGGATTAATTCTTGTGATTTTCAGGAAACTAGATCCTGGAGCTATACTAAGATGCCAATCATAACAATTCTTACTTTTTTTAAAAGGTAGATCTAGACTATACTCACTGTTATCTCAGTCTGCATCTGCCATTGTTAAGCAGACATATGATGCTTTCCTCCAAACTGGCTGAAGAAACAGGTATCACTGGTAATCACTACATGCAGGCGTGGAGTTGTGGTTTAAGGTGGGTCTGAAAACTGAGCTATACCGTACAGGAGCTCAAGCTGTTGATTATTTTCTAATTCCCACTCAGATTCTCCCACTCATCTTTCCTTGGCGTTCAGTCTCTTTGTTCAAGAGGATTCAGCGATCCATAAAATTAAATAACATATTGCAGCCAAATTCTACTTAAACAATAGCACTATTCAGGAAAGTAAGGCAAAAAGGATTTGGCCCTAGCTGTGAGTGCAATACTGATCCTGGACTGTGCATATCTTAACGGGCTAAGGCTTTTGTATGCAGTCACTAAAAAGAGTTCAGACAGAGCAGGCAGGTATGAAAATGTGTTATTTTGCTGCCACTGGATGTACACACTAATAGCGTTCTCCCTTGACCCTCTCTCTTTCTTTTTCCAATTTACTAGAGATCCTCTTCCACCAGTATAGTTTTTTTTCATCCGGTCATCTCCACATCCTTTTGAACAGTTCTTTCTGTGATAACTTATCTCAGCTAATTGTTTCCTGACTTTTCTTCCAATCCTTTCTCATCTGCTCCTCTTTTTCTAAATCCTGGCACAAATTAATCCTTTTTCGGATGAATTTCCATGCTGTTACCAGATAAGTTACTCAAGACTATCCCCATCCTACAGTATCACAGAGCAGGCCCTGTTCACCTGGGCATGCAGCTTGGAGGTAGGACACTAGGATGTCCAGAAATTCATTCATGTTAACAGAGAAATGAAAAAACGGCTGCCTTTTTTTTTTTTTTTTTTTTAAATAAAAAGGTGGTTTGCACACAAAACTTTCCTCAGCAAATGCCATTAAGAGTATTGTATTCTATCCCCAGATGTAGTTCTCACACAAACATGACTGTCAGTCCCTTGGTTGATTTCTAAAGTAATCATATCAAACATGCCAGGGATAAATAATTTTTATTCACAGGCAGTAACACTCAAGCAAGTTTCATGCTTAATGATGATCCAGAAACATTTTGCAAAACATCTTGTGGCAGCCTACATGAACCCATCAGTGCTGGATCCCTGATTCTGAGCTAAGAACCCTGTCCATCCTTCCTGCAGTCCTGCTGAAATCCGTCTTGGTCTGGACCGTGAGGTACCGGCTGTGCTACAGATAAAGACATACCGCTTCAAAAGAAACAAACATTTGAAATAGTTGAATCTTACTAGTTTGAAAATGCCTGAGCTTTGCATATCCCCAGGGTCTCTCTGCTTGCATCTCCTTAAACAATACAAGCCATTATTAAGAACATGAATAATGTGGCATGCTATCATATTAGGATATAATTAAAAACAAGACAGCTAAGCCTCAAAGCTGTGCTGAACATACCACACATATTGTGGTCTCCTGCATTTGTTCTGAATTAAAATCCCACTTCTTACTTGAAGCCTCACCTCTATTTCCCTCACGCGGCAGCTAGTGCCTATTTGCACAGCATTCACTTTTGGTAAGAAAGCAGCACCCGCAGCTGGGGGCGGTGGGGGCACCCACCTGCCCCCCCAGGCACCCTCCCTCTCCGGCTGCTGGGGAGGGCTGAGGGAGCTGTGGAAGCAGGAGCACTTTGCTCCTGGCAGAGCCACCCGAGCCATGGAAGCAGGAACACCTCACTCCTGGCAGAGCAAGCCGGCGGTGCGGTCGGGCTGGCATGGCACCGGGAAACCCAGCCCTGCCAGCCTGCCCCGGGAGGTGGCCGATCTGCCCCCCGCTTCCTGAGGGAGCAGCTTCCAGTCTGCAGCCAGTTCGTGGGGGGCTCACCCGCAGCAAAAGTACTCAGTGTGCAACTGTGGTCGCAGCCAGGACTTCCTCTAGGACCATTAGGACTGGTACGAAACCAAATTAAGGCACCCACGCCTTCTTCCATCAAGCACTCCGTTCTCAGAGACAGTTTTCTCTCACTAATCTATTTACCTAACCTCAAATTTTATGTTAAAAGCCAAGAGCGTGTTGACTCAAGAACATGTTGGCAGATGACCTAATTTTACCCAGCTATCAGCTGACTCAGAGCCAGGAGTGATGCCAGGCAAGCAGAGCCTGCTGTAAGAGCCAGGGCTCCACGATAACGCCCCTTTCCTCTGCTGTTGCAGCTGGCTGGAACTACAGAGAAAAGTGAGGAGAGGGCTCTCTACATGACTACAGGCTCTGTGAGTGACCGATGTGCTCTGCCTGCTGGTTTTCCTCCCGCTCCCCCATATTGAAGAGTAACTGGACTATCTGCCTTAACCACAGTCCATAATGCCAACCTATAATCTCCTCAGACTTGTCAGACTGCGATGAAAAGAGCAGGGCTTTGTTGCCCTGGAAGAATGGAGGCCCTCAAGGATAAGTAGGAGCTCTAGGAACTATTCAGAGAAGAACTTGGTGGCTGCACTTCTTCAGTCAGGAATCAGGAGAGTTCAGAGGCTTTGGAGATGAGTGATACAACTATTTGTTGTATTCATTCCAGAAATATGTCTGGAAAAGGTCTTCCCAGACCTGCCTGGGATCATTTCCAAAGCCAGCTATGGATTCATACCAGACCTGAAACCTGGAAACCTGCTGAGCAAGGATGGAAGCTGTAAACAATTTAGCTGCTTTGATGAGTGTTGGGTGTCTAGCTTTTCTTTTGCAGTCTCATCTGAAGAGGTGAGTGAGCTGATGTAGTTTTTTCCAGGTAAAGTGGCTCAACACACAATCCTTTAACTAGTCTGAAGGCTAACCTAGAAAGACATGATGACCTATTGCACCCTTTGACGGGATTCAGAGCTGTTTAAAATGATATGCTTTTAGAGTAGAGGTACAAGTAATACTGGGGACACCCAATAGAGGGGTTTCTAATGCCTTTGCTTGCATTCGTGGAGTTTTTTAGTTCAAAGACCAGGCAGTGAAGCTCTAGTTCTTCTTTAAGTGCTAAGTTTACCCCAAACATAGCCAGAAGATCAGATTTTAGTCAGAAGCTTTGAGTGGCTTCTGCAGGAGTATCAGACTGTGAGAAAACCTTCCCCCACGCACCGTGACCTGTACCGATGAGATGGGTTTTGGTAGAGGGGAGTGGCTGGTTTGTTTTGTGGGGTGGGGTGAAATGTTCTTTTTCAGTCATCAGAGCATTAGACTTCTCAGGAATAAAATACTAGGCAATTGATGAATTTCTTTTGTCTCCTGTCATGCTGTTCTTAGCATGACCTGCAGCTCAAAAGATTTCAAATCTGTCAACCTGTGCCGTGGCCTTTCAGATTCTTTCCAGTTCTGTTGAACCCGTAAGCTCTAACTAAGGAGTACTTACTTAATCCCTACCTTATGAGCAGAGACACCATGGGCACAGTGGTATAATCTCACCCAAGGACGCAGAAGAAAAGACATGCTGAGCTGCCCATTCAAGCAGAGAGCAAGGCCTGTTTTCAGATGTGGGTAGAGACAGAATGTGACCGAGTAGTAAAAACTGTCAAGATCAGCTCTTGGCAAAGCTTTCTCCCAAGTCTGGTGTGCTGTTACAGACGACATCCTTGGAAACAGGCTCAATATCTCTTTTTCAGAGCTTTCAAGGTCTACCACTGGAAAGCAAAGCAATCTTTAAATTTTTTCTTGTTGCCTGACCTATTGCTATAAATATATTGTTCCTGCCTCACCAGGGCAACAGCTTGTTACTATCTGTATTGGTTCAGCTAATTAGTCTATTAATGATTCAGCTAATATAGTTTAATACAGGAAATGTAGATGTCACATCATTAAACAATTATTTATGTATTCTAGACCTTTACTATAATCCATCTTGAAATGTGTTAATTTATTTCTCCGTTGGTGTTTATAAGGTATGACATCCTGCAAGAAACTAATTCTGGATCTCCATTCCCTTTGAGATTTAATCAGCGTTTGAGACTTATACCTGGTATTATGCCAGGATAACTAGAAAGCAACGATGAGCAAGCTTTCAAGCATTTGGCAGTTCATTTCAAACAAGCAGAATTTTAGAAACTGATGCGAAACATGTAAAAAGCTTTCAGAAACTAGCAGGTTTTCTCACTAAAAAAAACCCAAACCCACCTAAAATAAATAAACCCCTTGCTTATACAAGCCTGATTAAAACAGAGCTTGAAAGTTCATTAACAAACCACACGGTTATATTCTAGTTTCTCTCGAAGAAAAGGAAAACTAAGTGAAACTAGTCGCTCTCAGTAGCACAATGCAACTATGGATCGGTGTGTCCTAGAAAGCTTAAAATACAGATCCAGGGAAACAGTCAGAGACTCCTTTGACTGAAAAAGAAGAGCTTTTCATTTTACATCTCCAGATAACCAAGGCCATGAAAGTGTCGTGGATGATGTGGTAGAGAGACTGACTTCATTATTCATATTTTCTCATCTATTTTATTAGTCACATTAATTAACATCAAGTTGAATAACACCTTAGACTCTGAAATTTATGTATGACTCAGTTCAATTATTTACAGAATAATTGCTAATTAAATAATGAAATTCATGTAGAAATAGACATATTTGTAAGGTCAGAGGGTTACCACTTTACAATGAAGTGTTCTTTTAAAGTTGAGGGACAAACCAAATCAAAGTGAAAAAAACAGAAGAAACATCGAGGAGGAGACATGGCTTAGAAGGACACAAATATTCCAGCTGAAGCCAAACAACAGTGAGTGCAGATTCTGTAAGATTCCCTGGTTGAGCTTCTGCTGATAGTATTGGCCTTTACACTCCAGCCTTAAATAATTAGATCCTTTACATAGCAGTGGAGAATTCATTTGGATGTAACAGCTCATAGAGCCATTCTGCTTCTTTGAACCTCCTCACACAAAGAGTGTTAACCCACAGGTCTCCTGTCCAGCGCGCCCCATATGTGGGCCTGCAGCTCCAGGCTTGATTTAGCTACATGACCTACCCCATCACTTATTTCGGTTTGTTTTATGCCCCTTGGGAAGTAAGCTAAATAGGCCACAGGTTGCAAAGGATCACTCAAGGGACCAACGACCAGGCTGAAAAAATTATGTGTGTGTGTGTATTTATATATTTATATACACACATGTATGTCATATAGAAAGGGACCAGAGATCTGGAGTAGGGGAGATGCAAGGAGAGGGTGGAAGGCTGCAAACATTATAGAAACTTTAGATGTTAGACAGGCCACAAGAGACAGAGAGAGAATGGATGGTGTGTAATCGGTTAGGGACGGTGGCAGCAGCAGGGATAGGTGTCTCTGGAGGTCAGGAGGAGGAGGAAAAAATCATGGTGTATGCAGGATCCAAAATTGTCCTAGTGGAGACAGAAAAGACTTGAAAGTGGAGGAAAAAGGAGGGTACTGAACCATCAAAAAGGAAGGAAAACAGATCTGGAAACAGGCACAGGAGCAGAGATAAGGCAGTATATGTTGTGATTGAGATGGGGGCTGTGGTAAGAGTGTGTGGTTGGTGGCTGGTAACCATAACAACAATAAAATTGTTTGGAAAATAGTGTAAAGGTACAGCCCCAAGAGGGCCCTCTGCAGCTGGGAGAGCATCACCCCACCTGCAAAGGAGCAGAGATAACTCAGAGCTTCTCAGTGAGCTCTTCCGTGCTTTAGTGTAAGCTTTTCTATGAAATACAAGGCATTTGATCTCCACATAAAAGCTTCATCTAAGTCTGATAGTTAAAATTCTGGATAATTATGTCTCAGACAGCTGGCCAAGAAAAAAAGAAATGGATTTAGCATAAGCAGGAAAACAAAAGAGGGTCTGTAAGTGTGCTTTACTTGCTTCTCCATTCCAGGTAATTTACTAAGGAACAGGACTTCAGTGGATCCTTTCAAGACCCACTTAAGGGAGTAAGCATTAAAATATCAGAGGTACAATCAGAGCATTATACAACTGCAACATAAAAATTGTAGACACAGAAAAAAATCACACAAACTGCTATTTTACTGTGCAATTGTAACTGGTCAGATGCAGTAGGGCATGACAGTAGATGACAGTAATCAAGGCTCACTGAAAGCAATTACAGTTACAGGGTAAGAAAATATGCAAAGTACATTTAAACCTGAGTCGAATTCAGCATGAAGCAGAAAGCCTTCAACAGTTACCCTATGCAAAGAACAGAATAAAGAAGTCAGCACTCAGGAGCACAGGAACTTTTCATTTTGTTTCTGAAAAACCTCAGCAGAATCCAACCATTCTCCAAAACAGGAATTTTATGTTAATCACCAGCGTGAAAATGAGAGTACAAAGCAGGTACTTTATTCCTATAAGCAATCTAATATGCCACCAAACTCTTTTTTTTCAAACTGGATTTACCTGGCTCAGTGTGAAACAACGCATACATTTCATTACTAGCTGTGCTTTATTTGCATATCAATGCAGACATGTACCAGAATACATTGTTGGCCCACTTTTTTCTAGCACCTGCTCAAACCTATGCAGCCAGTTCTTCTGCATCCTATCACTTGTTAAAACACCAAATGCATAAGCGCTCCATCAGAGGGGAGCAGAAATAGCTATGGGTCTGATAGCTTCGGTTTCTTTGTTAGCACCATGCAAACACTCAACACATGTGACTCACTTGTGTTTGCAAGTCCTCTCTTCCCACTCATGGTTAGGTCAGATGTGCCTGTCCCAAATAGCCATCCCCAGATAAAATGTCAAACATAACCATTTTTTTTTTAAGGGGCACAAAATTCACTGCTTTCTGACTTCAAAGCATTTCTTTGAAACAGGAACTGGAACAGATCTATTCCTTCACAGTTACAAAAGTCTTCCCTGACCTTAAAATTTACCGAGGATTTATTTGGATGGGGATTTTAAGGCATAATACTAGGTCATATAAGCTATCTTGATCTAAGAAACACCTTCTAAAAGCTTGGACAAAAGTAGAAGTCAAATTTTACCAGTTATCAAAATGGCTCGTGTGAAGCTTTGATTCCACTCTACGGCTTCAGAAGTTTATCATTCTCCCTTTTTTTTTTAATTAGTGCTTCAAACCAGCACTATTTAGACTGAGCACGCTGGGTCTGGTCCAGTTGGGCCACATCTACCACACAGGTTGTTCCCATTGCGTGGCTGGGGCAGGTGGTATTGCCCTGCCTGCTGGGCTGGAGCAGGGATGAGGGACCCACTGCAGCCTGAGAAAGTGCAGGCAGCCGTAGCTCCATCCTCTTACCTGCTCAGCCTCTGCAGCAGCAGCAGCAGCTGCTCTTTTGATCTAGAGCCCTACTGACTGTGCTTCTTAGGCAATTGTTGCTGCAGCTGTAAATGCCAAAGATGCAGAGCAGGGAGAGTTAGCAGCAGTGAAACAGCAGCCCCACAGCAGATCGAACAGTAGTGCAGGCCTGTGTACTCTTCTGCCAAGAATGAGACAAAAATGAAATATCCTCCAAGGGAGGCTTTGCAAACCCCCCTGCGGCATTTCTCTTTCCTTTCCCTGGCTTGCAAACTCAGAGGGGCTGGAGCACTTTGTGCCCCTTCACATCCTGTATTCAGCCCACAAGCATTCTCTGAAACCACCATCCTGCCTACAGCAACAAAAAGCTGAGACCACCTGGGACTAGTTAGCACTCTCTGTTACTCTAAACTTTAGGGTAAACACCCTTTAAAACTCTGTCCTCCAAAATTATCAAATATACCAACCAAATGGCTCCAGAATGTGTCCTTAAAAGTAGCAGCCTGACTGCTTTCCAGCAGTGTAAATCTTCTTCATCTTAATCCTGCCCTGCAAGAAGTTCACACCTAGAGAAATTGCATGTTGTGTGGGTTACACAAATCTGCCTGAGGGGTGGCCTGTCTTAAGTACAGCAAGTACACTAAGTGTAGTGGTAAGTCTTCTATAGCAGACTTTGTTCCACCCAGAAGTGACTCAAATCCTTTGACAACTTAAAAGGAACAGGAAAAACATAACCTTATGAGCATCTTCACTCAGACTGCAGCAATTTAATAATATATAAAATAATAATAATGTAGTAAAGCAGTCTCAGTTTTTCTAGGCTCCTTTTTACCATGGTCTGCAGTCTTCCTGCTGCAGGTTGTGAACTCATTGGCTCTCACAGGGTAATCATGAACAGGCTGAGTTGGTATTTGGATAGGAATCCACAGGGAAGCCATAGCAGTCATTTAGATTATTCAGTTATGAAAAGAACACTTTTCTTCTCTTTTTAAGAATTCTTCCACATATCTTGGGAGACAGCCCTGCTTCTCAGACAAAAATTACCCAAGAAGCTATAGGACAATTATTTCAAATTTTGTGGCTCCATATTTATTTTTTTTTTCCTGTGGAGGTGTACAGCTTCGTGTAATGAATAGAAGTCTACAGATACAAGGCTTGCTAAGTCCGCTTTTATAGATCTCTTAGTATTCTGTAAAAACAAAGGTGTTTATGAACTGCAAGTTACCCACAAAAATCACCATTTCAAGCCACCTGTGGCTGTCAGTGTTCTTCCCAGTCTTGGCATTTGAGTCAAATCCAGCTGCTGAAAACTCTGAGAACATATACTTCAAAACCTGACAATAAAATGCTCTGTTCTTTGCCCTCTGCATGTGTGTTATGGGATAGGATAACATTGTTAAGTGTGATTAAACAACTGCTCTTTATTTGCTAACATAGACCGCCAGCACAGGCTGCATTTCGGTCATCGGGGCTGCCTACCTTTTTGGACAGGTCATAATCAAGAGCACTAGAAACAGAAAAAATGCAGATCTCAAATGGCTACCCTATTCAAGGATTCTGTTCACCTGATGGAAATCTGGACAGACGGCAGGAAGGTAAAAATCATTGGGCTGTTTTTACTTTCATTACCCAGGGTTACCTGGCTACCAAGCTGGGCCTCTGAACAAGTCATTACTTTGCCAGTTGGCTTCTTCCTTGCTTGAGAATGCTGCTATAGTTTACCCCAGCTGCCAACGGCAGGCCAGCAGGTAGAAACAAACCCTAACGCAAAGGTGTTCTGGTCATACCCTTTTTTCTGAATCCAAAACTCCTACACTGGTAACCAGGATAAAGGAATAAGGAAGCTGCCACCATGTAATTCAAGAATCTACCAGGTGCCAATGGCTGCATCTGCCTGTTTTAGGGTTGCTTTCTTCTAAAGGAGCAGAGCAAAACCAGACCCGGCAAAGCACAGAATGAGAACCAGTTAATTTCTAATATCATTAATATGGAATATTCAGGAAAGCAAATGATGCAAAACACAAAGGAGTTATTTGCCTGGGTTTGGTACAGTGCTGGATAAAAATAAAATTTTTACACTCATTCATCACTGGAATGAACAACCACTGTCAATTACTACTTGAATTCACACTTAAAGATATTATTTTACAGTACTTTATCTTCAACATGACTACTAGTCTTATTTTGTTTAATGTATACACCATTTCATTCAAATTCTGCCACTTCTGTTAAGTGCTTTTTATGAGTTATTGATGCTCCATTGTTTTGCATGTACTTCATTCTTCACCATCTGTGAAAAGATTTTTAATCTTTATACACAAGAAACGAGGCTTAAGCAAGAATGACCTGTCAAGAATACTTACGGTTTTGTGGTTAACTCTCTCCTGAGTGCAATTTAATCGACGTGGTGCTGCCTGACAACATACAAGATTCAGCAACATAATAAAATCTAGATGTTAACCATTTGAGACCATCAAAGAGGGAGGTCTGGGGATTTGCAATAGCCGAAAAACTGGGTCATCTGGGATGTCCAAGTTTCTTCTTTAACAATAGCTAAACAAGTGGGTTTTAGATGGGGCACCTGCAATTTTGCATTTTAGTAATGCTTGATTTTTTATATTAGTATCATAACAGACTGTGGACAGCAACAGCAAAGATTTCCAGGTGCAGTTCTATCACTGGGCCTTATCTTTATGTGAAACAGTCACTCCACAAGTCAGATTGTTTAAGCCAGCTTTTCAGGCAGTCTCTGACCTCACTGTAGAGCAAATGTGGCAGTTGCCGCAATGCTCATTTAGCCAGTATGAACTGAACTAGTGCCACCAAACCATACATAACCTAGAAGGGACAGCGCTTGGACAAAGCTGTGGTAGATATTTCAGGATAGACACTGTAGGCAGGAAAGTCGGGGAGGGTATCAATGCGAGCCGTGACAGGAAGAGAGGTGGGCTACTGTGGTGATGAGGGATAGGTGGCTTGGGACTAGGTAAGAAACTTTCTGCAGTGCTTATGGAGTAATATTCTTCCAGCCTTTTATTCTGCACCCGTGGTTAAACATTCATCCCAGTCTTTACCACTGAAAGATACATGCCCCCTTGCAGGCTGGTCCACCTGGCAATGGGACCACACTCTCCCTAACATGCTGGCGCCAACCTCACTAAGTCAGCTGAAACACTTCAGTCATTTAAGTCTATTTTGAATCAGTCCACTAGCTCTCCTTCATCCACCGCGTTAGATTTAGACCTTCTGCTCTCACCTTCACCACCCTGTATAACTGCACACTTTCTGTATATACAGGTTTGCTCTCTCCACTTACCAGTGACATCAGCCTTGATGTCCCACTTATCTACCTCTCCTGCAAGCTTTTCTGCATCAGTCTGTGAGATGCAACGCTGATTCTGGTTCACTGAATTTGAATTTTTCATTCAAACCCCTCCTTTTAAGTTCATTTGGTGGTGCCTACAACTAGTGGCTCATTGATCATAATTATTTTAAATAAACCATTTAGTTAAGCAATCGAGGTGTTTACAAGCCCAAACAGCTTAACAGCTTGATCTTACTGCTGTAATGTGTGAGGTAGTTCCTCACTCCATCTCCTCCTGCTGTTTATTACACTCTTTCAAATCTAAAGTTAGATGGTAAATTCTTTGGGGAAGTGATTGTATCTTTCTTTTTGTTCAGTGTAGTCTGTAGTGCCTGTCGTGTTTTAGGGCACAATAAAACATAATATAGTATTTGCACAAACTGATACCTGTAGAACAATGCAAACTACAATTAAGAAAAAGTCTTAAACCCCAAATGTCACAGTATGTGTTCAGTGACCAGTAAGAATAGCAGAAATCCATGAGTATAACCATCTTAAGTGAAAGGCTTCATTTACAAGTCTCCCTAAAGAGCAATGCCACACTTCAAGAAAATCAGAAAAATATTCAACTGAATAGTGCTACAGAGGTGCTTAAAACTCAGTAGATTGAATGAATGTGAACTGCCTATTTTAGCCTATGTAAGCAGCCAAGAATGTCTGTCTAGAAACAGTTTTCCAGGACATAGCTGTCACATGCTTCAGATGAATGTTGTTCTTGCTTCTAGTAGAGCTGAAGCCTATGACTTAATCTTATCTGTTTAACATCCAAGAATCCAGTTTTAGATTTTTGGCAGCAAGCATATGCTCCCCCTGTGGCAACTGCATAATAACATAATATAGTTTTAAAAATCCAGATCCTTTAAGGCTCAATTACCTCATGAAACTATTTTAAAATTCAGGGCGAACAAAACTGCAGTATTTCAGTTTACAAGCATCATTTTAGTTTACAGCTGTTTTAAAGGACCCATTCTAATGTTTTATGTCTTTCACCACCTGCAGAACTGAATGAAAATATTTATTCTATTTTGCAGAGGGCTACCAGGACCAAGAAAGCAGAACCGAGTGAGAAAGAATAAAGTATTTTAAAGTAAAGATAAGATCTAGGATAACTGGCTTTATTACCACTCTGTAGCATTGAAGATAGGTTAAAAAATCTCGCAAAGCCAGAATAAAAATAACCTATAGGCAAGTAAGAATCTTTAAAATTGCCCACTGCCTAAATGAGTATTTATATTAGTGCTTATAATCCAGAGACAACCAATTAGATTTTTAATATTTTTAATTACTGTTTTTAAACAATGCATGTACATAAAAGCATTGGTCTGTTTAACCTGTGGAATTAATTCACCTACATTCTAAATCCTTTGGGTAAGAACTCTCTTTTCAGTGATTATCAATACCAGCTGGAGGCTCCGTTGTAATATAAAATAAAGAATAAGAACAGGAGGGTAGAATAAGCCAGACCTTGAAAGAACACTGCCTGGGGCCAGGAGAGGCAACCTCCCCCCTACAATAGGAAAGGCTAAAGAAAAAGGATATAAACCACGAAAAGCAAAAAAAGAAGTGAAGCAGGTAAAAGAACAAGGTGAGGGCGTAGCAGGGGAATAGTGGAGAGGGAAGGCAGGAAAGATGATAGAGTTGAAAGGAACGGGTCTCTTTGGTTTGGGGTTAACTAAAGGGATTATGTTAGCACCAGAGTAAGGGGAGTTCAAAGTTTAAATAAATGTCCTGGACTGGAACACCAGGCAGAAACCCCAGGCAGTGCCAGCTTCTCTGCAAAAGCGTTGAAGGATTCAGTTAGCAACGTCCCAAGGAGCTCTGCCCAGATGCGAGAAAGAATTAGGAGTGGAAACAGTGGGTCTCCCTCCCCACCTTTCTCTTTGTGAGCAGTTAAGGGATGCTAAAAGACTGCGTGCTAACTTTATTCTGACAGCACAGCAGGTACAGGTGTTGCCCTTCACACCAGAAAGTTTGTGCTGCTCTACTAATGTCTATTAACTGCAGCTCATACCAAAGGGGCCAATTGTAGCATAAAGCGAGCAGGCAAGTGTCCACGTCCTTCTCTCCTCTTCGCAAAGGTGGCCCTAAGGTGGTACTTGTGGTTTCATGACCAGTGTACCTATTTACTAGGAACCGATAGGAGATCATAAATACACTTCATTCAGAACAGCTGTCTGGCTGCAGGCTTTCAGCAGAGCTGGGAAAATGATGGGGGGGGTGGGAATTCTTTATGAATTATGGAGCTGGTCAAACACCAGAAAAACTGGTGTGTCAGATAAATGATTTGAGGAAAAAACAGCTACATTCACTGAACAGTGAAGAGTTTCTTCACATTAGAGCATATCCATCTAAATTTCCAAGCTGATTCTGAACCAGACATAATTTCCATTCCTTCATGTCTCTTCATGGCAGGCACTGATAATCTTTTCATAAATAGTTTTAGACCAAGAATTATTATGTGAGGAAATGTATGAATAACTTTGAATTACAAGTAAGTTAGAGTTTCACAGTCTGTCCATGAACTATGTACTAGTGAGGAAAAGCAGCTATCTTCACTGAATAAATAATTTGTTCAAAATTATTTGCTCAGTCCAGACTTACAGACTTACCAATTTGGCCTGGATTCAAACCATTCATTAAGTGAAAAACCATTTCCTGAAACTTACACAACAAGAAAGGTCAGTTTTCATAAAACTTAGGTGTATTTAGTCACTTTAGAGAAAACATGAGGTTTTGTAAATAGTTCATCAGCACCATAGGTCTGAGCAGTGATGTCTACCTGCACCTGCAGACAGTCTGGATCATTAACCTTGGGCAATGTGAAGTGTGCCATGAATCTCAACAGTGTGCCAACAAAGTGCTCTGGGGATCCTGTCAACAGCCCCCTGGGAGGAGTATGTATGTGGTGAGCACGGTGGCAGGTCCGGGCCAGTCGCCCTAGAGAGGGTAAAGACTATGAGGCTCATCTACAGTCTCCACTTCTTCCAGGTGCTTTTCTCCAGGGAAAGGGCTGCTCTACAGCAAAAAGCCCTCCTACCAACCCTGAAGGAGCCATGAAAGTAGCCTCTTGGTACTCCTGTCCCACAAAAGTGAAGCAGAACACCCTTGCCACTGGCACTCCAGTTGGGAGTAGGGCCACACTATGGATGTTCAATGTTTTATTTTGTAACTGAAGACCATTTCTTTTGGCATCCTTGCCAACTTAGGTAATTCCTGCTTCTTGTTCCTGTAGCAATGTCTCAGTTGGGTCAGTGCAAAGGTTTGTCTGGCTGTATGGTGAATCAGGTCAGGGACTGACCAGGAGCTAACATAACCTTGTAAATAAAAGGGTTGGGTTTTTTTAACCAAGATCAAAGAGAATAAGGCAAAAGAGCTTCCAGATACCAATAGCTCGCTGCCTGGCTTCTGGAGTTAGTAAGAAACCAGCACCCACATCCTTCCTCTGTGCCCACTGAAACATACTCAGAGGTGCACCATGGTGAAACCAACCTCAGAAGCACAAAGACAGGGACAGAGGCCATTTAGTCCTTCTCTATTTACCTCCCCAGCTCTCTCCTGCACCTTTTATCCAGCATGCTGGAGATCCAGTTCACTGGTTGAGTTTCATATAAGTGTGTTTGACTGGCTTTCCTTCTTTTTTTTATTTATTTTCCATTTAGTTATATGTTTGCTCAACAATTGAAGGTTATTTAAAGCATATTTTTATTTACATATGAACCGTAAAATATTCAGTACAGCTATGCTTAAATAACTTGAGGCAAAGTGATAAGAAAATCAAGTGTGGCTGACAGCTGAGGAAAAGGGACAATGTCAGAGGTACATTTTAGTAAAAACAGTATTAATGTTTTATATCTTCATTATATGCTGTAAACCCTTACACACTTGATTAAACCTACTCCTATTTAAACCAAGGAAGCTATTACATGTTGAAAGTAAAAGGATACATAAGAACATGGTGGATTAGGCCTAAATTGACACGGAATCTAATAACACGTCACACTTTAATAGATTTACCCGACCAAGGGCTCTGAGTGGAAAAATAGTATCATCATCAGAATGATAAACATTCCACTAATTAACTCCGGTTTTAGATTATCCCTAGATATATCTCATAAGGAGACAGTTCCTCAGAAATACAAAATGGCCTCTGCAGCATTTAAAAAAGAGATTATACTCTTTATGGGTTTTTTTAAAAAAGGCTGCACAACTAGCAAAGAGACCTGCTAATAATTATGTAAATTATTTGACTCAGTATGAACTTATTTGTTTAATATGTACCACGCTGTTATGCATATGATGAGGTTTAACATTAAACTGTTGAAGCAATAGGAGAATATCTGATTTCTTAATGAATCTGAACAATACCACACTGACCAAATATAACTGTGTTCCAGCGCAAAGCTGGATAGAGGAGTTAAAAATGCAATGCACTGACTGTGGCTTTGTGTGGAGTTGACTTCAAACGACTGTGTCAACACAAAAACTGAAGGGCTAGCATGAATGAAACCGCAACACTTTTACATTAAAAAAAAAAAAAAAAAGGTGCAAGCCTCAAATAACATGCATTTTCCCTAAGTGAGCTACCATCTAGCTGTCGGAGGTTTGTGTGAGGTGCTTGTTGCCCTTATCACCAGTAGAAAGACCAGAACAGATACAATGCCATTCCTCATCCTCTGCTCCTCATACGTAGATCACAAATGTGGCCCTGGAGACTGAAGGATAGGACAGCAGATGATGGCAGTACTGTGTAAACCAGTTACAGGATAAACAAAAGAAATGGTGGAGCATAGGAAGATTTGCCAGTCTCAAATCCAATATAAGTTCACTATGCATCAAGTGTTCCGCTGATGCCAGAGAGCATGACAAATTAACATGATATTTTAAAGACCATTGCGCTATTTCCAGAAACCATCACTGTAGGATGCAGAAATACAGACAGCCCTCACATGTGGTAGTCATTTCTTCACAACATAGTTTTGTTCCAGCACTAGGAGTAGCATAGGACTATTCCCTGCCTGGTCTCTTTCCATAGTCTATAACTGTGTTACCAGCTATTTAACTTATGTCAGCTCTGAGCTATGTCATAAATTTACAGGCAGGAAATAAAACCCAGTCAATTGAAAGCAATCTTTTGCATGACTCTACCTTTTTCATGTAAGAAATATGTGTATTTTTTAAATAACTGGAATAAAGCATATCAAAATCCCTCAGCTTGCTATGTCATTTTCAAGAGCATGAAAGAAGTATTATTACAAAACTTCTAGGTCTTCCTGGAAGAAATAGTACATGCCTGAAGGTAGGGATGGTGAAAACCTCTGAATCAGCCAGTTGAAAATCTACAGTGAACCCTGGGAACTCAAAAGATACTCTGAACTCCTGGCAAATTCACATTTTCATGGAAGTTTTGTGAATCATTGTGCTGGAATAGCAGCCTCCTCAAACCAAAGTCATGGATACTGAATCAACTACAACAAAAGCAAATTTTTCAAACCATGAGATAGGATTATGTTAATGGAATCCTGGCCGCTTTCCACTACTTCTCTGTGTCATGTAAAATAGCTTCTAGTGAGGACTCACCCTAAATCACCTCTGCAACCACGGGTTAACTGAACAGGGCAAAACAGAGCTAAATAAAAGATGCTGTAAAAGAAGAAACAGGGGTTTGCCTACAAACTTTGATTTAACCTTAGACCCACATCCACCTAAACAGGCCTAAAGCAGCAGCCACAGTGACACAACTTGCTACCCCTGGGCATTCAAAAAGTGAGGCAAAAATCACTGCTTTGGCTTGAAAAGTCTGACACTGGGAGGTGGGGGGTGGGTGCTTTTACTAAGGATTTTGAAACGATAGGATTCATTTTTTCAAACTTTTCTTCATGGTTTACATAAATCTGCGATTGTCCCCATGGTTTCAGAACATCTGGAGCTGATGACTTCAGGAAAGCACTAAACATCACTAAAAATGTTAATATTCAGACTGCCAGCTTGGCTCTGCAGTGCTACCAGCAGAAACCTGGGGCTGCAGGGAACTGAGTTCACCAGCAGAGCAGCGTGGCAGGAATTCCTGCAGGCTGGCTAGGAAGAGGAGAAGCGAAGGGAGATGGAGCTCTGTTAGCAGCTCTTGACAAAGCACACACACCACTGCCTGTGGGACAAAGGATGGTTACGCTACTCCGTGTCCTCCCTTCATGCATTTTGCATCAATATTTGGTTCTGGTTTGAAAAGCTCTAGTGTTTCAAATCTGGCTAAATAGAGTGCCCTATAAAATTTAGGTAGCAACAATGTTTCCTTTTTGGATTTACAACCCAAACAGGTATCACTAGGCAAAGGTGACAAGAAGGCTGAGTCAGGCGAGATAAAGATGGGCTGGGTGCAATTTTACAGTGGTAACTGAAGCGGAATTTAAAAGTTACATGTGAAAACACAGTACTGATGTGCTGTATAACATTTGGCCATATTCTCTGTCCTGGTCCTCATGACTGATTCCTGCTGTAGTCTAGCATCTGCAGTAAGTGTCTCCTGAAAGATGTTTGGCAACCCTCAACTGTCTGATTTGTTCTGCTTTTAATATGAACCTTTCTGATAAAATCATTCCCCATTCTCATTTCTATTAGTACTTTATAATGCACTTCCTCAATACAGATTTGTCGGGTATTGCAGATTAAAAATTACGTGGCATTTGGTGAGTGTGAAAAGCTGTTTTAAATCTACCTGTTTCGGTCCATATGACTCCAGTGGTGCTGGCTCAGCCATACTCATTCCTGTGGAAATGCCACACACCCAAAGAGCAGTTTTCTCTGACAATAAGAGATCGGACCACACAAAAGCACCAAGTGGGTGCACACTGGTTTCCCACTGACCTCCTACATTACATTTTAATTTTCTGCTTCTTTCCATGGGTTTCTCCTCCCATCCAGTCCTACAGAATGGAAAGAAAGTAAGAGCTGCCACACAGCTTTTGGGCAAGGTGATTCTGGTGTGGACTCGGAGACAAACTGCTGAGCACAGTGCCTTCCACAGGGCAAGTGAATCTCCTTACCTCCTAAAAGCAATAAGGAAGCACACAGAGGAACAAATCTCTGTGTTATGCCCTAAAATAACCAGAGCAGCATTTTCCAGTGGGTTTTAGGACAAGGCAATCAGTCCCATTATTATTTTACTGCCATAAGGGAGCTCTCTTCAAATGTATGGTGATAGAGCAATAATCTACAACGTACATTCTTATCATCATTTGTAAGTGAATCATATAAAACTCCTCCATTATCATACACCATAAAAAGATTAATCCACATGCACATTTTAAAAGGTAGTTATTACATTTAAAGAAATGAAACCGCATTCTGAATGATCTCAGTACCTTATTTAGCAAAAGAGACAGCACCAATTTATTTTTTTCTATTAAAGCAGTTTTTCACAATTCCTTTTTGTTAGAAAATAAAAGCTTAAAGCCAAGCACAGCTGCTGAAAAGCATTAATGAAACCTGCGTCTGTATAGCAGAATCAAAGCAGTAGGAGAGGTGGCAGCTAGCCACAGAAAAGGGCAGATGAGATAGGGAAAGCAGTAACAAGGGAGGCAGGAGATAGTAGGAGATAGTAAAGATTTACAAATTAGTTACTTATTGCCATCCATTACCATCTATATCTGCATCAGGAAAAAAATTAGTTTAGAAGATTTGCAGTTTGGAAAATGTCAGTGTGTTATGATAATATCAAAACTGAACACCAAAATCTTTGGTGTGACTTAAAAGCGCCTTACATACAGCAGAGTATATGGGATCTGGTTAAATCTAAATAAATGTGCATTTGGAAACCATCATTTATGTGGTTGGGTGCTTTCTTAAAGGTATATGTATAGTCTGTTATTAATCTTTGGAAATCAACTGTTTCTTACAAACACAAATTAATGTACAACTTTTTATATTTCCAAATTAAGTTATACAATAAAATGCATCCTTTCCATCAAGGTAATGCAAGCTGACATGTGCTTTCCTTTGTGAAGCAGATGTTTTAATTGTTAGATAAGCTCCTAATAGTTTGCTTTCTTTGAAAGGAAAATGAAAGTATATGAATGACCTCTCCCTCCTCATGGCTTTCAGAGCAACTACCTTTCTTGAAGATTAGGAGTCTCTTGGACTCAAGCCCTAACTTCTCTTGTATCTGAAAACTACAGTCTGAATTAGTTTTCTCCTTTAACAAAAACTCCTGCTGTGTTGGAGAATCTCTTAATTACTTTTCAAGCTTCTCCTGTTATTGTGGATTTCTATGAAAATCTGATTACAGTGCTAATGAAATGGGCGAATACCACTTTTTCTGTTTCATCTGAAGGCTTCAAAACACAGATACACACAACATCCCGTAGCAAGATTACGTTAATATAAATATATGAATGGTGCCAAATGAGAAACTTATGTCATGAAAACGTAACTGTGGGAGCTATTCAATCCACATCCGATAATGTGAAGTACTAAAGGAACAAAATTTGACAATTTAGGTGTTCGGAATTCTATATCAAGGTAGTTTGTAAGACTAAAGTTCTGTTCCCTCTGAAAGCTTAGAAAAAACCAGTGCATTTCCCATGACATTTAGCAAAATAAAAAGTGGGTGGAAGGAAATCTTAGGTCCAAGAACCCCCAACTGGTTTGAACTTCTATAGCTGATAGTTGTGCTTCAAAGGCCACTAGCAGCTTGCAGTCTGCCACTAGACATAAAGATTCTAAACACACAGTCCAAGTTGCTTCAGTGGGAGCTGCTGTCTTTTTGATAGCAAATGCAGACTTAAAAATCTGCCCAGCCAAAATTATATAGTACAAGGCCGAAAAGAAAAACAGAGATCTACAGCAGGGAATTGCAAATCCGTTATGGTTTAGTGAGTGCTCAAATAAATCTTCATCTCTTCTCTATTAGATGTCTTTATCCTGGGCTAAAAATTTCTATATCCCATATCAATGGCAAAGAAATTCACAAGCCTCCAAACCACAACTGAGGTATCCTGACTCAAATACAGTGGGCCAGGGTAGAAGTGTTTCTTTTTCAAAAGATATTAATGTGTCTGTGGGGGAACTGAGGAAAGCTCCTGCAGGAATAGACACAGATGATGAGACCCCTCATGGCCTCATTGGTTTTGTTTGTGAGGAAGCTCCTTATCCATTACTTTCTTTTTAAACTGTCTCCTTGAGTCAATTTGGGATACGTATTCCTGCAAGATTTCTCACTTCCACAATAATTTATCCCTTGAGATGAGTAGCTGGATATAGAAGAAGACTTATGCTATCCACTACTGGAAATCAGTGGGGAGACTACAGAGAGCCTCACCTTAAAAATACATGTGCCCAGTCATCATAAAAAACATAACAGCAAAAGAGTGGTGTGCCAGATCTTGGATTTGATGATGTTGACAGTAAAACTAGAGAAACATGGATGAATTCTACAGGGATTTTATTTTATGTTTAGAGAAAGTAAAGTGCAGGGATGGTTCTTCAATAGGGATAGGGTTCTGGACCTACACGGGGACCGTCAAACCAAGCTGCTCTGCACCACCTGCAGGAATTCAGCAGGAGCTGAGGCCATTGCCTTGTTGGGAGCAGCCGATCAGCTGCGTCCTGCCTCCAGGCTGAACTCCTGCAGGCAATCTTTTGGAAGCCAGACGTCTGCCTTCAAAAATGGCACTTTAATCTTATTCAGAATAAGGGAATGAAGACAAGCCATATTACTGTCTCCAAGTATCAGGCATCTGCCTATATGGTGCCTGCATTCTCACACCAGTCCTGTAGAGAGCTTCATATGTGTCGTGGCCTCCAGCACTTGCCGTAAAGTTCTCTACACAGTCCCATGAATTTTATGCCAGCATTCAGCCACTGCTCCCCTGGTCCTGAGAGAGATCTAGGTGCATAGGCTGCTACATGCAAATTATTACTGCTTGGAAGAACAGTAGTTTCCTGTGCTTCCCCATGGAGAACTGGGCAGCTTCTCAGGGGCATTACACTGGCTTTGGCTTCTTGCACTTCTGTACTGACCACGGAGCCCTTCTTCCCTGCTTGTGAGTCCCAGGTACAAGGAACTGTTGTTGCCACATGGTAACCATAGCCCTCTCTCCCACCACGTGGCATCTGCAGGCACTCTTTATATGAAGTCACTTGTGATACAGCCACGCGGTCCTCAGCACACAAGCCAAGGCAGCAAGGGGCTCCCAGTTATTGTTTAGTTCTGAAGATGAAGTGGAAAACACGTGTAAACACTAGTGTTTTGTTAACATTTAAATCTGTCTGCTAAAGCTAATGTGTCAGAGGAGCGGGGGAAAAAAAGTAGAACAAAGGCTGGTTGCTGTGCTGGCTGTTTATCCTCAGGAGACTGATTTCCTGACGTCACTGGCATCAGCACGGGCAGAGCCGAGCGTTCCTCTTTTGGTTCTTTTGCTGCCTTCAGATCGGCAGTTCACTGCTCGATACACCACTGTAACAAATGGGAGGCAGAGAACTTTTTTTTTTTTTTTTCTCCTGTAAATTCAGAGTAAATTAGATTTGGAGGTCCGCCAAGAACAAAATACTGTCTACTATTGTAAGGATTGTTATGGGCCAGATCTTCAAATCTTTACTACTGGCAAAGTGTGTTTGTCCAAGTATTGAGTTAGTAAAGATATCTGATTTGGCCCAGTATCTTTTACATCTATGCCTTTAACTCCCTTTCCTCCCAGAACACATAAGTGAATACAGTCTTTATAATAGAAAAAAACCTGGATCCGCTTAAATAAGCAGTTCAGGATTCCCTGCTATAACAATACCTGGCCTTTGTTTTAAACTGTGCAATCAATTTCTATAGTATACAAATACGAGCTCTGATAATCCCAACATTATTTGCATGGGTGGAACAAAAGAAATCCAATGTCAGCACCCAAAAGGAGAATGGAGATCTAAATAATGTAATATCTAGCAGCCACAATAACAACAGTATTGTGGAAAGTTGGAAATTACTTCTGTTTTCCTTGCTGCTTTTTCTAATGCTTGTAATTTTTTGGCTCAGAAGCATCCCAGAGTCTGAATAAAGGAATACTTATGACATTTGTTAAAATTTCAAAGTGGATCTGTCCACAACGCTTTCATGTTGGCTTTCTGTAAACATGGCACATTTCTAGCCAAAATCTTGCCTTTTGCACTTCACAAAGGGGGCAGAGCAGGAGCTTAATCTAATCCCAAAAGTGCAAATTTCAGACTAATCTATTTTTTTATGAGTCTCACAAATAATTTTGAAGAATTCCAAAATAGCTTATACATGTGTGATATAAGTCCAGACATTAAAATCCAACAAGACTTCAGTAAACAAAAGTTACATTATAATTGATTTGCCTAGCTACATCTCACAAAATTTTCCCAGCATTTTCTGCATGCAATGATGGCTGCTGTCATGAATATGAATTGCATGGTCTAATATCTTCTCTTTGCTGTGAAAAAGTGATTAAAACAGAATTTTAAATGGAATCAGTTTATAAAAAGGTTACAATTTATTAAAGTAAATGTATTTTTACTGTAGAATTATTTTCAAATGACAGGATATGGGGTGGAGAGGCATTCTAGAAGGACCAGAGAGTGGTGGAGGAATTCCATTGTTTTCATGTGAAAAACCTGGTGCTTTAGTAATAGTCTTCTTTGACAATGAGATTTGTTTTAATTAATAGTCTCTTTAACATGTGCATTCCATTATCAGGAATTATTGTGCTTCAGAGACCTCTCAGTAGAAGTAAAGACACGGCGGAGGGCAGTGTAAAGATGTTTAAGGTAGAGGAAGCCACATTGGTTCCACAGCTGGGGGGGAACGGATTCATATTATCATGCTGCTGTGAATGATGACTTCTGCCAAGGAGTGGTTTAGCTCGGAGAAGGACTCTCTACACCAATCAGATCACTCATGTCAGGCAAGGACTGCTCACCATAAGATATGGACCAACCCATTTTCTACCAGAGTAGAAAATAATTTGAAATCATGTTGCACAGTGATATAGATGACCGACGACTAGGTTGAACTGGGTAGCAGCTAAGACAAAAAAGGTTTTGAATTTTTGTTTGTATAAAAGGGATAGAAAATGAGAGATATCACCTTTTTCTTCTTCATAGCCTATCTACTCTTACCGCTTCCATGACTGGCCTCACAAAACAGTCAAACTAGACACTAGTTTGCAGCTGTTTCAGTTGACTTGATGTCTTCTTAAGAGGCTTGAGATAAGAAAGAGAAAAAAAGCTAAGGCTTAACCTACCTGAAGGAATAAATATAGGTAACTGATGAGCACTGGAAGCAAAGCTGAGTGCTTCACTCTGCTGGAGCATATGCCAAAACCACTCTGCTATTTTCTTTATTGAGAGTACCATCCTGGCATTAACCATGATGACATGTATCTCATGGAGTCAGCTAAATTAACCTAGATTTACACCAGTGTAACCAATTGTTATATTCTGCTAGCCTTACTGATGCTGAGATGCTGAGATGCGTTACTTTCCTAGGCCCAGGTCCTTGCAGCAACTGTTTAAGAACATGTCCTTGTACCCGCTTTGTACTACAGTTAATTACAGAGGTATGAACTGTCCATGAGTGATCATGCTAATTTCCTTCAGTAAGTGGATACAGAAGGGTGCTTAGCCTACTGAAGGTAATGTCAGTCCTATCTGAGTTTACTGAGTTTATGTGTTATATCACTTTGTGACTGCAGAGTATTGACTATAAAAAGATTGAGACTCTTCTGGGTTATCACCATCTGGGATTGCTGATCTGAGACAAGGGTGTGAAAGCATGCAGTCTGTGTGAATTGTCTGTGTCCTTCCAGTTGCTGCTGCTCTGCGTCATTCTTTGAAGTATTCCCCAAGGAATGGCATACTACCCAGCTGAATCAAGCATGGTTAAGGCTTGCCATAATATCACATTTCTAAAATTGGTCTGTTTCAGCTTGAAATGAATTATGTACCCTTTTTTTGTATATCTCATTTCTAAACCTGAAAATATTTCTTTTATAGAACAGAAAGGACATCCCCCCAAAAAACTGTGTTGAAGGAGATACGATAAATCAATCAGCAATAAGATACTTAGGGCTAGCTTGTTCAAACTATTCTCCTCTTGACCTATGCTTACTCTGCATCTCGCTGAAATTCAATTAAAGAATATTCCAAAACACCGAGCTTGGAAATACAGTTGGTGCTTTGTGTTTAATCAAACTGGTTTTGTTCTGCATGTAAACTGACTTTAAGGAATCACTTTGTTACGGCTCAGAGTTAAAGGAAACTCTTTCTCATTATTTCACTATGTCTCCCTCCTTAGCAAGACTGATTTATCAAAGCATTCCAGTTCAGCACTTAAACAGTGCCTTGGACCAAAGCATTTCTGCTAAACTCTAAAATTACAGCCCGGGTCAGGGCAGAACACTCAGGTATTGCTTGGAGAGCAGTAGGGGAAAAGATCCAGAGAGACGAGTGTCCTTGTTATTTTCAATGCTGTAATACTGGTGACCTGTTCAGTTTGCTGATCAGTACATTGAAGGGAGTAGAGTCTCCTAAGAGTCGAGGCTCTTGTCTTGGGCAGTGCCCAAGAAAGTAATGAAATGGTAAGGCAGTTACCTTTGCTTTGGCCCTTCAGATCCACACCGCTCAGATCTAACGTATAGTTTATGTCAGGCCCATCAGCCATATAATCCCATAATATTATAATTAGTTAAAAAAGATCCTCTTCTGACAGTACTATTCCTATGTTAATCAAACTCTCCCCCTGACGAAACTTCTAATATCTTTAGGAGCTGCTGCTAATCTAGAAATGTTTTCCACTTCTGAAATCAGTCATTAATGAGCCTGCTACTACTGTACATTACAATCCCATCTATAGGTTTCTAGATATGTTAAAAGTATGAACCAAGGCCACCATGAGGTCTTCATACTAAAAAGGAAGACTGCTTAGTCATAAATGCTGTGTCTTGAGAGCTTTAGGGGAACCCTATCACTAGATTACTACATGCCCCAGTATAGAGAGGGCTACAATTTCAACTACTGCCTTGGATATTTAGCAAGTTTGACTTTAGTGTGGATGGCATCTTAGCAGAGTTCATGCAAGGAGCATGACTACCTGCTTTTACTCACAGCCGTATGGATCTGTACATTGATCCTCATGACGTCATTAAAAACATGTACAGTTATGCAGGAAATAATACTAGATAGGTATCTGACATGCTTTGTCTTTGAAGGTAGTTTACTCAGTATCTGGAAGAGAACAGTGCTCTCTGATTAATAGCTTCCCAGTTCGTCACCAGCCAACAGTCTGTGCATTTGTGAAGTGAGGGACTAAGACATGCACTTACACATCTGGAAAGAAAAAATGCACAACAGATTGGATTGGGGGAGGGAAGATCATCCAGGGACAAAGTCAAGAAAAAGAACGTGTGCAAAGAGACAACGGGGAAAAAACAGGGTGGTTGGAAAAGGAAAGGGAAGAAAGGAGAGAGAAAAATAAGCAATTCAGGTACAAAAGCCTTATTCAAAGAAAAACAGGGGAAAAAGAGAAGGTAAAAGTAAGTGACAAAAAAGAGGTGAAATGAAAGCAAAGGTGCAGAAATGTCTGAAGAGACAATGGGAGGCTTACTCAGAATTAGACTGTGAGATGCTTTTATTACTCATAACAGCTTTTTTCTCCCTAGTACAACTCTGCTCCACTTGCTGTAGGGGCTTTTTTGCTTTGTTTTGTTTTGTTTTCTTTTAGTTTTGTGGGGCTTTAAAGCTTAAAATACTCAGCTCCATCAGTTTTCTCAAGGTAGTTAATGAAAGAGAACTTCATTCCAGATGCCAGAATCTGTTTGCTACTAAATAAATAGATGAATAAGGTCATAAGCTGACAAACAAGTCAAATTTATAATACATTATCATCTGTTCACCGAAGGGATAGAAGAGATAAAATAGTTTATTCGTGCAAAGACACATTTTGCCTTGGCTCACAACCTTTCCAAGCAACATCATGTGGAAAGCAAGCATTATATGGAGTTGCTGTAACAGTCACATTGGCTGCAGAAGACCAGCTACGAAAGCAATCCCTGGCTCCAAACAATGAAGCATCACAAGAAAGCACAAAGGAGAAGATGGGGCTGTGGCTTTGCTACTGGGGTAACTATGTGAAGAATCCTCTGAAGCAGACAGCAGGCTACCTGGTGCTTTGTGTACCTGGAAAATCTAAAAGAGTCTGGGAGCAAAAGAGGAGGCACGTGTCCTCCCAGGGTGCTCTTGGCACCATGAGGCTCTACAATATTATGTGGCTTTAGAACATAAACTGTGGCAGAAATGAGGTTTGGACACAGAGAGATTTCAAAAACTATTGAATAGATATGCAAGACTGGCAATAAAAAGAAAACAGAATTAGGTTTCATTTGAAACAGAAGGGCAGTATCTGGCAAGTGAAACATGTTTGTTGACTGTTTATTGCTTTGAAGTATATCTTTTCCATAATAATTTTTTCTATCAGTAAAATTGGTTAGTTGGTTGTTGATTCATTCTATCTTTGTCCCTGAGGTTCAAAGCTGATCTAAACCGCGACCCCGTGGGACAACACGTCAGGGCATGCAGCCATAAATCTTTTCTATGAGTGGCAAACTAAACAGAAGGGGTTGAAGTGTTGGCTACTCTTTTCCCAAGAATCCTTACAGAGGTTACCAGACTTCTCCCAGAGGTTGCCATCTCCTAACGGGGGGGGAGCTGAACAGCTCGTGAATCAGCTCTAAACCACCACAGCTTACAGCTTGGCCTATTAAGGTAAACCAACATTGATTTTGGTTTATGCTAACTATAAGGTTCAGGAGCTGATTCACAAGCCATCCAGCCATGCCTGCCACAGGGCAGATGCCTCTGAAAGACAGCAAGGTTGGGGGCATTAATTGTTTCAGCCGCTGAATTTTAAAACTGCCATTAGCTGTGTGCCAATATGTTTATGAGGAGTTCCCTGTGGAGAAGACCACAAAAAAACTCAGCCAAACAGAAAGTTACAGCTTAGTCTGAAACTGTGATAATAATCATTCGTAGCTTACTTAGGATTCCTGTCTTCCCATATCATTTTTAAAACCATACATTATTGTTCCTACCAAGAATACAGCTGCAATCTCAGATCTCAAATGTATGTTTCCTTCTATTCCTGGAGTGAAAAATGGTATCACAATTCACCTTTACAGCTATGCTGTGGAAAATGAAAGCTCTTGTAGTATTCACTGATGCTTTCAAGAGTTATATTAATATTTTGCATCTCAACCTGAAGGACTCATAAATATCAACGGGTCTTAGCTTTTTGACACCCATGTGACTATTATGTATATTTTGTGAAAGGGAAACTGAGGAAACATTAGTCAGTTTGCACGGTTACACAAGTCGTCTTAGCTCTCCTCGCTTTATATTTTTTAATATATAAGTTTTACCAGAAAAGACCACTCTTCCTCCAAGACACTCATAACAAAATCTTAAATCACATGAAACTAGGCTGGTTTAGAGTTTCAGTGTAAGTTTAAAACTTAGCTCGTTTTTAGAAAAAACCTTACTGACATTCATGAACTTCTGAATTAATCTAGATACTGTTTTGAGCAAACCAGCCTATAGATCTGGTTTGGTGACCAAAGTATGTAAAGTACATGAAACCAGATCACCCAAGTTTTGATGCTTCTTAGTCAGTTTTGGTTTGCATTTTGAGTTTCAGACCAAAGCTTTAGTTGAGGGAATGAACTGTTATGAATCAGAATAAAGAAAATGGGTTTGTGAGGTTCTCCCTAAAGAAACCCACAGACTTTTGCACAGGTCTCTATTTTCCCTGTAAAATTAAACAGCGCCTTAAGCCTTCCTTCAGAAATAAAGTAAACCAGAATTATCCTGTCAGAGCTTACCCTTGTTAGAGTTTCAAAAAAGAGATCCAGTTTAAGGAGCACATTCCCTATGGTACATTCAGGACTGCTTTATTAAAATACATACATGGCAAATAATGTATGGCATCAATAAAAACGTTTTATAGTGGCAATTAGGATTTGATCCAAAGTCCATTAATGTCAATGGGAATGTTTCCATTGATTTCAAAGGAGTTTGAAGTAGGTCCACATGAAAAAAGATGTACACCTGCTTCTAGGCCTACCCTAGTCCACCCAGGTGAGAGGAAACTCGTGTATGTTTCACATGCTTCCCTTACCTTCTGGGGTCTCACCAATGGATTTTTAATTACCAGTAATGGCCAGACCATTATATTTGAATTACCAGCCAATTTCTGGTCCATTGTTTCAGATCTGTGGGCTGAGCGAGCAGATGTTGAGGCAGCTGTGCAGATCACAGCTTCTGTGGCATTTCACCCCACGGGAGATGTAGCATACCAAGCCATTTAGCTGGCGTCCCCCACAACAGGGAACTCGGGTCCAGTAACACGCTGCAATCCAAGCTGCCAGCATGCAGGAGTGAAAGCTATCGCTGAAACTCTTCCAAAACCAAATTATATCTTCCATTGTCTCAAAGGAATAATAAACCCTGGCTGGCTGATTGTGGAATATAACAATCATCTAGCTGAATTAGTGGGCATTCCTGGGAGTGACTGATTTCTGCTTTTCCCAAACAGCGTTTTTTTTCCGAGATAATAATTTTCTTATCTGAAAAGCAGGATTGCTCTATACATAACTACATGAAAACTAAAGTTAAGAAATTGAGAAATGGTGTAATTCAGAATCATATACTCCATGTGTTTTCATAGTCAAAATAAAATGCTCTTTAGCAAAAACAGACAGCTGTGGAAAGTGGTTTCCACTGACATAGTGCCGGGGCGCTGAGGGCACTCAGCAGCACTGACTCTCCTTGTCCAGCCTCCCCTGGGGATTTTCCCACCCTGGCCAGGGCCCCATCTCAGCCCCCCGGGACTGCCAGCCCTTGCTCCGGGCTCTAGCTCCCTGCAGCCCTGCCCAGCCTGGCCACGACCCCCACTTTGGTCTGTCCCCATCCCCAGGGAGGTGCCCGATGCCCAGGGCAGGGCACTACACAGCACTGCAAGAGTTTTCAAACAAGGATGTCTTCACCGAGAGTGACCCTTCACCTGTCACGTCGGGTCTGTTAGCCCCACACTGTCTGAACTGGATGCTTGGAAATCTCACTCCTGCATCAGCACACAGTCACACAGCACTTTTGAATCAGTAACACACACTTTATGATTTTAATGTATTTTTCCAGGTAACGGTGGATCATGGTGTTTTCTGGTTTTAAGTTAAGTCATGCCTTTGATCTCACACGTAGACACCCGAAGTCTTGATGCCACCGAGCAATTTAACACCTATTTGTGATCCTGACAATGATGATTCAGAAGCTAAGGATCTCGCTGCCTTGTCTGTGCATGTTGGTCTAGCAGAGCAAGTACTCCCACCTTCACAAAAGCACAGGCAGAAGCACTTCATCGAAATGTGAAGCATTAGACCTTTCACCGAGGATGTCAGAGGCATGGGCACAAAACACCTGCTTTCCTGAACAGAAACGTTGTCTCAGATTGCTGCCTTTAAAACAGGCAGTGTCGTGGGAAGGGGACAGGGGACTTCCTAATCGCTCTTGCTAATGCTGTTCCACTTTGAATGGGATCATTAAATATTAAAAGAGTGAAAGATCAAAAGATAGAGAATGACTTTTAGCCTGTTTGTTAGGCCTCTCACGTTTGCCGTTCCAATCCAGTGTACACGTAGTTATTTTTTAGAAAGAAGAAGAGATGCAATGAGAGAGAACAAATAAGCCAAGCACCAAAATGCTGGAGTGGTTAGGACATACTTTGGGGAGTTAGAAACTATGTGGGTTTGTCCTTTCAGTCAGCAGACAGAATTAAATTTCCATTTCCCACATTATCAGCCATGCCTCCACCACCAGACTCTTCTGCTAGACCCAGGAGATTTATTTAGGAACCCTACAGCTAGAAGCCCCAACCAGAGACAGGCACTTGCACGTGTCGAAGACACTGCCAGTGTCATCTCTCTCTTTGCCACTTCCTAGTTAAGTTAGGTTAAATGGCTCACTACTCAGCCAAACATTTGTGGACCTCCACTGTCTAAATGTCATGTTCTGCTAACATATCTCACTTGAAATGTATGGCCTTCCCTGAGAATGGTGAACTTCACTAGCTAATACAGCACTGCAACAGAGATCCCAAATTGCCTCCATGGGCCTAGCCCCCAGCTATGCCACAGGTTCCAGTTCAAAGAGCCCTGTCGGGCACAGGAAACCAAGACAAAGCAACATTTCAAAGAGAAAATATAATCTGGATTCTCTACTTACATTCCACTTTCCCAAATTGACTGTAAAATGCCAGAAGCATCTACTTTGCAGAAGTAGAAGCGGCTATGTAAGATGTAAAGCTGGTCAAAATAAGGGTCTACTTGGCTTAAAACACAGTAATAAATACAGCTAGGTAGGCTCTAAACTTGTGAGGTTAAGCACAATTCTTTAGAACACTCATTATGCTAAGATTAAAATGTCCAAGAGCCCAGTTGTGCTGCTCAGGGCTCTGAACTGTGGTAAGGACACCCAGGAAAAAAGTCCGCTTACTTATGATGTAGACACGTGTTCCTGTGCTGTGCCTTGCAGCTTTTTAAAATGAAATGTATGCCTCACTTGTGTCCTCCCCACTGTCTCCTCATGACTTTGCAGCCTCAGGAACAGTTCCAGTGTGATTAAAGGAGTGTGTCCCTTCCCTGAAGTTGCTCTTCTACTGCTTGCCTCCTTCATTTCAGGTAGGTGAGGAAGATGAGCACTAGCTGTTCTGTTCCCTCCTCCCTGAGGTTCTGAAGCAGGAGCTTAGGGAAAAGCACACAGGAGTTTGGCAGGCTCTGCCCAGACCTATAGGCAAAAGATGTCATTTTCTCCCTGCAACAGTTACCACCAAGGATGAGACAAACAAGGTCTGGGTTTTTTCTTCCTCTGTTTGTCCTTGGACTTAGCCACTGGCAGCACTAGTTGAGTATAAGGTTCCATAAAGCAGAAGGGATAATTTAGGTTTATCAAACTGCAGACATTCCCCTTTATCCCTTCCAAGCACAGCCCAAATCAGGCGCTTTGGCCAGGATCTATCAGGAAAGAAGTGCAAAACATGACTAGTCTGACTTATTGCTGCAGGGGATTTCCATTTCACTGGGGGAATCCCCTGCAGAGAACATGCAGGTAATTTCCACTCTGTACAAGGCAGATGATCTACTTCAGACTGATTGTGGTCCCTTGGGTTCCTGAAATATATTTGGTCATTCATATTGAAAAAACTGAACAAGCCTGCCGTATGGGGTTTCGTCTGCTGTGGTGGATGCACTAGCCTACTCCTTTAAGCATACATTAATCATGCATTAAACCATAAAGGCCATCACCCCACATTCTTCTGGAACCTTAACTTTATTAAAAGGGAACATGAATGCCCACGGCTTCTCTTTTCTGTGTAAAGATGTAACTTTCTCTGCAAAACCACAAGAGATCCTCAGAATTTTACCCATCTTTAATCAGAAAACCAAGCTCTGATCCAGTGAATTTAAATGTTATGAAACCAACAGAAAACAATAGGAATGTGGAGGTGCTGAAAAGCGTGTGGAAATAACACCTAAGAAACCCCAATTTTCTTTTCTAACCTATCTTCACTTTTCAACACTCTCTCCCACGTATGGTGATGAATTAAGACAGGCAATGCAGGGAATTCTTCCAGTTACAGGTCACTGCATTACAATAGCTTTGGAAATAAAGATTTTTCCCTTCAGTACGTACAAGATGAGATTTTTAAAGCAGTGTCTTAGTCTAGGATTCAGTTGTCAATGATTTCTGGCTAGAAACTATCAGAGAACTATCCTCTGCAATTATCTTAAGCTGGACTCTAAACCAGCACATAGAAATGAACCTCTATTCTGGACACTAAGCAGTGATTTATTCCCTCTTTTAAAGAAAAAGCCAGGCTTTCATTAAGGACACGGAAGCAAGTTATTACCTCCCTCCCACCCATCCCTAATATGTTTTATCTTTATTCTTTACAATCCTAGATAGCGAAGCGGCTGAGAGCCATCAGGATTTCTGATGCCACATGGTTATTGTCCCAGTTGTTTCTTCTAGTTCCAGCTGAATGATAGTGGGAGCTGTTCTTCTGAGCAAAGGGGAGGAGCAGGAAGAGCTGCAAATTCTTAGTTTTTTAGGTTAGAGAAGTGAAAGAAATCATAGAAGTTGTTTGCTCACAACTTACAACTCTTAATATTTAATGGCTTGAAAAGATTAGGGTGAATAAATTCTAATTATTTGGGGGTTTACACTACTGTAGAGCAAATAAAGAAGTCAGGCTAGTAATAACTTGTCTCTGTGCCCACACAATCATTTTACTTCAGAATGCCATGAAAATACTTTAAACAGATTTCTGTCAAGGCACTATTTGAATAATAGGCTTACCTGGTGTTCAGGATTCAGTCATGTTTTCCTTGATACAAGATGTCATTTTTTAAGGGATGAGGACATACGCAATTAGATGAAAACTAATGAAATTTCTGCTGCAGATACTTTCCTTGGTATTCTGCTTCATTCTACATGCTGGTAGTGGGAAAACAGAATGAAGAATCCTGATCTCTGAATCACTCAAACGCTGTATTTTCAGACACAGCTGGTGCTTCAGGGATCAGGGTACCTGTGAATTTCAGTTTACATTTGCTAACATACAGAGTGGGATGCATCCAAGTGGCAACAAAAGCAAAGCAAGATTTCGGAAAAAAAAAAAAAATTAGATGCAGTGTGAGAATAAACTATCTACAAATGGGAGAAAGAGAATTACCAGAGAAGGAAAAAGAATAGAGAACAGCCCAGATCCTCTGGACTATCCTTAAGGCGTTGTGCCATCACAGTAGTATAAGGAAAGCCAGCTGTGGGAGAAGAAACCCATAAAAGCATAAAGCTACTGCAGAGCCCCATGCCATTCTGTGTCCCTGCCTCAGCTCAGGATGAAGGACAAGATTGGGAAAGAGGGCCTGCTGCTGAGAGCTGCCTCTAAACAGCCCCATGGAGCCCAAGACTCAGCAGGGAAGAAATGGGGGGGAGGGAATGACACAGACTGGGATAGCTCCTGAAGAGCTGAGAAGTGGAATCAGGTAAAGAATGAATAAAGGCACCTTTGTCCCCATTACTCCAGTCCTCTGCTGATAATAGTTCTGATGGATTAAATGATCTGGTTCATTGGGATTTGTTGAAAGAGACTGATAGAACAACAGGGTGTGCCATGGAAAACTGAATATTTGCATCTCGCTTTTTAATACAAAACATTGAAGTTTTGAAAGTGAGATATACTATCACAAGAGACACACTGTTATGTTTGCAGCTGTATCACAGTTGAGATAATTCCTCATCTTTTCTTCACCTCAGAAAACCAATCACTTTTTATCAGCTATAACTTGACAAAAATGTTCATTTAACAACTTTAATAGCAATATTAAAATGGCATGTCCTTTTAAACAGGAATGGACGACAATTCATAAATAGAAATGCAGAAGAAACATCAAAGTTGCATTTTCCTATTTCTTATTTTGATCCGTAACAATAACTTGAAATTTAATTTCACCCTTTTTTAACTGAACAGAAATGGATAAAACTTGCCATGGCATCTCAGTACAGCTAAGTAAGTCTAAAAATCTAAATTGATCCAACACTTCTTTAAATTAAACACTCTTAAATGGAAACTTGGCTCAGATTTCTCCAACTTCATGGATTTTGGTTGACGTATCTGTCCTTATAACAGACACTCTGTATCAAGAGGCCTTAACAGAAGTGTCCTTACCTGTAAGAGCCTTGAAGCGTGACTGTCTGCTCCAGGTGAGCTGAACTCCAGCGTGTCTCTCCGAAAAAGCTGCAAGCTTCTGTGAGAGTCAAGAACGCAGGTTGTTTTGGATGCATCTGGTATTGTAAAGAGTTGTAAATAGTGTCAGATTTTAGAAACCGCATAAAACTAAGGAGGGATGGGGGTGGCGGCAGGGATAACTTGTGTGTGTCCTTAGCACTCCAGCATGGGTGAAATCTAACACTGGAGAACTACCACTCACTTCAAAGGGGCCAGGATTTCACCCTATATGATCCAAACTCACAGAGTCTTCCAAAGGGTTTTGAATAATATATTATGCTACCTTTAACATCCAAGGGCCAAACATGTTATTTTGAAAAGTCAAAAGGATCTAACTGGGAGCAGCTGACTACCCTGCCCTACTCTCCTGAGATGGCATAGGTAGGGCTCATTCAAAACCTCCACTTGTAAAATCCCAAGGCACACCTCAGCGTGCATGTTCTACTCACAGACCAGCACAAACCTTCTCCCTAGTTTAGCTGTTCTTAATTTAGGCCCAACCATTTAGGGCTTTGGGCCAGAGGTTACACACTAAAAGAAAAATCAGGGCCTAACTCTTGACGACTCAAACCCTTAACTTGGTGCTGGAACACTTCTGACGCTCCCTAGATATTTTTTTTTGGCATCAGGAATTTATGACCCAGATTCTGGGATGGTGTATGGCCGCATCCTACCCCTGTCTGAATTAGGCTGTTCACTGAGCCGCTCTCTCTGTGCTTCCTGCAGATCCTACCAGAAAAAAAGATCTATAATGAAGCACACCAACTGTCACTGAAGTCCTGACATGGGCCGAGGAGTTTCAAGACATGGGGTATTCGGGCAGGAAAATTTATGCCTCCTTTAAGGCATCTTTAAGCAATCAGAGCAACATTAAGGAAATACAGAAGGCTCATCTAGAAGTGAACTTCATCTCTTCCTGGATGTTTTTCAGGATGTCTGTTTTGGAATGACTGAAAGGAGAAGGCATGGTTTAAATAATTTTAGGAAATGGGACCTGATGTCAAGGGCATGCAATGCAGCCAGCAGCCTTTCAGTGCAATGAGAAGCATTACTTGCAGGAGACTTGCATTCTTTGAAGGATTTTTGTGTGTCATATTCTGTTAATTACTTAGTTATTGGTTCTCGTGAGAAGCCAACGCAGGCTAGCAGATAGAAACCTACATAGCTAACATTAGGAGCTTTTCTCCATGAGTTCACCTGAAGCAGCAAAATATCTTATAAACACAAAATAGGAAGAAGTAGCTGACTATAGTATTTTTAAGTTTAGGTGAAAATGACACTGGAATTATTTAACAAAGAAATAGGAAGAGACAATAAACCAAGTTATTTCAAAACAATCACTCAACAAAGAAAAAGATTAATTTTATGTACAAGGAAACTGGGAAAATCACTTCTGTTGTCTGGATATAACATGAAAGCAGGTGCCAATAATGTTTATAATCCTTAAACATCTCAGCAGTGCTTCCAGTTCTCAATTTCTGTCTATTTGGTAGCACGGACTCCACCTACACCATAACCGTGAGTCAGAAAAAGTACAATACTTCTCTCCCCAAGCGAGGAGAAACTTTTCGTTGTACACGTGGAATAGCAAGATCACATTTTACTTTTTAATTCCCTTCAGTGGTTAAAAGGGGAAAAATATTTTGACTTGCCACTGCCCCTTTATCCTTGGCTGGTATATTTCCCTGTTAGAGGGAGAAAGGTTTGAGGTGATAGGAGTTTACATAATGTAGCTAAGCATAAACTGCAGGTTATGTAAAGATTAAAGCAGCAAGGTCAGCACAGGGACAGAAGTATCTCAAGTTAGGCCAACACAGCCTGTTACCTGACAGCCAGCTCTGTTAGAGGTTTGGTTTGTTCCAGGTTAATAATATTCATACTAAAAATGTAACGTTTAAGTCTCCTGGCCTCTCCCACCCCGCATTGCGATGCCTGCCACGGAGGCGATGCCTGCTTGCCTGGGAGGCAAGAGGCATTTACCTGGCCACGGCACCGACCTCGGGCCGGGCAGCCGCAGGGCACCCCAGGCTGCCAGCGGCCGGGGCTGCCGGGGCCATCGGGCCGCGCCAACGCGACGCAGCAGCCCCGCGGTCCCAGCTGCCGCGGCAGCCGCACCGGTGCGAGCAGCAGGTACCGGCCTCGGCCCCCGCCCCGCGTGGGGGACGGCACCGTGCGCCCCCGCACCTGCCTCGCCAGGTAACGGCCCCCGGCAGCTGCCCGGCCCCACCGCTCCCCCGGAGCACCCGCCGTGACCCTGCCTGTCCCGACAGGCGCAGGGACGCGGTGGCTTCGCGGAGACAAAGGCCGCGGGGGGTGCGGGCAGCGGGCTGGCAGCACCGGGCTGGCGGGGGGGCGGCCGGCGCAGGGAACAAAGAGGCGTAAAAAGACGAGAAGAGCAAAGAAAGTTGATACCGGTCCCGGCCGCCCCCCGCGGGCGCGCAGCTCCCGCCCGCCCCCAGGACTTTCACGGGGTCCCGCGGCGCAGCCGGGCACACGCGGGGGCGTGGGGCCGCAGTAACCTGGCCGCGGGCGGGAGGAGGGCCGGGCACCGCACCGCACCGCGCCCTGCCCTAACCCACCCTCCATCCCCCTGCGCAGCGCAGCCCCGCCGCCCCCGCCCGACCCCCGGCCGCAGCTCCCCGCTCCCCCCCGTCCCCTCACGCCTCCTTCCCACTCGGCCCCGCTGGCCCCGCCCAGCCCCCGCCCCCCCCGCTCTTCCCTTTAACGCGCGCTCCCGCGGGCGGCTCTTCGCCCGCCCCCCCCGCCCCGGCGGCGCGCGGCCTCCAAGGGCCCCCGCGGTCGCGCGCCCGCGCCCCACCCCCCCTCCCCGCCCGCCTGTCACTTTCCCCCTCCCACTTCGCCCCCTCGCCGAAAGCGCGCGCGCGCGCCCGCCCACCCCGCCCCTCCCTCGGCGGACCGCGAGCGCCCGGGCTAATTGGCTGGCGGGCACGCGCGCGGCGCTAACCGGGCGGGGGCGCGCGCGCGCGGAGGCGGCGGCGGCGGGGGCGCGCGCGCGCGGCAACGGCTTCACTTCTCGTCGGGCAGCGGGGGCAGGAGCGGCGGCGGCGGGAGGAGCAGCAGCAGCGGCCGCCGCTGCTGCTCGGGAGAGAGCGGAGAGAAAGGCGAGGGCGAGGAGCGCGGGCGAGCGGGCTCATGACTCAGTGAGCGGCTGCAGCCCCTTCCCAGCCCCGCGCCCGGCCGGAGTCGGGGCGACCGCGTCGGATTGTCCCGCAGCCCGTGAGCCTGTGCCCGGCGCCAGCGAGGGAGGGAGCGAGAGAGACCTGCGCTCGCCTGCAGGTAGCAGCGGTCCCCCCCGCCCGCCCCGTTCCTCCCGAGGTACACCTCTGCCCCGGCTTGGGTCCCCGCCTGCCTCCCCTCCCCCCGCCGGGCTCCTACCCCCCCGTCATCCCTCCCTCACGGCGTCTCCCCCCCCACCCCACCCCCCCGTTTAGCTGCGACCCTCGGTCTCTACCTTTATCCTTCATCTCCCCTCCCCCCCCGTATCCCCCCGGCGCTGCCTGGTACCCCCTTCCCCCCCCCCGTGATCCCCGTCCCTGCGCTTTCTTAGCAACAGTCCCGGCCGCCCCCCGCCGCCCCCCGCCACCTCGGCATCTCTGTCAGCGCTCCCCGCAGCCCCCGACCCCATCCATCCTCCGGCCATCGCTCCAGCTTCCATGTCTTCTCGGCACCCCCACACCCCTCGAACAACTCTTCCGTGTCCATTTGTCCTGCGTGCCCCGCTGCGGGGGCAGCAGCGGCGCCCCCCCCTTCCCCCGCCCCAGCTCCGCGCCCATCGCGTGGTCCCCGCGGCACTCGCTGCGCCCCTGGGTCGCTTCGGCGCTGGGGGACCCCGTGCCCCCCCTCCCCATGACCGAGCCTCCGGCGTACCACATCCCCCCCGGCCCCGCAGCGGTGGGCGCCCCGGGCTGGAGCCCCTCGGGTGGGGCTCTAGCCCCCCCCCACCCCCCCACCCCGAGCGCCCGGAGGTGCCCCGCAGCCCAACCTCCTCCCTTCCCTCATGTGCCCCCGACGTCTTCCTCTCGCAGTCTCCTCCTCCTCCTCCTCTCCCCGGCTGTCTTCTACTTCTCACCCCGGCCCGACTGCCGCCTGCGCGGCCGGGGGGGTGCGGGGTGCGTGTGGCGTTTGGGGGTACCCATGCACACACCCCCCCCCGGCCCAACGGCCCGCTGCGCGTGCTGGGTCTCCTCGGCGGGCGGGGGGAGAGGGGCGAGTGGCGTGTATGCCCACCCGGGTCCGTGGGAGCCCGGGGCAGCTGTCCCGGCCCTCCGGGTGCCCCTCTCGGAGGCAGACCTTGCCTGGCCGCAAGCCGGGCTCCTGCATCCCCTGCTGTGATGTTTTCGGTCCTTTTGCCCTTTACGGTTTCTGGTGATGAAGTAAGGCGGCTGCTGCTGCTGCTGCTCTTCGTGGACCCTGCAGAAATATTCAATTCACCTTGGCTTACAGGAAATAAAGACCGCTTTAGAAAGACATCACTGCTAGCTCTGCTGCCCTTGGGACCCATCTGCACGTTGCCAGGATCTCTCTGTCCCTGACTGCTGCATTTGATTTTTTTTTTTTTTTGGGGTGGTGGTGTTGTGGTGTGGGGGAGTGGTGGTGGTTTGTTTTCTTTGTTGTGGTTTGGGTTTGGGTTTTTTCCTTTTGAGGAGGGAGGGGAAGGTGCCAGTGGATATGTATGACAGAAACAGGATCTTTTGGACACTCTTCGCTTAGAATTGATAGTTGTAGTTACACTTGTAATGTGTGTCTCTGCTGAATCATCTCCCGGTAAGGGAGAGATTTAAGTCCCCTTTCACTCCTTCCCCTGTCCCTTCTGCTCATTTTTCTCAGCACAACAGCAGGGAGGTTAGCAACCCTCATCTGAATGTAGAATAGCCTGGCAGCGGGGACCTGGACATCGTGTGTCTTTTCTCTTGCTCCTTGTGACAGTTGCAAACACACTCATGGCTCTCCAGATTCATCCAATCTTGCATTTCTCTGTCTGTGTTTGTGGCAGTGAGATGTTTTCCTTGCAGTGTCATCTTCTCTGTTGATTATTTCCCTCCCCCCCCCCCCTCCTTCTTTTATTTGTTCATGTGTTTGTTTGTCTTTTTAAGTTTGACCATGTTTTGAAGTGTCCAACTTCAGGGCCTTTAAAACACACTTTACATGACGATACTGAGCATCCCTTGAACCATACAAAATTCCATGCCCTCTCCTCATGGTGTCTACAATTTTAGGAAAGAACTGCCTGGATGTCAGAAAGGGGAACAGAGAGAGAGAGAGGAGAGAGGAAAAAAACCCCAAGAATCTAGCCAGACATCAAATGACAGATTTAAGCATTTTCTTGTTGTAAATGCTGGCATTACATGTTACAGTAATTATATGCTCTGGGCTACTGTTACAGTGTCTGCTGGATAGTAACCTGAACTTACGAAGTGAATACAGTTGTTTTTGGATAATAGTAGTGCTTATAGCCAAGATTATTCACAGCAGATGTCCTGTGCATATAGGCTTTATTAAATATGCTTTTAACTTTCTGGCCTGCAGTGTTAAAGCCTATGTACATTGTGAGAGGAATTTTTCTCCTTAAAATTAGATGTATTAAACAAAGATCAGGACTAAAATCTAGAGTAAATAAAGGCCATCAAAAGTGTTATGTTGAAAAAGAGATTGTGTTTTAGCTGTATCAAAGAAAATGGGTACCTACTATCAAAACTGCATTACAGTTATTAAAGGCATATTTTGACTTGTCAGAATACAGTATTTTTGTGTTTTATCACCTCTAAATCTTCTGTTGCTTTAATCTTAAGATCTGACAACCTGGATGTAAATATCTAAACATTAACCTGTGCAAATATATGAATTATGTTAAATACAATGTTGTAGCTGTACCATATGAAAAATTGTTCTTGAATAGTGAACAGTTTTGGTATTCTAATTTTGGGATGCAAGCTATGCATTATTTCAGTTGCTTCAATGAGCAGACTAGGTGTTGTGTTTTTATATAAATTTATATGTGAAATCGTATTTATAAAGTATTATTTTCCATTATAAAATCCAAAATGCAGCTTAAGCTGATCAAGAGAAATCTGGCCCCATATCCATCACTTGCTACTACTTGCTATTTCTTTTAGCATCTGAACATTTTGAAGGGATTCCATACTTCCAGATTTCCTTTTCAGTATAGCTATAAATGGGACTAAAAAAACCTAATTCCTCCTGAAGTTGGTTGGATTGTGTCAATAATGCCTGAAACGTTTAGTTCTTCAACTCCACTGTGTGTACGGTTTGATAGAATTGGATCTTAGTAAGGCTCTTGCAGAACAGGAGTGAATTTATTTTCTTACATGTAGCTATAACTAGAACACTTATAGCCCTTTTAAAAAACATCCTTTTCAACATAACCCTGTTGGCATTGATGTTACTTTACTTTTCCTTTGCTGTCTCTTTCCATAAATATGTGCAGGGAGATGAACTTTGTTTAATCCACTGAACGAGCATGGTTGAATCTGAGCCTGCAATCTCATTATTCTCCCTTGAGAGAGTATTAAAACATATAATAGTCAAGGTGAATAGTTTTGTTCTTAATTGTGATGGTGTCTGTACATAGGTAAGAGGAAAGGCAAGTCAAAGTTCACAGCAATTTAAAACTCTTTGTGTATGAAAGAGCAAATTCTGGATTCAGACAGATTTGATCAGAAAACCACCCGGATATATGGGGATTGCGTGGGTGTAAGCAAGTAATGTTTAGGCCCGTGGGCTTTGAAGGTGGTTCTTTTATTAAAATCTCTAGAGGAGGATATATAAAATACATATATAAGCTCTAAGTTTGGAGTTAAAGGAAAGACTCTCTGGGTCTGGGTTTGAGGGTTCTTTGTTTTTTTTGTAAAATTTTCTAACAGTCATTGCCACCATATATGCTAATTCAGTAAGAGTTTTTCATGGACATCTGCCCTTCATTAGAACAGTTTGAGAAGTCGTGACAGCTGTAACAGTGGGCTTGTAATTCCTCATCTGTCGGTGTATTGTTATACTATTCAAAAGGAAGGAAGAAATGAAAATAGCTAACTAGTATCAGAAGTGTGTAAACAAAGCACTGATTTGACTTCTGAAATACACCGAGCTTTCTTGCACTTGTGCTCTCTGACAGCTTTGTTGCTTCGCATTGCCTGAACAGAATTTGTCAGGAGAAAACTTCCTTTTACCCTCTACGAGCATGCTTGCCTCTCCAGAAGCGTACTGTTTTAGTAAATACAAACAGTCCTGCCTTTTGGTTCTGTGAATGTTTCCATCGAGCATGCCAAGATGTGGATTTTGTAATGTGGAAACCCACATTATAGGCTTGGATTGAGCCCACAGATTTATTTCATATGGGATAACAGAGAGTCATAAGATAGTAATAGCTCTCAGTTTTCAACAAACTGTGCTAGATTTGAACCGGTGACATAGTGATGAGATAGCTAACTCGTGATATTGCCAAGCGGTTGAAAAATATCATTGACAGTGAATGCTATTATACTTACAGAATTGTTTCCTGCTGAACTACAATAAATTATGTTTTCCATATATATATATGAGTGTTTATTATTTATTTGGTATGGGGTTTAAAATGACCGCCTCCTGAATTACTGTTAAGATGCTTATGGCAAAACTCTTCAGTACTAAGATTATTGAAGTACTAAGAAGCACTGAAGACAAGCGTTATGTATTAAGACACATGAATCTCATCTGTTACTTCCTTAAGGCATGTGAGAAATACTATTGGATGGTTTCTTCTGAAAAAGCTAACTTTTGTTGTTTGTTTTCTGTTCAGTGCAGCATCTGCCATGTCTACAGAGGGGCAGAGAGTTGATGATAGTCCAAGCACTAGTGGAGGCAGCTCTGATGGAGATCAGCGTGAAGGTGTTCAGCAGGAACAAGAAAGGGAGCAAGTTCAACCCAAGAAAAAAGAGGGCAAAATATCAAGCAAAACAGCTGCTAAACTGTCAACTAGTGCTAAAAGGTACAGTGTTCTTTATGGCTGTTTATTTTCCTTTCTCTTTTTTTCAGCTGACAATCAGATGTATGTATTGACTCAGTATATTAATTTTCTTAGTGTTTTATTATAACACTACTATGTCAGTGTAATAGCCTTTTGATATGGGTCACAGTAATGAGACCTGTATACTTTTTTCCTTTCTTTGACAGATTGACCCTTTCACATGGTTTTAATAGTAGTTTGCATGATAAAAGCTGACACTTTTTTATTGCTAGTAAAACTCGGACGGTTTTGTAGCCTTAAAAATATATCTCTGTATGTGTATGTATGACTGATGTTGAAACTTGTCAGTGTAACTTACAGTTAATTAACCATAAACATTTCAGACAGTTCAGTAACTCAGCATGTTAGGGCTACCGTAATACCTGTTGCTGTCAAGTACTGTGTTTCCTTTTCCCAGATGGTCATGTCAGAAATATTTGAGTGAACAACAAATGCATGTTGGTTTCATTACTTTAAACTGTGGTCTGTTTTAATACCAATTTCTTTTCCTTCTCTTTTCTACTTGAGAGGATGGGTGGGTTTGTAGAGTAACTATTTACATTATTTATGCTATCGTGTCCATCTCCAGATAATGATTGTCTTGCTCGGGCCAGACAGAAGGAATTTACAGCTTAGTGTTACTTCATTAGTGCACGTAGGGGTGTTAGTCTAGGCAACAGAATTCAAACGGGATTATAGTGATTGAACTTAAAAAACACTTTTAAAACAATCTGACAAGAGACTAATTCTGCAGATTCTCCTGATGCAGAATTCCAAGATCCTCTTACATTGCTAGTTCAAGGCTGTGTAAATGACAAGAAAAAACATTGGAGTTGTGCCACTATGGTGCTGTGGCAAAGAAGTATCAAGGCCCTATTGCCATAATTTATGATATACGTGTGTAGTAGGAGTCTGTAAATAGCAGTATATAAACGTGTGTGTACATCTCTTCAAGATTCAAGCCTTTGTCTTGGCTTAGTCTGTCCCTTACCTTTTACATACTTCTCTATATTGAAGTCTCTTCTGTCTTTCCAGTGAGGTATTATCATGCTTTTCTTCTGCCATAGACACCTTCCTTACAGCTAGCCTTTCTTCTTTTTTTTGTTCCCTGGTGAAATGCTTTCTAAAGACCCATTCCTACTATGACGCTGTTAGATTCTCCATTCCTATCACTTACAGGATGGCCAGTAAAGCTTGCCCATATTTCCTTTTATGACTAAAAAGGAAAAAAAAACCAAACCCAGGTTTCACTTCAAACCATGATATTATTCATGTAGTTAACCCTCACAGCCATTATAGTTTCTGGCCAGCTTTTCTTGTCTGCTTCCTGCTAGTGTTATTTTTTTAAATATTAGGAGTATTCGACTAATCATGATTTTTAAGGTCATGAAAAAGTTTTGAACATCTTTAGAAAAGAGTCTGTGTATTCTGAACTTTTGTACAATGCCTAATGTAATGATGCCACAGTTCTGACAAGTGCCTGTGGACACCATGCTATTAAAAAATTGATAATGATATGTCAGAAATTGGTCTATTAATCTTAGCTTTGTATCTTCAAAGCTTAGAGCTTTTATCAACATGCATTTTGCAGTGATAAAATTACTTAAACCTTTTAAAGTTTAATCATATCTGCTTATGGTTCTGTTGAAACTAATTATGCCAGTTGCTGACATCAGTACCTTTGCCAGTTAGACTCTAAAACTAGTTTTACATATGTACTAATATTGAAGGAAAGCCTTTGATTATGCATTTTAAAAGCTGGGATGATATATAAGAGTTCTGTAGATATGTGCACAATAAATAACATTTTTGAAAAAAATCTGTTTTAAGAGTGCTAGTTGTCATAGCACTTTGTGGAATGATCACAGCAACATGATTTTTATAGTAACAGGGTTTTTTAGTAGTACCATAGTATTCTTTTCTTATTTCTTTCTCCCCCTGCCCCCCCCCCTTTTTTTTTTTAATGTTCAGTAGTTTGTCACTGTGTTAGAATTGGGAATACAATTATATAAACATCCTTAATCTGGCCAGGTTTTCCTGTTAGAGGTCTTGTTTCTTTGCTTCTTAATTAAAATCACTAATGCCTTCAGAAAGGAAAATCAGAAATTAAAGTAGAGCCTAAAAAGGAGAGGAGTAACATGAAGAAAGGAAAAATGGCAGAGTCTCATCAATATGTGATAAGTATTACAGAATCTGTGTATATAAAATATCTTCATAATAAGATTATTATTTTTGTTCATTAGAAATGAAAAATAGTACAGGAATATGGCTACACTCCTTCAATGGGAGTGTTATTGCTGACCAGGTTAAAAAAGTGATCTTTTAAATATTGAAATAAATTGAAGTAATTCAGCTGTCCTGATGATAAAGTACTGAACGTATGCTTAGCAACTTTTTTTCTAGCTTTTGAATTCTCTGGGTTTGTATGGCATTAAAGTCACAATAATCTTTGCTTAACTGTTTCACTACACAATTCTCTCTAATAACTTCATTATAGTTAAAGGAGTCAGCTCTGCTAAAATGCATAAAACCCCCAAACAACAAGAGCATACTGCAGTTGCAGCTTTGGCCAAGGAATCTTGCAATATTCCTTAATTCCTGTTTAGAGCAGAGAACACCAGCAAGTTAACGTAGCACTGGAGCTAAAGTCACAGACTTGATTCTAATCTGAGTCTGAAAGTCACGTTTTCTCACTTGGAAAGCTTTTTCATGCATATGGAGTAGTAGTCACAGTATTTTTCGATTACATTATGATACTTACTGTATATCTTGGATTAGAATGAAGATTTGTGCATCTGTATTTGGAATACTTATGTTCTGCTTTTATTTGTGTGTTTATGTAGTCAGATTTAAAGAATTTTCAGTAGTGTTAGATTTTATATAAATCAAGATTTAGCAGTGTGCTGACTTTAGCTTGTGTAAAAGTAAACTGCTACCGTGTTTTACGTATGAATATACTACTGCTGCAGCTTACTGCTTTCCAAAATGATCTGATTATGGAGGCTGTATGAAACCACTTGAATCCATACTTGAGTAAGATTTTTAGTTTTAAGATACGGAGTTTCTTCTGTTAGCATTGCTATAGATGGCATTAAGAAGGCAGAATGCCATCACATGCTGTCCTTCTCTGTTAATACTTTCAGGACTAGCTGCTATACAGGTGTAATAGCTTACAGCATATGTCATACAACGTACCGGTCCTTCAATTTTCCTCACCCGGAGGGCATCACCTTAAATAGCAACCTTTCTTACCTAACATGTCAAGATTGAGAAACTCGCTGCATATCACAATTACAGTTCAGACATGGAATTGAATTGCTGTCCTTGAAAACAGCAGGCATCTTGTTACCTCTTAAGTAGCAAATCTTAGCATGACCTTTGGATTGAGAGAAGTGTAACCATTTTTGGCTGACATAGTAGCTCAACAAATAAATGTATTGTTTTGCTTGGCTCTTGAAGTTGATAGCTGAAAATCTGTCAACGTTTTTGTCCAGTCCTGGAATTTTTTTTGTAAGTATCTGTGCTTACAATGAATTCTGAAAAACTTTTAACTATTTTTTTTTTCTTTATTGGAAGAAGTTACAACCTTAAGGAGTAGCAAATAGAGAATGGATTCAATTTGTTTGGAACTCAACAAAATAAAAATGAGCTTTTTTCCCCTCTTTTTTTGTTCAGAGAATTTTATCACAGCATTATTTTCAAGGACTCTGGGTATGATATTTAGCATGTTGAATATGATGGCAAAATATGGAGCGCTTTTTCTTATAAGAAACATCTTTGCCATTTATTGTGCCTCAAGTATGGAGGCAAGAATATTTCTTTTTCTCAAGCATGAATCTAACCATCTTTAGATTAATTTCCTGCTCAGTCACAGTTTATGTAATATTGAAATACATACCAGTGATTGCATTTCTTAGTATTTTTGAAGTAGCATATTCTTCAGTATGGAATATTAGTTCACCTGGCTTTTATGGGTAAAAAGGCATGTCGTTTAAAAAAGTAGATGTGGTAAAAAAAAAGCTTATTGTCATATAGTCTGTTATTTTGCTTCTTTTCCTATTAATCATATTGGGAAATCCTCTGACGTGTTCCGTTCTCTTATAGCTTTAGAGAGCTTTAACTGTTTAATGAAGGAAACAACATGCAGTCCCCTTAGGCTTAGAACAGTACTAAATCTGTGTCTGTGAGAATTAACAGTATTTGAAGTCTGCAATGTACTTTCATGCTTCTGAATTTAGGGGTAGGTTAACCTTTGCACTACTATTCAAAGGCTTATGTTTGTTCTTTTCGGTTAGTAAAATGGAGGGGAAAAAATATTTGTGTGTGTGTGTGTGTGTGTGTGTGTGTGTATATATATATGTACACACACACACAAGAGAGGGGGGTGGGCAAATGACTACTTAAAGACCAAATAAAGAGTATCAGATCTGACATTGCAAATTTAATGTCTGATGTGTACAGCCTAGGGTTTTGATTACTGGCAAAGGCTTCTCTGTCTGCCGTCACTCCACTCCCCAATAGACAGTAAACCAGTACGTCATTAGTTTACATATAAACTGGATATATATAATGATTTTAATTGAGTCCTTTTTCCTCTCTGACATAGCTAAACATAACTGTACTGAGGCAGAAAATCCAAAGAAAAAGATGCCAGAAAGTACCCTGCAAAAAATGTGTTGTTGCCAGAGGCCACATATTCTCGTGGTGAACCCTCTGTGGTCAGCGAAGGAAATGAGGCACACGCTCTCCTGTGCCAGATTCTGAGGGCAACTCAATGGAGATATGAAACAAGTGCCAGAGCAGTGGAATAACTCGTGCAGACAAAGGCCAGCTTACACACTGGAGGTCTCTATCAGTGAAAGGCTCTCTGGGATGCTGTCTGATGATTTAATTGTAACTTTGAATGCTGTGACATGTGAAGAAGCTATTGCGTGTCAGCTGCTGTGCAGAAACTGTTTATGAATGTGCTCTCAGCATGAATGCAAGGTAAATTAAGGTTGCAAGAAAAGGAGGTGTAAAGGTGTATATATTAATTTTAGTTTGGAATGCCACAGAGTAGGAGAACAAACACAGACAACTTGCTGAGGAGCAATTGATGGACAGTGTCGTATTAGTATGTTGTATCTTGCTTGTATAAACATAATAATGAATGAAACACCTCTTTATCTTAGACGCTTGCAGAAGCAATTAGGACTTTTGAACATAAATAGAAAGTACCATTTGATCAATTTTTATGGCTTGAAGCAGAAAGGTATTTTGTTCTTGTTTGCTCAATCACAGGAAAAGCTTGGTAAAGGACCGTTTCAGTTTCTTGGCATTAGAAGTCAGAAATTTTGGGTTCAACTAGAACGGAGGGAGAAAAGGAGAGAGCTCTGTACCCTTTTGTTTTTTAGAATGAAAGTGGCATAAGTTAGAATGTAGGAGGAAGAACATAAGGTTTTTGATCTAGGACTGAAGTTGCACTTGCCAGTCCATTCTTGATGTGTCTCAGACCCACTGTAATGCAGTGAAATAATAACTGGTTTTGCAACTAAAGGAATAATCCCTGACTCTATGGAAGTTCAATCCCATCATTCTGTAACTTCACAAAAGGCAGAAAGAGCAAAACAACCCATAAAACATGAAACAGAATATTCTGTGCTACCTAGGTTTCCTGTGATTTGAATTTATGATCATGTAAATTTCAAAAACACAGTTGGAATTTGTCATATATGGAAAAAACATTTTAAGTATCTCCCACACTTGTAAGATCTCCCTTCTAAAAGGTGTGAACTGTCAGGATTGTTTAAATGGAGTAACTTTTTGAAAGCGGTATGTTTGTTATGCTAAGACTTCACTAATCAGATTTTCCCTTTTTTAAAAGATGGTAGATTTTCAGTGTTAGTACAGTGACTTGCTGCAAATATTGATTAAGCAGCCCATGCCTGTACTTTTACAGGAAAGGAATGATGCTGGGGAAATTCTGTGTACTGGAGATGTGAATATTTCAAGGAGTACAAAAACCAAATAAACACTGAATTTCTCCACTTCTGTATCATTAACATTCTGATTCAGTGTGTGTATGTATGTAGGGTTGGTGTGCATAGAGGTTAGAAGAGAAGCTAAGCATCTGGAAGAGTGTTGTTATCTTTTCAATAGTATCAGCTGGTCTAATAAACGATCATTACAGCTACCTACAAATCTCGCCCACGTATGTCCTAATTATTTCAGAATGAGTGATAAAGGATTGGAGTTTCTAGTTTAGGCCAGTTCCTTTACTGTCTTTGGTTCATTTATTCATTATAGCCATAAAATCAACTCGTAGTGGTGTAAGGGGAATTTTGATCGTGGCTGTGAGACTCCTTAGCATGTAAGATTGTGTTTGGATCTAAACATTCTATAGAGCATTAAGCTGCTCATTTTTGTTATATATACCAATATACCTGGATTTTAATTTTGTTAAAACATTTTCTTTGCCTATATATAATGTGCAAAATGAGTGGCAATCATTTTTAACATGTACTTCTCAGATCAGGCCTGAACTTTTGGGTTGTGGCTTGAGCGTGTATCTCAGGAATTTGAGTGGTATTATCCATGCAGGTTTTCTTTTAGTGTAGGGAATAATAGGAACAGCAATCTGTTCCTGTACATGAAAACCTGTGAAGGAGAAGGCAAGAAGAAAATACTGAGGGTACAATGAATTGTTTTTCTTTCCCTGCCTCCTTCTAAACATTCATGGTTTTGTACTGAAATAGCCTATAAAAAAAGCCTGGGGCATAGTTTGTAGGGAAGGTGGCTGTCACAGGCCTGCTTATGGCATCATACTCTGGCAAGTCTTTAGGAACTGTAAATTCCTACAGGTTCCTTTGGGAACTCTGGAAACGCCTACTCTGCATGTTTGAATTTGTTCAGAGGGTGAGTTAGTGGCTCTCCTGCAGATGCTGGTAGAAGGGAAAAGAGCCTGTGTTGCCAGATGTGGCAGAAATCGGGAATTCAAGGACTTGGCATGGGAGCATCAGCCTGGGAATGTCCAGAAACCCTTAACGATGAAGTTGCTCTGCCTGGAGGAAGAACTCCAGCAGGCTGCCTGTGACAAGTGCAGTATTACCGGGATCTGTACTAGACCAGCTCAGCTTCACATCTTTATCAGTGACCTGGAGGATATGGCAGAGTGAACTCTCGAGTCTGCAGATAACAAGTTGGGGGGCAGCGGTTTGTACAGGCAGGGGCAGGGCTGCTGCTCACGGAGACCTCGGCAGGCCGCAAGCGAGGCTTGACAGGGAACTCGTGAAATTCAGCAAGGATAAATGTAGCATCATGGATGTGAGAAGGGCTAACCCCTTGTTAATGATACAGGCTGGGAAGCAGCTCCGCTGTGAAGGATGTGGGTGCCCTGGCAGGCAGCAAGCTCAACATGAGGCAGGAACAAAAACTAAGTGCCTCCTGGGATGTATTAACAGGAGCATAGTCTGTAGGTAGATGAAAGTGATTTATATCCCTTTACTCAGCTCTCATTGGACTGCCTCTGGAATAATGTACACAGTTTTGGGCTCCCCAGTACAAATCCAGCATGCACTGGAGCAAATCCAGCAGCAGGTCTCCAGCCTGGCCAGGGAGCTGGAGCACTTCCCTTTGAGGATAGGCTTTAGGGGGGACCTGATAGCAGCCCCCAATAGCTAGGAGGAGGTTGTGGAGAAGACTGGGATGGGCTCTTTCCCAGAGGGTGAGACACAGCTATCCTATGAAGTTGGCGGGGGTGGGGGGGGATGTTGCCCTGCTGGTACAAGACACATTAAGAAGCTAAATATTCTGGAGAGCAAGAACTATGAGACGTATAAGCAGAGGAATTAGAAATGGAGGGTATACGAGGCATGTAATTATTGTGTAAGTGAGCAAAGGAGCCTAGAACCCTGACCTATAGAAGAAGTGGGATTGTCTAGGTAGTTGCCCATGCTGTAACTTGTCCCAGATTGGAGGTTTATTTTTCAGAAAAGATTTGAATTTTTCTTCCACATTTTTTTGAGCATTTAATGAAACCTTAAAGCATCAACTCTCCATCAGAAATCATAAGAATTATGTTTCATTATTATTGATTACTGTAGAAATGTTCATAAAGTTGAAAGAAACATATTGCAAAAAAGTCCTGATGGTTTTTATTTTTTTTCTCTTAAGAATTCAGAAAGAACTTGCAGAAATTACATTAGACCCTCCTCCAAACTGTAGGTAAGTTCACCTGGATTTTATTAATTTGGCATACAGAAATGGAATTATGGAAATTGCGTAGGGGACTGGAGTAAATTTTGGTTATTCCTTTGTGCTGATTGCTTAATAATTTTGGAATAAAAGCTGATCATTAACATGTTTGCTTACATGCAAAGATATGACGTACTTCCTGGTAACAGGAGTAATGGTAAAAATGGATGAGCCCTATGATGTGTTAATAGAGACAGGGTAAAAATGAAATCACTGTTCATGTGAAGTATTAAATCAATGGCCTTTTGTTCGATTCTGTAAAATGTAGTCATGGTGGCAGTTGCTGGTATGTTTGATTCCTTTTTCTTGCAAGTTGTTAACACACTGTGAATATAATGGAGAAGGAGAAATGTTATAGGCACAAACCATTATTAATCTTCCAACTGTGTCTCTAGTGATCAGTTATGATATTCAGTGGAAGCTTCCTGAAATAGAGTATATCATTGCATAGGCTTTCTAATAATGACTTTGTGCTTGGGTTTGTTTGGATTTTTTTTGTGTTTGTTTCTTTTTTTGGGTTTCTTATGTTTTGTTTGGTTTTGGTTTGGTTTGTTCGTTTGTCTGGTACATTTACTTTCAGTGTGTTTAAAACTGGCTTTGAAATGAGTAATGAGCTAGGCCTAGAAACCCTGGCTGCCTGGTGGCCCAGGCGGTATACAGTTGTTTTCAGATGGCTGTCTCGGGCTTCTTATCTGTCAGCTTGACATATGGTCAGTGTTGGAGCTGGGCCAGGGCTGCACAGCACTGCTTAAAGGAGCCTCTGCCACCGTACCTCTCGCGGTGCGGTGGGAGGTCGAGCTCGGTGCGGAAGAATAGCTTCCATCCAGTCCTGCCGACCCATTTCAGCTGATGTGGTTAGTAGGATTCATTCTATTAGTGCAGTAAAAAGAAAGATTGATAGAAATGTCTGATTGCATGCAGCATTTATAATGAATCCCAGTATGTTTCAGTATCGAATTAACTAAGCAACTGGTAGTAAAAATGACAGTCAACTTTATTGTTTTGGTCTCTTGACAAAAGGATGTGTGAGAAAATATTCTAACAAGATTTGATGTGGTTGTGCTGGATCTCAAGATGTAAGTCAAGTGGTTGTGTACTAAAGTGCTGCGTAGTGAAGTAGCCTTGCAATAATAGCGTTCAAAGAGTATTTCAGTCAATTAGGATGAACAGTTCCTTACTAGATAAAACATTTTAATAGCTAAGCTGTTCTGTCATACTTACGACTGTATGCGAGTCTTCAATCACATCAAAGCTGTTTTATATGGCAGTTTTTACTTCGGTGTTGATGACTGATGCCTATTAGTGGATTGATTTGCTGAGATGAATATGAAACTTGAGTCTGTTGTAGAAGAATGCATAAGTCTTTGAACTGAGTCTAAAAGGCTTATAGTTTTTATAGCAGTGTCACTTGTTCTAGTTTTCTGAATCTTTCCCTTTATAACAAAGCAGTTGTTTCGGTATACAAGATACTGTTAATTTGATTTTCTTTTGCTAGCAACTGTAAAGTGAGCATTGGCTGTCTTAGTGGAAAGCCCTTCAGTGACTTGCAATTAAAAAAAAAAAAAGTGAGCTGGAGATTTCCTGTTTTTCTTGAATTATTTACACTAATGATAAAATAGCAATAAAGTGCACTGCATGGTGCGGTTTTGTAACATCAAAAAATTACATCTAACTTACATGATGTCTGTTGCTTTAACACATTTCATAAGATGCAGAATTATTTCATGTTGTGATCTTGATAGATAACCATTAGTAACTTTACTATTAGCAAATATGTTTTTATAGTCAATACGAATCACTTCATTTAGTTTTATGCTCTGTTGACATAGTCTAAGCAGTGTTTTCATTTGAACTTCATCTATTTTCTATTATAGTTAAACATTACAAAATAAATACATCAGCCAGACATGATTCTTCAGCATAATGAAGAAAGCCAGGCCATAGTACAGTATATCTTACCCTAAAGTATTGATATGTCCTTTCTTGGGTCTAGTGAAATTTAGAATATTATTATAAGAGGTGTTAGATTTTCTATTAAAAAAAATATGTCATAAAGATAAGTTCCTTACAGATGTAGACTACTTGAAATGGTTGTGATTCCAGCTTGCCTTCACTGTGTGTCCCCTTTTATATATAAAATTAATCGTGACTGGGCAATAGGAATGTGGTAAATCTCAAAACTATATGTCACAGAAGATATGAAGGAAAGCTGTATTATTCAGGAATGCTCTCTTAAGTAGTTATTTAGGAAGTCTTGATAGGCAGGACATTGAGCTGAATTGGAACTTGGGTGGAATATTGCAAGATGTGTTGCAAGACTTTCCATTAACTACAGCAGGCCAAAGCTTCAGGTTTGTCTCATCCAGGGGAAAAAATAAACAAAATGGAACAGTATCTGTAGTACAGTAGCATCCCTTAATGGCATTCTAGGCTATGCAGTCGGTACAAGCTCCCAGGGAGTTGCAGCTTCTACTTCTGCAGCAGCTGCAATCTTAACGCTTCCCCTGCCTCATTCCCATGAAGAGCACAGGCTGTATAATCTTGTTTTTCTGGAAGACAACTCTTGCTCACACATGGGCCTTGTAATTGGCAGATTATCACTGCTGCGACTTGCAGCATCTTTCCAAAACTCTGGAAAGCTGTGGATTTCAGAGTTCCTAAAAGGTCTGTCACGTTTGGCTTTAAAAGAAGATGTAATGTTATAAGTAATGGGAGTTGCCTGCTTCCTGAGGTATTCATATTCTGTAGTTTGGGTTCTGAGCGATGGAAAGAGTCCCTCTTGACACCACAAACTTTGGATCATTCCTCAGGGCTGGGAGTGTGTAATGTTCTCAAGTGTCAAAAAGTCAAGCTGGGGTGTGTGTGGGAGTTGAGCAGTGTAATTGTTGCTATTTGTGGAGGAAGGTATGTCATAAGAAAGCCTGTTATACTTCACGTTTAACAGAAAAAAATGGAAATGGTTGGATTTTGATATGTGCTGTGTCCCATCCCACGGCCGCCACCTCCCCACCTCACCCCTTTTATTTTTGCATAGAGCTGAACTTACTGTCAGGGAAGTCCCTGTATTTGGTACATTTGTATTTTAAATCAGCAGCATTGTGAAATTTTAGTTTGTCAGGAGACAGTATTCCTAAATTGTAGGTGTTTGCCACTCTTTCTTTCTTCTTCATTGAAGTACCAAAGCTTGGTTGCTGGAAATGTTGCATATTGTACCTCTGAGTAGTGCAGAGTATACCTTTTCTCGTAGGTGGTGGAAACCTCATCTTTAAGTGTCATTTTTCATATATTGTCTTGCTGGAAGAGGGGAATAGTTGGGAATTCTTGTTGCTGAAATAATGTCTTTTCAAACTTTCCCTGATTTTGGACTGCATCTTGTCTAAGACAATAGATTTCATAGAATAAAACTTCTATTGTCAGTGTTGTGTACTATTTCCCTTCTGACTGGCAAGAGAACAACATCTCTGTGGCAACTTATACCAATTGCTTACACGGGAGAATAATATTTGGAAAGTATTTAATGTATTTTTAGCTTCTTTCAATGTGAACTTAGCAGCTGGAAACAAAGGGAGCCAGCACAAAGTGAATAGCAACTCTCTGTGGACACCACTTGGAGCAACTGCTCAAAATTTTCCTATTAAGTCACTGTTGTTACCTATCTTCCTCTTCATGTTTTCTTTTGATGTTCTCTAGCATATTTGTCACTATTCTTCTCTTCTCTGTGTATTTACTGCGATTTCTTTTATGCGTTATACGTTTTACTTCTTTTTCCCTGTAGCAATGTGGGTGATGCTTGAGGCTCAGAAATACACTTTAAAGGTCTGTGCAGCTCAGTCAGCAAATTGACTGGCTCTCATTCCAAAACAATCAATTTAAAACCCTGCACGTAGTCTGATCTCTTCCATTAGTCTGAAATCATTACATTAATTCCTTACTTCTTACACTATCTGCAAAATTGATGAACAATCAACATATCTGATCCTAGTATTTTGCTTGTGAAAACTAATCACACTGAAAAGAATCAAAACACAGTTCTTGGGGTGATGTAGAGAAGAGCCAAGTGGAATGGCAAGTTATTCAGCTTGGCTTAGGGAGAGAGGTTAGCGTGCCTCATGCATCCCTCTTGCACGATTAATGGTTGTGTGGAGCCTGACATTCCTGTTCAATATTGCCCTGACTGTTTTTGCTGAACTGGTGAGGCTGGTTTCTTCACAGCTCTAAGGGATTATGCGAATGCCAACAATTTAAAGTTACAGTTCTTGAGGCCACTTGTTTAAACTCTTGCCTGGTGCTGCCTTAAAGCTAAGGAGACGTCACAAGCATCAGGAGCAGAGAGCAAACATTAGCACAATGTCGTGGGAAGGCCAGGAGGGAGCAGAGTGTCGGCCTTGCTCTGCGATGCGGAGATGGAGGTGTAGGGGCCTAGAGCAGCAGTTGCAGCCAGTATCCATTGCGCTGCCCTGGCCTGCTACAGTCTCCTCCCTTTTCCCCTTCTCACTCAAGGGACATGTTGGGGTCTTCCCCTCTTCCCTCTGTGCGCATACACCAGCACCTCGATGCTCATGTAGCTTTCCAATGCGAGCGAAGAGATGCCTTGCCATTTTTTAGATCATATGCTCACAACATTAGTGTGACGTGGGGTGGGGGGGGTCTGAATAATCTTGGCTATATATGTTTCCTTAAAATATTTGAAAAAATGTGAAAATATTTGGAGAAAGCAGAGCAAGGCCTTCTCCAAATCCAAAACCAATTTCTCTTGAGGGCTGGGAGGATTCTGGTTTTAAAGCAGTTTTCTCAACCTAAATTTGCTTCTCTTTTGGTTAGCCTCTTTTAGCTTGCACAGAGAGTTTATGTAATGATTTCGGTAGCATCAAGGCCTTGCTCAGTGATGCTTATGGAGTGTCCACTACCTATTTTGCTGCCTTTAGATACCTGCTGAGTTCTTTTTACTCTTGTGCAGAATGCAGAGGCTACTTCAGTGAGGTGCTTCCTTGCTCTGGAACCAAAGAATAAACTTTAAGACAGCATAGGCACGGAACAGCTTGTCTTTATTTGTTGCTTCCTTCATAAAACTCTGGAAGCACAAAGGGTGATCGTTCTTATACTCATGGTTGTCTTATCACTTAGAAGGAATATGGGAGTGTAGTGGCCTCTCTGGCTAAAAAAAGGCTTAATCCTATTTCTTCTGATCAGGATTTCACTGAAGGAGGACCTAGGCACAAAAGCCATGTTGAAAAAAATCCTGAAGAGCTAGCATCTTATATTTTTATTTTTAAAGGAACAGCAATCAGTGATTTTGGTTGTTGGAGTTAGGGATGCATCAGTCTGTTGCCATAGGCACATGACTGTGATGCTTGTGATGCTAATGTGGGAGCGGGATGAAAACCGGGATAAGGAATGCTTCCTTTGAACATTTTTCTTCACAAACATTTCCAGCCTCCGTGGTATGAATCTGGGCTCTCTTCCCGTTACATTGTTACCCATGGAGTTTACCGTCTGCCTGTATAGACTTACTTTGATCTGCTGCTAGTTAGCTATAACCTTCAAGAGAAAATGTGACACAGAAAATCGTACATAACTTTGCCTGGCTAGGCCTCTTAAGAATTTAAAGCAAATAGGGAAACTTAATCACAAAGATATGCATAGCAGCAGTTGATATTAATGTGCAGAATCCTGTTGTTTTTAAAATCTGTGCTGTATTGACATTCATCTGAGGATAAGAATGAATGTAAAATGTATCTGAGTGCTCATTGCAACCACTTTATTTTTTAATTTTGATTCCCTTTCTGCTTCAAAACCAGCAAGAAACATGTCCCAAAACCACGCAAGTTAATGATTGCACTGGGATTATATTTTATAATAGCAATGATACTGTATTTTATCACTGGAGTTAGCTTGCCTGTTTTTTGTAACTGGTGGGGTTTTTAAATTTATGACCTTGGTACCTTGAAGTACCTTGGATGAAAAGTGTCAAGTTACTTTTTAAAATGTAATCTTTTCATTCTTTTAGCTATTTTCTTTTAAGACGGTGCAGGACAGCGTCACTTGTGCTTTAAGGTCTGAAACATGTAACTTGCACTTAAACATACATTTTTTTAAAATATCTGTTTATTTTCACTGTAAAAGTGACTTTTCAATGTCATATTGTTCAAAGCATCTGGTTTTAAAAAACAGTGCACAGATGTTTCTTTTCATGGGTCTTCCACGTGTCAAGATGCAGTGTACTTAGAAAGCCATGTAAAATATAGCTGATGTTTCTGTAGTGGTCTGGTATCTTTGAAAAATATATGTTTGATACAAAAAAAAATTAGACAGCACTGAGTTTTGGGGTTTTTTTTCCCAGTTTATTCATCTGAATTCTGAATATCTACTTGATTCCATTTCTGTTTGCGGTTGTGGGGTGATTTTAGGATTGATTAGATGCAGCACTCAAAAACTTAAGGATGTATTGCAGGCATTGGTGGTTAGAAACCGTAGCAACTTTGATGAAGACGGGAGCGGGGCGGGGGGTGGGGGGAGTGGAGAAAAGGCAGTAAAAGGAGCCTGCTGCTGGCTGTTTGCCAGGACTAGCAGCTTCACTCACTGATGATGAAGTAAGGAACTAGCTGACAACACCCATTAATACCTCCCAGCATAACAATACCTCCACATGATTTCTGCCAGTTCTCCCAGTTTTCAAATGATGACAACTTCTCTCCCAGGAGAAGAAAAAACAGCATTAGAGAAGAATGAGAGTAGTTTATCGAGCAGAGTGTGAGTGCAGGTTTGGAAGGTCTGAGGAGTGCCAGAGTACATCCCATGGGACTGTGGAAGCAGGGGAATGAGTGGAGATAGGTGCATAAGGAAGGGTTGTGACGATCACATATTCCATGAAGCAGGAAAGTGCCTCAAAAGGAGCTTGTGAAGGACATGGAAAGGATCTTTGATACTTGCAGTGTGCTTAGTATAGAAGATTAGTAAAGCTCTATTTTAAAATGCAGGTGTCGGGAAGGTGGAGTGGAGGGCTGTAACAAGGGTAAAAAGAAACACTTTGATGCTTTTAGTGTGGGGAATTCTGAACAGAGATGTTTTCTTCCAGAGGTTTCATATTGAGTTGCAGCTGATCTTTGTAAATCCGTCTCCTAGGAAGTACAAGGGCAATCCCCAGCGCTTTCAGCTCCAGAATTCTTCAGACTACCCTCCATAGAGGTTTCTTTTGCCCTCTCCTAATAGCTAAACAAAGTTGGTTGGTTGGTGCATTTTTTCCCTGTGAGCCTGAATTTGGTTTATAACGTATACTGATGTTATATATGCATGTTTTTGTAATCTCCTTAATACAGCCTTCATAAAACACCAAAAAAACACCTTCTCCCCTCACCAAATCCTGAAGTATGTTAAATAAAACATCAAGGGGAAACAAAATCACATTGGATGAGACTTTGTATCATCGTTAGGAGACTGCAAAGAAATCCCTAAATGTGTAGCTTTTAAATTTAGTTAGCTATTTCTGGGGGGGGTGTGTGTGTGTGTCCTGCTTTGTGTTTGGGGTGGTTTTTGGTTGATTTTTTTTTTTTTTTTTAATGTAGACTTTAGTCTTGTATAAAAGCTACGTAAGGATCAATTTTTTTACAGAAATTGAGCAGAGTTGTTTGAAAGTGTGACTGTAGAAGGTACTGTTGCACTGAACTAGCAGTCACTGCCATTTCATGATAATCATGTAAGAAACATGCTGTTATTAGCAACTCATTACCCTTTAGTAAATTACTCGTTATTGAATGAATGGGGGAAATGGAAGGTACTTGGTTGGTTGGGACTGACAGCATTACTGATAATGAAGTATTTGTTTCCCTAAATAAATGGCACGATCTCAGAAGTGCCTAATGCTGCTGTCTTTAGTACACCTACATTTGATCAGAATTTGAACTCTGATCTTCTATGTAATACTTCAATTATTTCCTTTTTAAGAAAACTTTTTAAAAAGCATCTGACAAATTCATGTTATTTCCTGAATGCCATTGTATACCTCTTATTATTAATACTGTTTTCCCCTCTCCTTAAATTTATTTTTTTAAAAAAAACCAGCCCTTCTCAGTTCCAATACCACAATTTACAGCTTTTTAACAGTTGTTAACTTATGCACTTTATTATTTTGGTTTTGAGTTGTTATTTTTTGTTTCGGGCTTTTGTTGTTACTGGTTTTGTTTTGTTTTTACATAGGCACGACAGTCTAAGGCAATGCTGTAATTCATCTTTTATTCTTGGTATACACGGAATGTTTACGGATTTACAATTAGTAGTCTGAATTTAAGGAAATTGTTTTCCAAAATCTCCTGGCAGAAAAGCTGCAGTTTAAGACAAAAAAGTAATGAACCAGTAACAGACCATGCTTTACAGTGTTTCGGAAACAAACTATGAAATTGATCTGGGTGCTGTTTTCTTGGTGTACAATAAACCTTATTTATGCTGTAGTTACACATTTGCAGCTTTGTTACAAGCTTTTTGGGGTATCTAATTGGCTGCAGCTTTGAATCATGTCATAAACATGCCAAATGTTGATAATTACAATTAAGATATCTACTTGAAATAATCTTTGTTTTCATTTTCTCTGACAATTTATTTTTTTCACTTATTTACATGCCTTTAATTTTTCATTTTAACAGTTCTTGCATCACTTTAATTTATTTTTGTTTCAAAGCTGTGGAATTGGATTAAACAGGGTTTTTTAAATACTTCCATGTTGCTTGGAAAGAAGCCAGTTACTGTGTATCAGCTTAATAGAAACCATGCTTAGCAGTGCCTCGCATATGGCAGCTCGTGTTTGTGTGGTAAGGCATTATGTATTTTAAATATTACCTTTTATACGATAGTCAAATTTATGCCAGAATCTGAAGTTTCCTCTGATTAATGTTAACAAAAATAGCAAAGAGCCAACTGTTTCTGTTTTTTTAGGGAAAATATGTAATTAAATACATAATTTACTGTCTGCTCTGCACAAAAGCCATATTTATGTGGCCTTTATTAACTTGAGATGTGTACTGTGCCTAGAGGAGGCTATAGGTGACTGATAATGTGCTTTCTTGATGCTTTTTAGCCTTTTAATGTTGTAAATATTGTGGAGGCCAAGATGGTGACTCTAGCTAAGACTGAAATATAAGGGTTTGTGCGTAATTTAGGAGATTGAGTTGTATTTGAAGAATAAGTGGCATACAGTTAGACCAATTACTCTGTGACTAACACTTGACACAGCTGACAACGTAAAGCTTAAAATTTTTTTGTGGTTTGCATGTCATTGTTTGGTTTTTTTATTTAAACTTAGTACAGCCTTTATGAAATTTAGAGCTTTTAAAGGCATTTGTTCTGGATTGTCTGGCTGTAAACACTCTTTTTGTATAAAATTCAGCAGTGGCTCTTCATAATGAAATTTATCAGAAAATAATATTGTTCAGTGTAAAAATGGCAAATAAATCTCATTCTTTTAAAATGATCGCCTCGTTTTTAGTACAGGTTGGTTTTTGGGGCAAGAAGGCTTTTTATTTCTGCAAGATTAGCTGATGTTTGACTTAACTTTTGATTGGGAGGTATTGACAGTAATCACTACTGAAAATATGCATCATAAGCCTAATAAAGATTATTATACTTCTTATAACTTTAACATTGCCAGAGGACATTTTTTTCTTTGTTTGACACCAGTGCAGTATATTCTGCTTCAATAATAGAGTAATGCATATAAACTTGTAGAAACAAACTGGATTTATTTTACATTTTAAGGTGTTCTAATTCTAAAATGGCAAATAAGTGTTTTATTACACTTATTTATGATTAGTCAGTTTACACATAAGAAGGCGGCATTTAGGACTTTATAGTTCTGAGCTAAATAGAGGTTTGACTTTTTAAAATTTTTTAGATTTTTTTTTTTTTTAGATCATTACAATATGCTTGGAATAACTATATGGTGTCAACTGCAAGGTCATTTTACCATAGATGTGATCCAGAGAATTTTAAAATGCTATAGTCTTCCTACTTGGTATGTTAGGTATCCTAAATAGGATAAATATATGTATTGCCTATAAAATTAGGCATGTTATAACCCTTCACAAGAGGATGGATGGGAGGTGGAAAAACACATTTAATTTTCAGAGAAGTTTATGACTGAAAAATTAGATGTGTGCCTAGCATGGAATTACAGATTTGTTGATGTAAATTATTGATTACTAAGCCCGTAGCAATGACATTTAGGGTCGCAAACTAGGGATAAAAAAAAAAAGGTTTAAAATTTGGGGCTTGTAGCCAGGGAGGGTTCACAGGAAAGCTGGTTTCAGAACCACTATGGTAAATGCAGTGCTAGCTTTTGCAGTAATGTAAAGTAACCATGGGTGAGATTCATTAAGTGTTCTGGGTTAAACTGCTGGCTGGAGCTGGGCCTGAACGTCGAACAGGAATTTTGACTGGGTGTCTGGTGTGAAAATGCACGGTTCCCGTTATTTTGGGTTTCGTTGGATAGCTTGAAAAGAAAGGCATTCCTGACTGAACTTTTTATGGAAGAGCATTTCTGGCTTTTGATTACTAGATAAGCATTAGCCTTGATCTCTGTTATATTGGAGTCTGTTCATTTTTCTGCAGCAGGCATCATAGGAGACACTCAGCCTTGCTCATTCAAAATACTTCGTGGCAGTGCACTTCTTGGAGCTGCACCTCCTGGAAGTCTGATTTTGATGTCTGGGTCAGAAATACAACCATGGGTTCTTGTATCTCCTGCGTATAATCTACCACTGCCTGGCAAAAACAATCTTCAAGGGTCACTTTCTGCCTAGGGTACAAAAAGCAGGTTCTTTGTCTTGCTTCTGTCCTTCCTGAGATACTTTTATAAAATCTGCCATCATTTGGCTTTGAGGAAACAGCCAGCTTCAGTGGGGGGTGGAGGGGGGGAACCCAACACCCAACATGCTCCCCCTCTTAATTAGCTGTTTGCTTATTTGTGTTCTGTTACACATATATAAAATAAGACCTGTCAGTCTATAAAAATACTTCTAAAAGGGGGCTTGCTTCACTGCCATGTCTTATTCACAGCAATGTCCTGTCGGTAGCAGCAAGAACAGTAAAACACTTTGACACACAGTGTGTGCATTACAAAAACGAAGTGTCATATCAAAAATGGCTGTAAACATTTTCACAGTCACTTGTCATTGCACGTTTGAAGGTGGGAAATTTTTAGAGAAGATGACTCAATTTTCTTCCTTCCCTGCATGTCTGGGCTGCCTAGAAGGGAAGAAACGTCTACTTAATAGAGCATTTCGATGTGCTGGTGTGGGCACAGCTACTATAATCCCGGTTGTCTTGAGTACGCTCCTCAGCAAGTCTATGAACATGGTGACTAGGCATCAGTGCAAGAGGACTATTGCATATTTTGAGTCAGCATTAACTGAATGATAGTTTTGTCGTTTTGTTGGTTTTAAATCTGTAAACTGTAGTCTTCAAAGAATAACATCAGGTGATCACAAGTATTGGAATGGGAAACTGTCTAATAGGCATCACAGAATCAACTCGAAAATCTCATTTGAGTCTGGAATTACTGTAGTGTAAATCAGATTTAAATTCATGATTCAAATGTAATGACCTTCTGCATTGCTAACCTCCTTGGGAGATATTTAATTAATAATGTATATTAACTGTGAGTGTTTTGGCATGTGTGTATGGCATAGATTTTCATGTAGCCACAAATACAGCCTCAAAAGCCCACAGTGTGGTGGCTGTAGGATGACGCAGTTTTAAGATGTTCTGCAATATCCTGCTTTGCTCCTTACTGAATACAAATAGCTGAGGGATGACAGATATCTCAGTTTCAGTGGAATCTTTATGATTTATATGATAATGATAATTTTATTCTGCTGCCAGTACAGAGCACTTTGCAGACTGATATCAAGGTTAATTATCACTTTGAGAAGAAGTGAAGCACAGTCTGCCAACCTGATGCTTTGCTCAGCTGAGAAAGATAATTGTTATTCAAGTAGTATTTAAATGAGTCCAAATGCTGATAAATACACAACAAAAATATTTTATTTTTTTTCTCTCATGTTCATTCACTGTGCTAGAGAATGAGGTCATCACTGTGTGTAAATATTACTAATGGACGCTGTAGTAAAAACATGCTGATTATTTACAGAACTTACGAGGAGCGGGTTTCCCCCCGTGTGGGCTGTGGGGAAATACTTTAAGCCTGAGTTCCTCTTGACAACACATCCTAATTCTTTTATGTCTGTGGTTGCTTTTGGCAGTTGTGCTGTTACCTTATATATGACTCCTTATGCACTATGACTTGACCTTATTGATGCATCTGAGAGGTTTACAATTTGTACTGTGCCTTGCACATCCTTAGGGTTACTCCATGCTCTACATATCTCACATTGATTCTAAAGATAACTTTCTTTTTTTTCCCCTCTAGATTTGGGGATTTGTAAGCAGCCCAGTGGCGAGAGAAATAATGCAGAAACATACAAATATTGCTATAAATTAGCCTACTGGATATTTTTTCATTTATTCTTGGTAGCTGCACAACTTCTTAAGGGAGCTGGTCAGCTGTATGCAACAATGTAGTCCTATGTTCTAGAGAGCCATGAGGTTGTCCCAAAATCTGGTGCTGGGTTTGTTCAATTTACACAACCCCTTTCACGTTAGGGTCTTAAAAATTAAGATTTGACTGCATAGCTTTCCCTCTTTTTGATGTATTTTAATTGAATACAATGCAGATGCTTTGCTCCACCTGCTGCTCCCTGGAAGACACCCCTATCCTCCACCCCACCCCCCACCCCCATCCCCCAGCTGTTTAAAAATTATTAGCTGCAGGGGTCTACTTGGCCTTGAGAATTTTTAATTTTGTTTTGGGGCAGCAGTAGCTGTATCTTCATACTTGTACTGCTGTTCTTTTCCGCACTGCCAAACTAACTTTTCCCTTATTCACTTGAAAACTTATGGTTTGTGTTTAGTCATTTGTCTGTTGCTTGTATTTCAGTGAAGTGGGTTCTGTTTGTTTGGGCATTTTTATTATTTAGAATGTTAATTTGATGCAATTTTTGGACTAAATTAATAACTGATGTAACTCTACTAGACAGGCTACATTATAAATATGTCAAAAATTTGCACAAAGCACAGTAAAATGATAGAATAGTTACTTTTAAGACTTCAAGAAGTAAAGATAAAATAAATGTACCTTAGCATTTTATGTCCAGGGAATGATTTTTGCCATGACCATCCATAAATTTGTGGCTAAGGTGTTTGCATATTATTACTTTGTAGGATGACAGTTCATTACTTACTGGTAAGAGACTACTGACTTGTTAATTTAATTCTGTTATTTAATATGCATTATAGTCCTGCGGCTAAGAAACATAAATTCTTGAATGGATTGTTTTCACTCCTAAACACTTCCATACGTTTTCGTAACATTTTTAGATTCTGTGTGGCTTAGTAGCTTTCCTCATGACTAATGAAGATTTTAACAAACAAAATGGAAAAGGGCCAACTTGTAATTGTTAGTGCAGTCGCATAATCAGCCATACACGGTTTGTTTGTTATAGCTCAGCAATAGAACAATGTTTCAAAGAGAAAACACGCGGAGATGATTAGTAAGTACCACAGTGATGTGAGACTGTCCAACTACAGAAGCAGTCTGGCTGGGTTATTCATATGAACGCTTCACTACATGGTTTAGTTTTCTTTATCATAAGTAATTTTAGTAGCCATTTACAGTGAGTTACTAAGAAGAAATAAATGAAATGTTTTTTTGCTTGGATAAATGGGTATGTTGTAGAAGTTTAGTGAATGTTACATGTACAAACTACCAAACAGATTAGAGCTTACTTTATGCAAACGTGAAAGGGTGAAAAATACCTGGCAGGAAGACAGTTACTTTTAAACAACAAAATGTTTATCAAAGATATAGATAAGTAACTTCAGGATTTATATTGTAGCAATTGCAAAGGCTACAAAATGAGCATCCTTTCTGACTGTGTTTTGATTGAAATGAAGAAATGGAATTCGAAATAACAGTGCAGTGTGATAAGTAACGGAGAGAGGACTCAACTGCATAATCGTTGTTACTGCTTTTCAATCTATTTTGCTGAATTGGTTGGAAGCAAGCTTTAAAAGAAAAAAGCAAGCCCCAAAATACAAATAGGAAATAAAGAACAAAACAAAACCCAAAACTGTTACTGTTACACAAGAATCTGAGCATATTTGATTCACTGGGTTGTTGCTTAGTGAGTTGAATAAATATAAAACTTCTTGTATTTCATTTTCAGAATTTTCATTGTCCCTATTTCAGAGATCATTCTGTGTCCTGTGGCAAGTTTGAAGATCACATTCTGCTGTGAATTCTTCCTGGCTTCATCTCAGTCCTAGAAAGTGGTTATTCTCTTGAGAATGCAGTATCTAATACAGAATGCTTGTATAGGCAATTGAAAAAGATAAATTTGCTGCATATCTGTGGAGAGAAAATGTATTAGTGTCTGTTTTTCAAGAGTAAATGCTGTTCAGTCCTACAATTTCCGTTAAGTTTACAGATTAATTTTGCTCACCATATCACTCGCCCTTTAGCAAAACAATTGGCTTGCAAGCCTTATGCTGTTTTCTTCTGGCTTCTGCTGTGTTCTTTCATCCCCTTGATACAGTGACTTGAATCATCAGGTTTATCTAAATATGCAGGCTATGAAAGCTGATGAATTGGTTGAATTAGTTTTAAATGGATTTTAATTAAAAAGTGTCCAGATAGATCTTTGAATCCTTTAGTTTCTGTCTTATTTAGGGTTTTATTAAGTCTATTGATTTTAAACTGAATCAATGTAAACCTTGTTCCTAAATGTTCCTTCAGCTTTTCAACTGGTTTAGCTAAAAATAGTCTTAAATCATATGTTTTTCTTGAACAATGCAAATTTATGCATAGGCAAGCCTTCAGCTAGGGGTCTGTTTTGCTGCATTATTCCTTAGTTCTTCCTGAAGAAAAAACAGAAAAGTCCAGGAACTAAGTAGCATGTTGGAGAAATGTCAAATAACCATAGTTAACTTCAGCTTTACAAATTTTATTGGTTTCAATGTGTTTATTTGACAGGAGCCTTATTTTAACACAAAAGATGGGTTTTGGAGGCAAGGTCAACACATGTCATACAACATTGTTCTTGATGGCATCTGCTGTACAGTTTCTGTTAAAATGAAATCCTGTAGAGAAGAGAAGGCCGGGGGTGGGGGTGGTAGTGTCTCATGAAAGCGTATAAGTACCTAGAGGGTGTAAAGAAAATGGAGCCAGGTTCTTGGCAGTGTGCCCAGTGACAGAACAAAAGGCAACAGGCACGACCCGCTACACGGGAAGTTCCATCTGAATATCAGAAAACACTTTTTCACTGTGAGGGTGACGAAGCCCTGGCACAGCCTGCCAAGGCAGGTGGTGGAGTCTCCTTCCTTGGAGATATTCAGAAGCCATGTGGACATGGTCCTGGGCAACGTGACTGGCTGTAGGTGGCCTGGCCTGAGGGGGTTGGATCAGGTGACCTCCAGAGGTCCCTTCCAAACTCAGCCATTCTGTGAAAATTGCAATGTAATTTGTTTGAGTATTTTTCTTGTTGGAACACATAAATATTCCAGCATTTTTGAGTTGACAGGTCATTACAAAAAAAAACTAAGGGCGGTTGATGTACTTTTTTTTAACTGAAACAATGAGGGTGAGGTGATTAAAAATAAACTCTGTGGTTCTGAACTCACTTTCTGTGAGTTTAGTTTTATTTCATATTTTAACATTTTCATTGCAAATTTTACTTTTGTTGTATCTTAAGAAATCATGTGCAGTGTTTCTTATTAGAGCTGAGTATAGCTTGTGTTTGCAGGTAACCAACTGAAGCTAAAGGATGAACTTAGAGAACTCACAGAGTGGATGTGAGAAACTTCTGCCTTTTTTGAATTGACTGTTAACTTTTGGCCTGACATTTAAATTCACTAATTCAATCTTTGATTGAAAATTTTGCAGAACTATTTTGTTTGAGCAACATGCAACTACTTTACTCACTTGGATTGGACTATTTTATGTTTCTTAGACTTCTAATAAATAAACCTGTCCAACTGTTGTCTTTAAACATCAAAGTTTAAGGCTGTTAAGTGCTTTCACTTGCTTGTTTCAGAGAAGTATATATACAGTGATGAAGAAACTTTATCATGAACATTATCATGAACAGGTTTTTTTTCCCCACACTTGAAAGCTACTGGACTACTTTGCATTTACTGCATTTCCTTTTGAATCGAAACCAAGAGCCAACCAATTCCTTAAGGCTTTCCAAATCCATGCAGCTGAAATCCCTCTTAAAAAATGTAACCCATTTCATATATTCAGACACATCTGAACCCAGATACAGGAAGAGATCAATCAATAACTAACGTCAGAACAGTCCTGAAGAATTGCCAACAACCCCCTGTTACCAGCAGTGATGTGGCTCCTGGTCTCTGTGACAGGATCCCTGCCTGCCCTAGCACTCTCCCTGGCATGCCAGAATGGTCGTAAGTGGTTTAATAAACCCCATAAATATTACTCAAAACGTTCTTTTATATCAGAACAGTAAACATTCAAGTCCTTTTATTTGCTTCTAAAAGTAGTAACTAAATAGCTCAGCAAAAAAGGAATAAATTATATGCATAAACTTTAATGGCTTTACAATGGTATTCAGTCAGCAAAAAAGGCCTTGCTGATGAGACACTGAGCATCTTGTAGGTTAGATGAAGAATTGGCATTGAATAAGGAAATGAAAGGTGTGGACCTGTACTGGCTCTGTACGGAGTCATGTCATGTGCCACTGTACTAATTTTGTGAAGATGATGCTTAAGAGGCAGGAGTGGCATTTCTGAGATGGAAAATAGAAGCATCTTTCACCAAAAATGGGGAAGAAGAAATTATCTGAGGGATGTGGAACACTGCTGACTTTATAGGGAGTGATAGACTGCATTAAAAAAATACAGCTATGCAATAATTTTTTTGTTTGATGAAAAAATACTTTCAGATTAATATACATGTAATTTGGGGTTGAAATTTATCTAAAAGTTTACAAAGTTTAAAGTTTAAAAAATGATGGCCATTATTGTTTTAAAAACAGTGTTTCTTCTGTTTCAGTACTTTAAAAAAACAACAAAAAACCCCAACAAACCAACCCCCCAGATCTTGTAAGCAGTCCCTTTGAAGGGCTGCACATTCAGACTATGTATATTGATTAATCTGGAATGCAGTTTATGCATAATTTTGGTGATTTGGGTTTTCTTACTGCAATTTAATTTAACCAAACAAAACCAAAAAAATCAGTTGTTCCTTGCAGTCCATTAACTTTATAAACCACTTGAATTTCATTTGTGGGCAATTTCGTCCCTTCTTGTTGCTGCAGAGCTTTGGTTCTCTAATTTTCAAGGCTTAACAGTTAATGCTTGTGACTTTCACTTGATTGTCGTGCTTCCAGTAGTTTTATTATTGAAGTTGAAATTCTATTATTTAATTACAGTTTAACGGAGAGCATAGAGTAACTTCAACATTATTTTAGGCAAGGGTAACGCTGGGAGAGGGACGTCCTGTTGCTGACAGTCCAAGTACTGCTTAAAAGAGATATTTTCCTGAGTTAACTCTGTCTAAAGAGCCACATGATTCCTCATGTAAGAAGTAAAGACTCCTGAAAAAGCTTTTGAAAATAGCTTTTAAATTGCTATCCAATTTGCAGTAACCGATCCAGAGGATAAATTTAACAAGAATACCTTTGCTGCCAATTTGTTCTTGTATAAACATTCATATTGTAAATAGTCATGTGTTTAAGCAAGAACTCTATTTAGAGTTTGTGGTTAGTGAACCTGTATATCATTAAAAATGCCAGTAACGGAGCATGTGACATAGCAGTGGCCTTTTAATGCCACAGAAACTAAAAGAAATTATATTAACCAAGCGAGCTAGATAAATGTTGAATTTAGGGGAAAAACTGAGTGTATTCATTAGGACTTAACTGGGTTCTGTGAAAAAGGCAAGAATTTATATCTAGATCACCCACTGAATTGTAGTTACACTTAGACTAGATTGTCTGAGCAGAATTTAGGAAAAATACTCCTTGTAATGGTAATTCCCTAAAATACCAATGGCATTAAGATGAATAAAAAATATCTTGGGTACCTGAAACTGAGGGCATCTTTCTTGCTCTGATAGCTTCCATTTTTTCTTCCCAAGTACTTGGGAAACTAGCTGTTCAGTGCTTTTGGTAACAAGATGTTCATCCTTGTGGTGTTTCGTCATTTATCCTAGCCACTTCAGTTTACTCTTTATTTGTTTATGTTCTGCTACTTCTGGTTACAAAGGGGAGGCAAGGCCCTCTAAACTTGTCACTTAAGTCTGTATGGGTAAATGGAACAATACCAGGGTGCATTCTTGGACTATAAAACTCAGTGGTTAGTATTACTTGGTTGTTAGAACAATCTGACAGGGCTTTGGACAGCGTCAGCCAGTATTCTCCTGAACAAATCCCGAGTGTGACTAGGGAGAAGGCAGGCTGAAAGATATACCCCTCTGCCAGCTGCATGCTTTGAAGGGTAAGGGAGTACGGACATAAGCTGTTGTGTGCCAGCAGACAGTCCTGGCATGTGTAATTTACTGTTATAGCTCAGTCTTTGTCTTCTACACCACCACAAACAGAAACTGTGTGAATCTGGGCACCTTTCCATGCTGAGGGCATATATATGAGGGGTTATATATCATTCGTATATTAGATTACTTCCAGGTTTCTCCTTTACTGCTGGGTGCTGTTGAAAGAGTAACTTTCATAGCTGTGATTGGGCTGTATTTTCTCAGAGCAAGGGCCACCAGGTGATGCTGGGAAATTCCTCAGTGGGCCGTGGTTTTGCATAATTGTCTAGACAGGATGTTTTGGGAATATAACCCCCTCTTCTGAATGCAATGTTGTGTTGGTATTTTGGTATTGCTACGTAGCAATAATATAGTTATTCATATCTCTTATAGCGTGAACTTAATAACACCGATGTTAAAAGACGATAGAAAATTCATGAAAATCATGTGTGAATTAAAAAGGGCCCCATGTGCTGAAAGGGAACAAGGCAACTGCGTGCCTGGCTTGTAGCAAGAGATCAGAAGTTTGGCATGTGATTCCAGCTGGCTGCCAAGAAATATCACCCATGGCCCATTTTGGGTTTTGGTGGTGTTAGGGTTGATGATGGTCACTGTTGGCCTTGCAGTGTGGAAAGACCATTCCAGGACTGTCATGTTATGTGTGCTTCTGTAGACTTTTCAGATTATGTCAAAAAATGGCATGGCGGGGGGGGGGGGGAAACCCCAAACCAACAAGAGTATTGGTATCACACTTTCAGCTCTTGTTGACCAGAAATAAGGGACTTTGCAGTGGCAGAAAAATGATACCTTTGCAAAGGCACGCAAAATGTCTGAGAAGAGCTTCCATCCTCTCCCAAAGCAGAGTGGTTGTTAACCTGGTCAAAAATTACCAAAATGTGCATTCTAATTCTTTAAATGGCTGCTCAGTGACTTTTTACATGGTGGTATAATTGATGGTGTCAGTTTTAATAAATAATTCAGTTGTTCTTTCTCTTTGATTGTGTAGCAGGATTTGTGGATAATAGAGGTCTGAGGCCTAAGTGTGACTGATGAGAATGGATGACATATTGTTATCAATCTTGTCACTTTTTACCATATGTAAAAACTGAATTTGAGTTATTGGCCAGCCCACAGCATATTTTCCTCTCACTGTGTGTGGACCAAAAACATGCTCAGAAGGCAATTATTAAACTTGGTGTGCGTGAAATAACCAGTGCTAGTTACGTAGCTCCGGTGTTGGCTTTACTGATTTTATTTATTTATTTACTAACTACATGGAGAGTGTGAAACTCACTTGTTTAATTCTGAATGTCATGGTGTTTAATTTTCTTGTAGTTAAGCTATTAAAAGAAATTTACACTTGTATTTACTATTCCAAAATCAAGCTGTATTTGAACACTTCATGTGGTGAAAAAGAGCTTATTTGATTGATAATTATGATGAATGTTTTGTAATAAAATGTCATAGTCAATACATTAACATGTTATAATAGCATTTCTTCTTCTGTGTGTCTTTGCTTGATATAAGGGTAACTATCTTCAGCTAACTTTCTCTGTTTCTGCCTAACTACCTTTTTCTTTTTCTTTTTTTTTTTGCCCCAGTTGTAGTTCATGTTTCATCAGCTTGGAGTCTCTTCTACTTGCTGTTCATCTTCAGACATAATAGGAATTCTGTTTGACTGTGCCCGATTCCTAGACATACCTTTGTGTTTGGTGATGTCCAGCAATCGAAATACTGTTGGATGTTTCTTTATTTGGGTATGCGGAGGGAGAGCAAGAGCCTGTTTCTATCCATTGTATTTCTTGGTTTTTTCTCATTGGAGATTTTTTTTTAATCACTTTCCCTTCAGGGTTCACTGAGCCCTGAATATGATTGTAGCATGGTAAATATTATCTCTGCCCTACCAGCCTTTCCTCCAACCTAAAATATATCAGTTAATAATAATATCATGTAACTTCAAGTTTAACAAAGTTCTTCTCCTTTGAGAGAGAATATATTACTCCCTAATCAAATTGGTTCCCAAATGTAGTATAGTAGAAGCTTAACATCCTTTTAGATACGTTCCCATAAAAGAAACAAGAAGCTCTGCCTGAAGATGTGGAGTGGAAATCTTGGCTTATTGCACACACAGTGATTTCCCACCCACCCACCCCAGCCCAGGCCCGACTCCTCTTCCAGTATCAACTGTATTCAATCCAAAAGTTCTCCCTCTCAAAATAAACCTAAACTCTTCCCTACACCAGTTATTCCACTAAGCTGTCTGTCTGTAGCCCAGGGGATAGTGCTAGGGACACTCCAGAGCATACAGCTCTGCACTTTGCGCCCCAAGCTTCAGCCTAACTCCTAAATCTTGCTTCCAGATCCCTCCCAGCCCCTCCTCCATTGTCAATACTCTTAGGAACCAAGGGGACTAGTTCCCCTCCAGATGCTCTCTGGGATAGTACACAGATGCTAAGTCAGATCTGCTCCTTTGGTGCTGAGAAGGATGGTCGTCATATGGCATCATTAAACTAGCTGTGTGTTTGAGAATTAGCCCCCTGTCCCCTTTCCTTCCTACTGCAGGACCTTTTTTTCTCCTGAGCATCAGCAACAGGGCATAATATCCTAGATGTCAATTGCTCTGTGCTGTCGCTCTGACCCTCTTGTTGATGTATCTCTCTGTGTGTTTGGGTTTGGGGTGTTTTGGGGGGTTTTGTTTGATTGGTTCATGGTTGTGGAGTTTTTCATTTGGACCAACTATCTTCAAAGAACAGTATTTTTATTGCTAGCATCTATAAGCTGCCTGCAACAGGTGCATACGTGCTCTGCGTGTTACCATCATACATTAACTGAGAAATCTTAATTTGCCAAGTTGGTCTTAAATGATTGTATAACACCAAAGCATGCACCAGAAATTATTCTTGTTCATAGATTTAAATTTGTTGTGCCTATGCCTATGTGTGTTCCAGTAGAGGCCGCAAGGCTAGTGCACAGGTAGTACGTAAATTTTTCTTGTCTGAATGAGTTGATGCTTGATTACTTCCCTTCACTGTGAAAGATGCAAAGTACTAGAGCATGTTATGAAACTTCTGTTAAAGCCGAAACAAGCTTGTCTTTAGGATTAGGTTTGGATTTTATTAATGAGAAATCTGTGGAGCTGAATTTCACCTTTCGATGGGGGATATAGGATGGGAAGGCATTTTCGTAGACAATTGAATATTAAAATAATTCAGAACACTGGCACAGATGAATAGACAATATTGCTAAATTGATTGCTACATGATGAAACTTTTTCAATTAAAATGAAATGCCAAGCATGTGCTGTTTCAACAAGCAACCTCACCTCAACCTGTCTACATTCATTCAACTTTGTCTATAATCCCGATTTACAGTTTGTCTTCTTCAGACTCAGTATTAGAAAGCATAAATATCTTTAATAGATGCATTCGCAATACGTTTAAAATAAATTCATTTCTAACGTGACTATCTGGAGGGTGGAAGCATTTCATCAGATATAGACCTCAATACTGTATTTTTCTACTTGATGTATTGTTTCATTCACAAAACAGTATTTGTATTATTTGCAGACATCCTAGCATAATATTGGGTTTCTAGAAATAGCTAAATAGCAAATAAGATTATGTTTTTGTATGTCAGTCATATATACTCTGTACTGTTCTTTGAAAGGATAATGGAATAGTGCTCTGTGGCTTAAACTGGCTTAGCTTCTGAACTCTATTTTAAACCTTCATAGCAGTAAGCTTGTATGCTGTAATGTATACATCAGTACCCGTAACTTGCTTACTAGCACTCTCTTGCTTGTTTCCTATTTTTACCAGTTGATCTCCAGGTTTTCGTGGTTTGTTTTTGGTTTTGGGTTTGGGTTTTTTGTTTGTTTGTTTGTTTGTTTGTTTGTTTTTGTGAGGGCAGTGGAGAAAAATGAGGAAAATAGGATGCTCTGTAAAAATAAAAAAAAATGTTTCACTTCTGTTTCTTTTAAAATCATAGCAAGTTTTGAAAATGTTGTTGCTTTTCTTTAAAGAACTAATGTTGGCTAAATCTGCCTTTTCTTCTAAAGGGCAGTATGGTAAGTATTGGATGCCCCTGATTAGACACAGGTTGCAGTCTTTTCTTTGAAAAATCTTATGCTTTAGCCTTTCTCTCACAGCTGTAACTGGAAATACTTGTTACATCTCAGTTCTTGAACTAGAGTTAACTCTTCAGTTAAGCAGCATTGTAGTTTATTTCTCTCTTGTTCTTTAGTGGGGAAAAAAATTAAAAATACTGCAATTAAAGTGCAGCTGAATATTAGGAAACAAACATGGGGCAGAAAACCTCCCTCAAATTAAAAATGGCAGGAAAAGAAATATTATGCTGCTAAATTTTGTGTTTATGATTTCCAGTTATGGAAAGTGCTGGTTACATCTGTATAAAAATATGGATATATTTCAGGCTGCTCTGTAACAACTATCTTGCCCTGCATCAAAACTGAGAGCTTCTTTCTAGTCAAGGCACTGACTTACTGTGCAGGTATCTTGAATCTGCCAAAGACGTGTACCACTGTATGCATATTACATAGAACTTTTAAAATCATTTCTGCTTCTAGAGGAGCACAGGAAGATGCTGCATGGAATTTTTACCAATCTGTATACACTCAGTCTTCTGGTCTGTGGTGTAATAGCCTGTGTCCATCCCCCTCCATCCTGTCCCCTATCCCGTAATAATTTGGGCTGTCTATTTCTTGACAAGAAGATTTAGGTCTGGCCTGCATTTATGATTCTCAGGTGTAGGTGTCCTGAGTAGTAGTCCAAGCTACTGATTGTGTAATTCAGGATTGAACATTAGATTGACAGGGGATATCAGTGAAATAGATAGCTGTATAGAAGGGATAACTGATGTTACTTACAGTGCTGAAACAAGTCAGGAACAACTGAATAGGTTTCATTATGGGTATCTGTCCAGGACTCCAACACTTTAGCTGGGTACCCAGGAAATCATCTGCAGGTAGAACGGGGATCAGCCTCCCACTTCTCTTGGATCATAAGCCACTACAGGAATTGCCTTTCCACCAGGAGAGGAGTAGGAGAGGAGTTTGTCTCAACCTGTTTTTTACGCTAGATACAATTACTGAATCCTTAGAGTTGCAGCTCACATTCATTGGCCACCTTTATTTTTGCCCTTATTTCTCCCTCCACACACTTCTTGCACAGATGTTGTATATTGTTCCAAAATAACATAGTGTGTCCTTCTGTCCTCTGTGATTTTTCATGTTTTGCAAAGGAACTGCACAGGGTCAGGTGTTACAAAGCCTTCATCTGTTGTGGAGCTGATTAGCGTTAGAGCTAATGATAGGTATTTTTGCTGATAGTGCTAAATGCAGCTCAGTGTAAATAGATCTGACTTTGCTTTTTAATACAATGTGAACAGAAAAGAAAGAGCTCCCTTTGAAACGCAGATGATTTCAGCATTAGAATGTATTAGTGAAATGGTAGTGTAGAAGCAATGTCTGCTGACTTCTGATTAGGTCAAGTAGTATATCAGTGTTTAGAAGACCTATGGGTTTTATGCATGAGTATGCCTCAAACTGATACTTAGCTTCTGTAAAATGGCTTTATTCTAAAATGAAAATACTTTCTTACATAGAAACAAGTTTGCATTGATCAGAATGATGTATTTTTAAGCTGCACTTTCTAAAATTTTACGTGTTTTTGTTACTCCCTAAACTCCTAAAATAAACAAAGGTATCTTGTATTAAATAGCTGTATTTTAGCAGGATTTAGCATGCAAATGTTTGAGACGGAAAGTTTATAATGTCTTTTATCCTTTTTATGCTTATCTATTTTAAGTAGCTTCAGTGCTCTGTGAAGACAAAGGCACGGGTGTACATGCCACTGATAATAGGCAGTGTGACCGTATCATGTATGCTTCCTTAATAATGTCTGACATTATCAGATTGATTAACTCGGCAGGGGGCTTTAATCAGATTTAACTACTGTTGGCAGCAGTACACTGGCAGAATAGTAATACATCAGGGAGTAATATTGAACTTTTTTTATAAGCTGTATTAAACATGAAACTCAAAAATGTACCATAAAAATTATCATTATTTCTAGTACTAATGCAATGAGAAGTGAAACCTGCACATTGCTCAGACAATCTCAGATCTCTTTTTTTTTTATCATGTTTTCCCAAATTTTCTGTTGTCATCAGTTCCAAATACTAATCTTCTTCAGAGTCTCTTTGGTAGTTAATGGGAGCATATTTTAAATGTAGCTATTTTTTTTCTAAGATTCAAGAGCAATAAATTATTTGAGGCTAAATGACTTAAGCAGAAAAATAAGAACATTTTGTAGCTACAGATTTAAACGTGTGTATGTGACAAAGTAATCATGGTTGGGTTTTCTGCTTTGTCCTTTCCAAGTCAAATGCCTTAGCATGACACTTTGCTTTAGTTTCATTTGATGCAGAATACTCACAGCATTAATAAATAAAATGCAGGCCTCAAAGATGTTAATGTAACATTCATTTTTAGATCAATAGGTCAAGAGGGACAACTGTGACCATCAAGTGTGACCTTCTGCCTATCATGTGATATTAAGACTTTTCTGAGTTCATTCCTGTTTGAACTAAAGCGTGTCTTCTTGAGAAGATTGACTTCTAGTTGAAATAAATTAATGTCCTTGGCTGTTTGGTTCAGCAATCAGTTATTCTTGAGGTAGATCTCACCCTGGATTTGTTTAACTTCAGATACTACGTTTCACTCTGTCTTCCGACCGTAGTTAAAATACAGTAGAAACATGTTACTTTTATCTTATAGTTGAAGTATTTTTAAGGTATAGTTAAATGCTGATTTTGCTGTTGATACTTTGTGTTTTCCATTAAATTCCCATACTTCGTGTTTCTCCATTAACTTTTTCTTTGAAAGCAAAATAATTCAACTTCCCGGAGTGTTCTTGTTCTAAAGTAAGCTTTTCAGGTTTTAACTGTTTTCATGTTAAGATGCTTGTGTTCAGCTGGTTGTTGTGGCACATTTATGAGTCTTCCTTCCTGAATTAGATTTTCTTGTTATTCTGAAAGTACATCTTGCATTTTTGTATCTTCCATGTAAGACTGTGTGTTGCTTCATATTCCAAAACCTGCTATTTACTTGTACTTGTCTTATCGAGGCGTTCAGGTTGCTTTACCTAGGCAATTCAGGGTTCTCCATTTCCTCCCATCTCTGCCGAAGCTGTAATTGTTATCAGTGATGATTTAGTTTACTTCAGGTCATGAATACAAATGTGAAACCCCTGAGCACCAAGACCTGATATTACACGTTGCTCCTAGACTGTTGCAATTCCTCCTGTTCCAACCGAGCAAAAAGCCCTGCCATCTTATTTTCTGCCTTTCTTATATTGCAGGAGGGTTGAAAGAGTACGGCCTTCTCTCTCTTCCTTCCTCTCCTCTTATAACGTCTTCCAGATTGCAAGTCTTAGATGACTGACATCCCATAACTGATAGGCTAGACTGAGCTGTGCTTAAAGAATCATATCCTCATTGGAATCTTGTTTTCAAATTTTCAGGAAAATTATTTATAAATAGCCTTCATATTGCTAAATACATAATTGGAAGAATAAGTTAGTCTTTAATTTGTGGAGTCTTTAGTGTCCTGTCTGTTTTTTTTTTGTTTCTGTTTCAGATTCTAGGTAATAGGTGCTACAGGAGTGAGCTTTACAGAAGAGGGAATGAGGCAATAGACTGTTGCCTAGACAAATCCTTATTTATGTTTCAACAGTCTGGCAGATCTTCAGATTCAGAGAGGTTCATGTCTGCCTGTACTATCATTGCTGAAATAGAACAAAATCATTGGGTTTAGGTAACAAAGTAATAAAATTGTAATGCAATATGCAAATAACTTTATAGAAATCTAATTTAGGAATACCAAACTTATTGCTCCAAATGTTAGTGATGGTTGCTGAAGTGATATTACAGCTACTGCAATCATACTGCTGCTTTGCTGAGTTTATAATAGAAGCGTCTCAGGCAGTGACAACTGCGTATGCTTCATTAGATATCACAGAGAAATTCCATTTATATAGTGTAAGCAAGCAAAGAGAAATGGTTTGGTATATATTTGTAATTACACAGGAAAGCACTGTTGGAGACCTATAAATAGATGAGCATTGATCACTATAGAAGAGCTGAAAGAGAATCAATATTAACATACATTCGGACAAATCAAACCACAATATTTTTGAAGTGCTCACATGCTGGTTTCAATAAGATGCAGTAAGAACTATCAAAAGTGCTGATAGTTCTCCAGTGTTTCTGCATACTTGAGGGGGAGGGAGGTGGGAAAAATAGTGTTGATGGCTATGTCAGGCACAAAGAGGAAATACTTCTGAGAACAAGCAAATGTTTAAGCAGAATGTTACTAACATTGCAGTAGACTTTCTCATTTGGCAGTCATGTAATTTATGACAACATATATTTAAGAAGCAATTGCCCAGGAAGGCAGGAAGGCAGCAGATTATAAAAACATGCATAAAAATGGGTTTTTTTGTTGTTGTGGGTTGTTGTTTTTTTCCACATCCAATCCTTGTTTGCCAGTTTAGTGCCTCTGGGGCTGCCTTGCAGATCTTGAAGGTATTTTGAAAGTGCTTTTGGATGACATAATTTTACAGATTACTTTCCTTGCATGTGACAGAAAAATACAGCTCCCTGGCACTCTTACAATAGATCAATTCGTTACCAATCTGATAGGAATCTGCAAGTCCTATAGGGAGTGCTTATATGTATTTACTGTGAAGTAGAGAAACTGTATTATTTACAATTCTCATTTGTTGTTTCATGTCTTAATTCTCTGTTTTACTTAGGGCCTAATTAAATTGGTTTGTGGATCAGACTGAGTCCCCAGATTAAAAATAAATATACAAATAACAGTGGTGAATCAAACAAACCTTTTACAGACATGTATTTTACATAGTGTTATGTGATTCCTATACCAAAATTAGTATTTCCAGGTTTTGTAGTTACTATTTTGACTTCTTCAGGATAGATTTGAATAGCCCTGACTGCTTAGGGTCTCCTCACTATTATCTGTATGGTATTTTTACCAGGTCAAACTTATTTAATTTAGCACAGGAAGATACACTGAAGGTGTTCAGATATTCCAATGTGGTGTAACGTGGATTCATTTGTCTTCAGTAAGGCAGAATAAAGAACCTACTCTCTGAAAGAACAGAGAAGATGCACTCGCTACTTTACAATGTAACGCATGGGATGCAAAGATTGATTAGTCACGTAGTCACGTTCTCTGCTTGCTGGTGGATGTTTTGCACCATGTCCCCATGAATATCACCTGCTCTGGAGAGAACAAAATAAATCACATTACCAAGATAAATTAAAAAATACAAGTAACAAACCAGTGAATTCAGTTATTGCAAAAAGAACTTCATGTATGCATCAGACCAGCCAAATAACTAACCAGCTACTTAAAATTACTGAAAGGTAGTGTATTATCTCTACTAATAAGGGATTTCAGGGAAAAGCCCAGTTAGAGACTTTCCTTCCTCGCCGCTTAGATTTTTGTAAAGGATTTTTGCCTTTCCTGTCAGTCGCTAAATGAAAGTATCTTATGAATTTGAAGCTCCACTTGCCTCTAGGAGCTGGAAGGAATAGGCTGTCCAAGGTATTTTGGAGCCTGTGAGGCTGAATGCTAGGTTTAGATCACTTGCTAATTTTGCAGCCTGGCTGCTGTTGCTTTAAACAGGGATTTTTAAAGTCTTTTACACAGTTCCCCAGGGTTATCTGGGTTATCCTGAGTTATCTCTCTTTCCAATAAGTCATTGCTACTACTCATGATAAGATATTTTTTTCACTGGTAAGACTTTGGTTCGGATACTTATTATTAGTTTGGTTTTGGCATATGACTGAAGAAAAGAATCACTTAAAAAACAACAAAAAAAGTTTATTTTCATTCTGCTCCTGTGTGCAGCCAGATAGAATTTTCTTTGGGAATACAGCCTTACTGGTTTACAGTTGGTTATTAAGTTTATAATTGGAAAATTACATTTTTGCCATAGAAAGAGAGGAAGCTATTTTTGCTGCAAAATGTAATTATTTTTCATAAAAACAATTATTGAGTTAGATGACAAAGTGGTTATAAACCATTTTCCAGTTGTCACTACTATTCAGAAAAGTGCGTTTTTACAGCCCTATTGCCATGGACCATCAAATTTTGTTCTAAGCAGTTGAGTTGGGAGTCAAAGATAGGGCAAATAAATCCTGGAAATATAATCCCAAATAAAAGATTATACACTTTCTAGTAGGATGGAGGGCTCAATTTATTTAGTGTCTCAAAAATAGCAGAACTTTATATCTGACGACAAAGCTTGTAATTGTCAGAGAAAGCAACAGTAGTCTCTTGTTCAAGATCCAGGGAAAAAAATAACTGAATATGAAAGGACAAAGAATGAAAGCAAACAGCTCTCACCAATAGCTGTGCTATAGTGATCAGCGTGCTGTAGATGTGTAGAACAGGTCGTCGTTCCTCTAAAGAAAGTGGCATTTTCACTCCAATATTGAAGTGAATACAGCAAAGAAATACATTGACAAGATACTTCATATGGGAGTAGGTCTTGCATCAAAAGGAAAGGTTTTCCTTTTGCTATTAATTATCTATCTAAACAAACTGAAAATAATTTCTGATAATTTGGGTCAGATCATTGCAGCAGAATTACTAATTTTAATAATTCTTTTAGAAATTAGAAATACTTTAATCCACATTAAAGTTGTGAAATAGTGGAACAGTCATTACTGTGTCAAACTGTTCCATAAATTTGGGCATTGAACAATGTCAAATGTCAACAAGTGAACAAAAACGAAAAAAGTTTCTGCTGTTAGGAGGGGGAGGGAATTACTTTTATTTTAGTAGTGTGGTAATCTTGAAGGTAAAATGCTAATTTTTATTTGGAATAAAGAAGCTGTTAATTGCTTTGTAGAATACTATTGAAAATCCATTAATGTACGAGAGAGCAAAATCGATTATGCATCTGTTCACTTTTACTGATCCTTGGGAAGAATGTCACTATAGATTAGAAGAGTTCTGTCATGGGACCTACAATCTGTATTCTTCAAGCTTTATTAAAAAAACAGAGAGAAAATGTCTTGCAACGTCAGTCAAGGCACACCATATCCATTAACTTTGCAAGAAGGACATTGGAATTATGTTGTATTGTCATAAAAAGTGCTAAATTTTTCCTCCCTTGGGAAAATGTATCAAGAATTTGTTGGCATTTTACCTCAACTAAATAACCAATTCCTCCCTTCAGTGGCTAGGAAGCTTACTTCGATAGCTGGCTCTAAGCAAGGGTAAGCTGATCTGATCTCAGCGTTGTACAGAAGTATTTGTTGTAAAGATTGCAACTGCGGCAAAAGAAACAGCTCATAGGAGAACTGTGTGGGTGAGAAGATGATTGCAAATGCTTAGGGAGGGAGGCAGACATTAAGGCCGTCTTTTTGTGTGTTTTTGTTAACAATCTTGGACTTTCTGAGAGTTCTCATAGAACTAAAAACCGTGTCCACCCAGGAAGCAATCACCATTTGTACATAAAATGATGGAGCTAGACAAGGATTCAGGAGGAGGTAGACATAGATGGCTGCTTACCACATTGATATTGCTTTCTTCAAATTTACACCAATAAAAGTGCTTTAAGAGAATGAAAACCAGAGTAGGAAATGAAAACTGTAGTAGCATGTCTAATATATGCATCACTTCTGGGTTTTTGGGTGTATTCCTTTTTAATTCTGAAACAAATCTCAGCTGACTTCCCTGCAGCTCTGTGAAGTTCCAGGTCAGGGTTGAGAATTCTTAATTGGGATCTATTTTAATCACCCATTTAGCTTAAATAAACATATTCCATCATGGACAATTCTAAGTAGCTTACTACAAGTAATATAGTTATTATGTAATTTTATACTGCAACCATTTCAAAACTATAGTGCTTGGCTTTTATATACTGTTGTTTTAAATACTGACAAAACAAAAATTTAAATAATCACCTGAAAATGTTAATTGATTTTTTCATACACTGAAAGACACACTAATAAACCTAAAAAGTAACATCTAGAGATGCAGATCTAAGTAGCTTAAACAGTGTTTCAAGTAGTTACAGCTTTGAAGTATATTTCAGCCAAATTAAAGTATTTTTTTCAATTAAACATTCTAAGTACCAATACTGTATTTTTTGGGGCTTTGAATGTTACAAATCTTTTTATCAGTTACACCGTTACCCTTTAATTTTTTTACTCAAACCATTGGCAGTATTCAGGGTTGCCAAGATGCCTTTTGGGGAAAATTAATGTTTCTTTGGCATCACTTTATGTACAAAGCTTGTAAAGAAGCATCTCAACAATGAGGAAAACATTTTCAATAATTACAAGTTCCTCTCTATTTAATTTTTTTCCCATGGAACTGTTCTACTTGGACTTTCTAGGCTACTGTGGCAATCCTAAGAATTGTTATTCTGCTCAATGCTGAGGAGTGCCCAGGTCTCTCTGGGTCAGCACGCAAATTTCACTAACAGATTCATTAAGAGGGCAGGTTGCATCCCCTGCTGCAGTTTGCCCCTCTGTTCAGATAAAAATTGCAAGACAGTGTCAGGATGTATTTTTGTGATGGATACTGTTACAAAGCTTTGGGAGCAGGTGGAGTTGGTTTAGTTTTTAAACTTTCATCCTGTTTCAGACAGAGTATCAGTGGACAAAAGCATGTCAATTACTTGTACTTTCATCCTTAGAGGGAAGTAACAAAAACAAGTATTGATTGCTCAGTTAGGCTAGTCAGGGGACTCAGGTCTGAAAATAGAACTAGCAAGAAACAGGAGGCAGAAAAGGCATGATGGACAAAAGAAAGGAACAGATAGGAATGTTTTCTTTGCAGATGAGCGCTTGTAATTGCATAACAAATCACAACAAAAACTGGCAGCGGAGAAGGGAGGGGGAGACAGAAAGCAATGTGTATAGGCTGGGATCTTGTTTTCTGAACCTTAAAATTATTCAATTAGGAAATAGTGAAACCCACAGGGAAGCGGTGAAGTGGGTGTTTCACTGCTTTGTCTAGAGCTGTGCCTATCCTCTACTGCTTCAAATACAGGCAGAATGGTTTCTAGGTGGCTCTGCGTAGTGCCCAAAATGTCTGTTTGCTTAACTTCTGTGTGTGCATGTCTCGAGAGGTGAGCTATAAATGCAGTGTCTGCAAGGAGGAAGCTCTGGTAAAGTGTGACTAGACTGCTGAAGCATCTGTGAGCCAGCACCTAAGGTCGTCTTTTCTTGAAGGATTTTCAGATAGAGCCTGTGTCTCCAGGAAGCCTGCCAGAGAGGATGAATCAATACTGCAGGCCAGAGCGCACAGTCCCAGCTGCAAGCAAAGAAGTTTTATCAGGGCAACGGGAAGCACGCTATTTGTGCTTTTCTTGGAGTATCCTTAGCACCCCGACGTTTTTCTCTGCCAATGACCGTGATATCAGAGGAATGTCAACCCACGCCTGGATCCCTCAGGTAGCATTCAACCTCCAGCAAGAGCCCGTGCAGCTCTACCTCTAGTTAGCTTTTTACAAGCTGTGGTTGAGCCAGTGGTTCATATTGTTCTTGAATTGCGCACTTCAAGAAGCTTAATTATCTCTTAGATTTATTCCAGATAGAGTATGCCTTGCCCACCAGCTCATGCAAGATTTTACCTGATTTTCATCCTCCCAGGATGTCCTGGGAGTATAATAATTAACACAGGCGTTATAGTTGAAGGCAACAAAATAATCTGTTAGTCTAGTGATACAGCAGTGCCTTCAGATGGAGCAAGTTCCTCCTTACTGCGTTAACTTCTTTCCTTATACGTCTTAAGCACACTAAAATGAGTTATTTCAAAATGTTAAGTTTGATCTTTGTGCAAGTCATGCTGCTGCTGATTCAACTGTATTTCAAGACAACAAAATAGTTATGGCACCCTGGTTCATGAGTTAAATGTGCCGCTTTAAAAAGCTGTGTTCTTGCAATCAATAACTGGAGTTATTCTATTGAGTATACCATTATTTTTCTTGCTTCTTGTTAAGCTTAGACTCAGGTAGGGGTTTAAGCACGCTTGTAGAGTAACATTTATTTTATGAATCCATCTTGAATTAAGTGTATCGGAAAAATGAAACAAGGTATAAGGGACAAATGTAGATATTAAAATTACAGTGCCAGTTTTGCAAAGGATTGTTCAAACTCTGAACCAGTTATATGGTGTCAAAGGTAGCATTTGAGCACTTAGTTTCAAAATGTGATGCAGCAATTACATGTTTTGTGTTGCAATCTTTATGCCTGAAGTCAACCTTATACGTATGTATATTCTCCAAACAAATGGATTGAGAAACAACTGCCTGAACATACAGGGGTTACAGAATTAGTGCTTTTGAGAGAAGTGATTTAACCAAAGGACTAAAGATCCTGCTCTCATACTTAGGTAATTAGATTCAGTCATGCTATTAACAGCATAATTGTCTATTTATAATAGCACTTAGATTTCACTTGATAAGAACTGATTCATACCAGCAGGAATGTCGTTTTGAGGTACCTAGTAGTACTACGTGTTACTACTATGTAACAAAAATGGGAAAATCTATATACATACGGGCTGCATCAAAAGAAGCGTGACCAGCAGATCAAGGGAGGTGATTCTGCTCCTCTACTCTGCCTTCGTGAGATCCCACCTGGAGTGCTGTGTCCAGCTCTGGAGCCCTCAGCGCAGGAAAGACATGGACCTGTTGGAGCTGGTCCAGATGAGGGCCACAAAAATGATCAGAGGGCTGGAAGCGCTGCTGCAATGAAGGCAGGCTGAGAGTTGTGGTTATTCCACCTACAGAAGAGAAGACTCTGGGGAGACCTTATTGTGTGGCCTTTCAATACTTCAAGGGGGCTTAGAAAAAAGATGGAGAGAGGTTTTTTACCAGGGCCTGTAGTGATGGGACAAGGGGTAATGGTTTTGAACTAAAGAGGGTAGATTTAGATTAGATATAAAGAAGAAAATTTTGCAATGAGGATGGTGAAACACTGGAAGAGGTTGCCCAGAGAGATGGTAGATACCCCATCCCTGGAAACGTTCAAGGTCTGGTTGGCTCTAAGCAACCTGATCCAGTTGAAGATGTCCCTGCTCATTGCAAGGGGGTTGGACTAGATGACCTTTAAAAATCCCTTCCAACACAAACTATTCTATAATTCTATATAGATGGATTTTTTTTTTTAATCTCCAACAGCAAACATATTCCTTAAATGTATGATATCGATCAAATCTTATCATATTTATTTTAAAAATAGTAATTAATACATAGTATTATACAGTATTGTTGCATTTTTACACTGGCTTGCAGTTCAGCTCTTCACTTGCTTCAGGCTGGGTTAAAAATCATAAATCATTTTTTAATTATGGCTTGTTCAGGGTTTTTTTGGTACTGTGGTTAAAAAGCATAAATGATATTTAATGTGTCAATATTGTGACTCTGTCCTGCTTAGTATCTCCACAAAAGTAGCACAGAAAGGAAATATCCTGTTTTCAAAAATGGCTTCTGCAAATTCTCTCTAAGGACTCTTTGTAACAAAATTACTTAAAGTATTCCAAGAGTTTAAAAAAAGCTTTGGTGTTCTGTAAATAAAGTAGGTGGCCAGAATAAACTAACTAGGTTAGCAGTGGTTAACTGGCCCGATAAAACAACTTTCATGAACTCTAAGCAAGTTTTTACCGAGCCTTTTAGTCTTCTTTATTTTATTTTAGTAAATAAAAACTGAAAAAAATAACACAGGTAGTGTGAGTTAATAATAAACTTTTAAATACTGGTTATTTTCAGTCTGCATGAATATTCTCCTCAAAGTACTTTGTCCTGTGAGAGGAAACAGGAGCCATGTCTTTCATGCATGAATTTCATGAATCCTGGGCAAACGCTTGGATCTGTAATCTCGGCCATTCGGGAGAGTACTTTCCCTTGGTGCCGATAACTGTGGTACTGTGGACTCTGCTGATATTTGGGGGGAAGCCCATTAGCGGTCTTCAAGTGTAGAAGATGGGAAGCATCTGCTCCCTGTCGTGGGTTTTCCCTCCGTGTGGAGCAGGTGCAGCAGTGGCTGGCGTTATGGAAATTTGCAACCGGCCTGTGCCAACTGAGGAGAGAGGCTAGGGCAGAGTTGAAAATTACAAGGGGAAATACTTATTCGTCTGCTTGAGCTGTCGCAGCCGAACTGGGACACCCCAGCTGTGGTTTTACACGTTCAAATGTTCAGGTACAACACGATTTGACTAACCGCTAGCACTCACTCTAGTGAATACTAATCACAGTAAAACTTGGTAAAGCAGCTCTATTTTTACAGCGTTTTTGCTGTTTGTCTACTGATTCAGACATCCCTGGCGTCAGTCTTGCTGGAGTCACTTATCTGTGATGCCAGATGGCGCTGGGAGGGTTTCAACGATGTGTTAGAGGGACTAGGATGATGAAGTTATCTGGATTGTCCAGGGGTATCCTTTATGGACAGCTCTAAGCTTTCAAGAAGCAGACTCCTTATTTCCAGTGCCAGGCTGTTCTCTAGTTTGCTTCACTTCAGCATGAACAATACCAAAGTCTATGGTAAAATTCCACCACTTCATTCCAAGACTGTGTATAATGTGAACTAATATATGCATATAGTAACAAAGTTAATATGCTTTCGTGCTATAAGGACTAGTTGATACAGTAGTTAGGGAAGGGAATTTTGATAACGCTAGTGGGAAGTAGTTCTCCTTTCTTACCTGAAAGAAGGTTACATGCACAAGGGCATTCTGAGTGCAGCAGTAACTTGTGTCAGCCCTTCTCGCAGAGCCTGTGGCTTTCACAAGACAAGTCTGAAATGTGGAAGCAGTGCATCTGACCAAAGGCCAGCAAGGAGAGGAGTAACACGGACCAGGGAAGCCTCCAACAGTGGACCTAGTCTGCTGTTGTAATTGTCTGTGCTCGCTCCCTCATTCCCTTGTGAAACTATCTAGCTCTTTGGAGTGACTGTTTGGATAGTTACCTCTCTTCTGAATTTGTTCCAAAATTTTGGCTTAATTGCACCTCTCAAGATGATTAAGCAGGCCTTTCTAACATCACCTGTACTTCACAAGCAAAATTAGAGTTGGGTTGGATTGTAAATACAAAAGAGATGGCTCGCCTGATAAAATGTGATGCCCTCAGTGTCTGTATGATGCTGTTTTCTACTCCAGGCTGCTGGCTTTTTTCTTAACTAATCCAAGAAGATTTTACTTGTTTTAATACCAACCACAAATGTCAGATAATGCACTGAATTTTAACTCTGATTTGAATCACTCGTGTAACAAAGCAAAAATTGACTGCACATGAAGTGCTGTGTGTTTGCTTAATTTCTTAGTGCAGGCAGCTCAGCTATAACTATTTCTATTATAGTGATGTATATGTATAGTTCTGCATATATATATGTGCAGTCTGTATAAATGTGGGTTTGTATCCATTCTTCAATCCCAAAGTAATGAATTTATTTAAAAAAAAAAATAACTGGACTTTTTGTTTTAAGCCTTCAAATACACCTTACAAATTCTGCACTGAAGGTTTCTTGGTTTTGTCATTTTCCAGTCCAGACATTTATTTTTCTTCCTATTAACTTTTTTTTAAAAAAATAATTTAGGGCAAGATTATTGCCCTTGATACATAAGATCTGGCTTGTTTAGGCTGGCTGCAAATTCAGTCTACCCTGTTTGGGGAAGAAAACTTCATATTGACTATAATGCTGCACCCCCACCCCATGATCCCTGTGGTGGAAATGTATCTGCAGTGCTTTTGACTTCTGATTTTGGCTGCCTGGTACAAAATGACGGGCAGGAAGAGAACGGAAGGGGCTTGTCATCTGTTGTAAGTCAAAATAGTTTCCAAACATGTCTTTTGGCCTGGAGAGATGTAGAATAAAGAAAGTACTGTTCCAATCTGTGTGCTGCTACTCTGCTACTTTGAACAAGTGCATTAGAGAGCCTGTACACTGGTGAATGCTATCAGTCCTAGGTGGCATTAAAGACACTCATTGGAGTAGGGAACCAAGAATGGTAAACTCCCTTTCAGTGGTCCATTCTGTTGATAATTTTGTGCATGTGTATATGTGTACACATATATACACATGTATCTCAGTAGCTCGTTTGCTGATGTGTTTATTCATCGTAGATCGTAAATGCATTAGCTACAGTTGGTGTATTAGTTAACTCTAGCTATTAGCTATAGTTTGTTACAAAACCTGCTTTGCTAATTCACCTCCGTATTAATGAGCTCTGTTGCAAGTTTCAGGCTTATTTTGTTTGGCTTTGTATTATAAAATTGTAGTTGTCAGCTTTATTAAATCAAACACCCTAATTTTTTAGCAGTTGTCAAGTATTTGTGCAGTTACCTTCTCTGCACAGTCACGTTGAAGATGCTATTTATGCAGTAGGTGCCCTTTGGCTAATAAAAATACAATGAAATGAAGTGCTTTAATATAAAGATGATGTATTTTTGCCAGACCTGTGACCAGTTCAATGTTTTCCTCATGTTTGTCATGAAGACATTAGGGTAACAAAACCAGGGAACCCTCTTGTATATGTATCTCAGTGCTAGTGAAACAGACTTTTAAACATCTTAAATCTCTAACATGTAAATTGAAGTGATTTAAGGGTATGGATTTACAGGGTAAATAGTTTCAAAAAAAGACAGCTAAGGTGGAAGTAGTTTGTGTTCTCTTCTTTTTATCTTTTCTTATGTGGGTATGACTTCATAATAGAGCTTGTGAATGCTTCTTGTAATTTAAAGTGTGTTTTATAAAATTAGCATTTTAAAATGCTGCAATGTTTATTTACTGTTCTATTTATGATAAGAAAATAAATCTATACTACTTGCCCAGTAGCATGATAGATAACCATTCTTTAATCTGAAGTGGACATCCTTTGATATCTGACAATAAATCTGCTATAATTTCCTTGCTTTTCTCAGAAAATTCTTAACAGGTGTCGATTTTAAAAAACAAATACATGTAATCCATCAAAAGAAGAGACCAATTATGGAGATTTCAACTTCAGTTCCTCTGAAATGTCCACACCTTTACACTACATTTTCATAAATCTGTGTTTGGGGATTTAAGATGCTGTTTTAGACAGTTTGATGGATTGTTATAAGGTGGCAGTAGGTGTTTTCTGGTGAATGGCTGGTCCCACTCCTCAGACAGCTGTGGTGGGGCTGCCTGCCCCCCTGCCTGCCCCCCTGCCTGCCCCTGGGCTGCAGGGCTTGGCCCCCTTCTCTATCTGCTTCCCTTGCTGCTCGGGGCGGGGGGTGGCGATTTGGAGGAGATGCCCTGCTGCCCGGCCAGTCTGCTCTCAGCTGGTCACCTAAAACCAGCTCCGCTTCATGAAAATTAATTAAAATAGCTCAGAGGGAAGACATGAGTGACCTGTTCTGAAGTGCATTAGGCCTCCTTTTCTGTTTTAGGGGTGGAGGTAGGAATCTGGCTGAGAGAAACCCTTTTAGTGGGACTTTAAATTTTGCTTTTAGTTAAAACCGACATTGAAAGCCAAGAGGTTGAGGGGGAACAAGAACCTTGAAAAGGACACTGCATCCCTCAGGCCCATGGAATTGTACACGACTCGTCTGACCCGCATCGGGAGGGATGACGGCAGCTTCACGCTGCCTCCAGCCTCTGACAAATGAGTTCTGGCAGATCGTAGCTCAACAGCTTTAGGTGTTACCATCTCCAGATGCTTCTGATCTCTCTGCTGGCACTTACTACCTGGGAGAGGGCTGCCCTTTGATAAAAATGATTTTGCCACCGTGATGCTGTGCTGTAAAATGCTGGGGTCAGTATTCAGGCACATGCCCTGCTTTCCTGTGGTCAGAGAGCTGTGGATGGGTTTGTCTCAAACTCTTTCTACTACATATACCTAAGCTCATACATGCAGCTAGACCTTCACTAGGAATTTACCTCTAGTCTTCTGTTAAAGTGGGCGCTAACACTCATTCACATAAAATGACCTGTCTAGTTTTCTGGCTTTTAGCTGGTTTGTATCATTAGTCCAAAGTCCAAACTTTGTATTTGCAGAAAAATAAATACAAGTTAATGCTGGAATACTGACTTCTTCCCAGAACAGGAAATATATCGAAGTAAAGAGCATGTTTGTATTCCTTAGAGATGATAGAAGTATTCTGTTTCAGTAGACATGGCAGAAGGTTACTAATCAAAATAGGAAAAAGTAGTGGATAGATTGCTTAGTCATTTCATTTGCTCTGAAAATTTTGCTGGCATATTGTGTATGTTCAGGCATACGTTTTCTCAACTTCACTACTCCTGGTTTGCTGCATTATAGCACTGTTCCTTCATCTATAATGATAAGCAAGCAAAGAAATTTGGAAAGCTACTAATGGAAGGGTAGTATGGTTCAGACAAGCTGCTACCGCTTTATGGACAACTGGCTTTCTCATTTTGCCCCTGATGGGGAAGCACATCATTTCTCTGCTATGTTCGGTTCTTGTCCCCTTGCCACACTTGATAGGGTGCCTGCAGCCAAGCCAACATGTCATCAGATCATCTGCTGTCATAAAATGTTATTAGTTTTTTTTAAAAACACTTAATTCACATTAGATTTTTTTAATACATAAGATACTTTTGCTAATATTTGTTCTCTTAATATACATACTCTTGTATTGAATACGTAAATTGAATGTTGAATACGTAACCTATTAGAAGAGGGAGGCTGTTGTGCAGAGTGTACAGCAAAAAAATAAACGAACATTGTAAAGCCTAGTTTCAAGGAAGGCAGTTTTTAAGTTGGAGTATGCATGTTAAATTATAAATGGTGTTATTAAAATAAGTCCAGAACATTATATTTAACTTCCTAGTGGTCATCCCCACCCCCCAACACAGACAGGACAAAAGGATAAACTGAAGTGATTACTGCTTCATGTGCAGCCTGTTCTGTTTTTCTGTCATGTAATTGCCAGGAATGTTGTTGTTGATCACTTTTGCAGCAATGACACATTAAGGTCTACTGAATTAGCCAATTAAGCAATTTATATTTATGTAAAGAATGCAACTGGCTATATAAAATATAATCAACTGATGTTGTGTGGTGCTTGTATCTTTGCTTTCTTAATAATTAGGCAGCATCCATGCTTTCAGTGCAGAGTGAATATATAATTGAACAAGGTAAATAGTCAAGCCATTATGCAATTACTCATGGTTTGGGTATATCCTCAGTTTTTGCAAGACTATTCACCTACTAGCTGCTGTCTACATCACTATTAACCCTATACATTCTTCTTGTGTCAGTCTCCTGACTTAAAATTTTGATTCATGTTTTTGATATTCATCAGACAGATAAGTATATCTGGTTTACTGTGTATTTTGAGAAGTTTTCAAGAGTTCAATTTGTCTTGGGTTATAGCTTGCATGAAAAAAAATTCCTAAAAGTCCTACTCATTTTTAACAGATCCACACCTGATATTGTGACCCAAAATAAGTGACATTATTTGTTTATATTAATATTTGGGTTTGTAGGCCGTTTGAAGTGGGTTTCATAATCAGAACTGTGGTCAGATCTGAAAAAGCTTGTTATTCTCAGTCCTCCAGAATTAATTTCAAGAGAACAGTGAAATAGCAACAATAACCGTTTTATTTAATTTTATTATTGGTGCAAGAATAATGAAACTGAAAAAATAATGAAAGGATCATTTAGCTTCAGTTCTGACTCATACATCAAGAAAATTAACACCCCTTTACTTTCAGGTTTCTTTGTAGTATAGAATTCTATTTTAGTCATGGTAAAAGATTTCTGTGATGCCACATCCAATAACTTGCATTGCTATGAATAACCCTCAGCCATTCTGGAGTTCAGTTGAATTTCTTTGACACTAGTATAAATTTGACTTGATTCTTTGGAGGATTTTAGAGATTCAAAACTTTGAACATACCAACTCTTAAAATATCACTTTTAACTATTATTTTAAACTTTGTGTTTCTAGCCTTGCAGGTGCTCAAGTGAATATGTGCTGTGATGTTTGTGAATTAAGGTCAGATTTCTAAGTTCACCTGATGTATTCTGGAAAAGTACGGAACAGTTTCCACCAGTTAAACAAAGCCTGAATATGGTTCTTCAGTGTGAAGTAAGGACTACCAAAGAGCTGATATGATAGTGTTGAGTAAAATCACGTGTTTCATAAGGAGGTAGTAGTTCTCCACTTTTTCAGATACAGGAATTAATGAGCATCAAATGAAATTAGCAACTGACTCATTTATGGATGGTTTCACAAAATACCTATTTAAGCTAGGGAAGTCCTTTCTGACAGTTGCTGTGGAGGCTCAAACTTTACGTGGAATCAAGGAGACAGTGGAAAAGTTCCTAGGAGATAAATTCTTGCTGCATCCACGATGCATGTAGAAACCACATTTGTCTTAGCTGCAGAAGGTCCCTTGGCTGCAGAATGGGAAGCACTGGGAAATGTATTTTATGCAGTGATCCTGCTGTGATCAATTCTGTGCACATCCCTTTTGGCCACTGTCAGAAACATAATCCTGACCTAGGCTGTCTGGCTTTATTCTTGTAGGCAGAGATGAGAGTATGTTCAATATTGCTCTGCTCACATTAACACCAGTGGAATATTCTGTGGATATTAGTTTCTGTAATTTGACAAACATGTTCCATTTTTTTAATGCAGTTGGTAGATTGCTTTTTGCTAGAAAATACGAACTTCTGCAGATGAAATCAAAGGCATAGTTTGGGATTTTTTTGATTCACGTTTTGAGGAAAGAAGCTTTTATGAGCTTATAAATTTTCTGATATGGCTAACCTTTATTGTGTTGTCTTGCATAGTGACATGTAATCTGTCACTTAACATGGAACAACTTGTTAACTTAGGGGATGTAGTTAAAATAGAAGTTGTAGAAAGTATTTGCTTAATTGAGCCTAAGCCTTGCCTTTTGTTGGCATGAGTGGGAGTAGCGCAAAATCCTGACAAAGTATCCTATATAAATCCCAGTGACACAGCAAATGCTAAAATTGACCAGGAGGCATGTGGATATGAATACAGGAGCGGTGTTAGGCTGTCTCGCACTGCACTTAACGCTGGTGGTTACCTTTGCTGTATTTCTGGAGGCTTGCGAGCTCCCGGCTTAACTGCCTGCGTGCAGCCAGGGCAGCTGAGGCGGGTTTGCATCGTCTAAGTGGAATGACCCGGTGCTGTGCAGAGCTCCTCACAACTGCGTGTGTAAATGGGGCTTCTGTGGTTACCAATAGTGCCAGCTTCCAGACGTCTGTGGGAGACAGGGATATCTTTTTAGTTTTGCTTTTCATTATTTTTGAGAAGCGAGCTCAGCTTAACTGCCAAAAGAAAGAATAATCTGTAAGAAAGTTAACGTAGAAAAATTGGCAAAAGAGAGGGTAACTAAACCAGAAAATAGTTCATACCTTATGCTTCCTTTGACCATTTTTATTTCTTTTCTGTTATAATTTATTGCCATCAAAATGTGAAAGTCATAATGTAACATCTTGGATTAGTGGCACAAAGCATAGTTCACAAAATCTCAAAAAGCCTAGTGGAAACGTTAATGTCGGCTTGATAGCAGTAATAAAATTTAACATCAACAAGCACGCTCATGAGGATTAGTTTAAAATCTGCTGCTACGAAATATCAGAATACAGTGAGGTACTTGATAGCCTGCACAAGCTACTGATAGGGTATGCATACATTTTCACTTAACCACAAAAAAATAACCATTGAAGAAGTTCAACTCCACTGCCTCAGTATCAGCAACTGCTTTTATTTGATGCATTCTAGGAAGACCAGCTTTATTTTGGTGATAAATCATCCCGAGTTATTTCACAGTTTTATCATTCACAAAGCATATTCTGTGATTTTATATGAATTCATTGTTTGGCTTTACTTTTGTGGTATCTTGCCTGGTTTCTAGCATCTATTTTTACTTGCTCTGTTTTTAAGTAAGCACAGAATTTGGCTAGGTTTACAGAATTTGTTTCAAAAATGAAAAGTAGATGATTTTGCAGTTTTTTAAAGTTAAATTCTTCTTTTGCTGTGCTACATTTTTTGCCTTCCTTTTCCTCCCTACCCCCACCTTCTCAAAATAAAAGCTTTACTGAAATTAGAGCAAGCAACGGTAATCAAATGACAAAAAAATTTTCTGAGTTTGGAATTTTCATCTTTCCCCCTGCTTTCTGCTTCTCCGTTACATTAGATTACATTAGCACCAGAACATCACCTTCTACATAAACCGTAGATTTTTATCTCCTTTGCTCTGTAAGACATTTATTTTCCACATAAGGTATCTTTCAACTTGCCACTTAAGATGGAAATTTTTATTTAAAGAACACAAAGAATTTAAAACTAAATACAGTTTTAACAATGTATTTTCCCAATTAACTTTTGCTTTTGGAAATGTGTTTTCACAGTCAGGGGAAAAATATTTACATGTATGGAGATGGTATGGTTTTGGCAGAGAAAAGGCCACTGAAGAAGTTCGCATGAAGAGAAGGGTTGCTGTCTGAAGTGAGATATCCCATATCATTTTTTGGTTCTCAGAAGGAAGGTGTGCAATACCGTGGGAACGGTTGTAGACTTGCTATGGTGACAGCATTATAAATTGTTCAGTATCATTTAAAAAATAAAAACGTCAGAACTGAGTGTCAGCAAATAACTATTACCAGAGTCTCATTCCGTCTTGTGAAATGAGTTGCTTTGGCCGAGACCTTTCTTTTGAGCCCTTCAGTTCTTCTTCCAGCCAAGCTGCCTCGGCTCGTGCCTCCCATGGGATGTAGAGGACCTCCTTTGCACGGCCACTTAGCGCCCCAAAAGCCAGGCACTGGAACAAGTACTTCCAAAACTGTAAATTTAAATAGTGTAGTACCAGAACAGAAGAAGTCATGTTTTTTTCTCCCACATTTATTCTTTATTTTGTTTGTGGATACCTTGATTATTCAGTTTTCTCTTTACTGCCATTTATAACTCGCTTATTCCAAGGTGTATGTTGCCTTGTTAATGCAGCAAAATCCACTCTTCCAAGGAAATTCCAAGTCTGTTTGCCTCTTTTTAATCTCATCAGTTTATTCTTTGTGTTGTTCTGTATTATTTGAGGTAACAAGTTTTCTACTTCCATTGCCAAATTGCTCCCTGAAGTAGATCTTACTCTCAACAAACGCTTCCATGAGGACTTATGCTTAGTGAAGTAGGAACATTTATATAGGAGAAAAACGATTGCTTGTCTAAGAGTCATGAGGGCTGTAGGTACTCCACTACAAAGTTCTACTGGCAGGGGGCTTGTCAGGTGAACAAGAAGATGACCAAAAAAATCCAAGAAGATGCACAGGGCTATAGTGGTCTTTTGTTGCTGTGGTGGCCATTCTGCTTTGTTGCAGAATAAATGCCTATCATTTGTCTTCAGCAAAGAAATATTTTTATTTGAAGAATTAACATAATGGCAGTGTAGTTAGCCAATATGATTATATTATTTAGGATGTTAATGAGGGAAAGAGGGAATCAAAAAGGTCAAATTGATTCTAACAGAGACAAAATTATTTGGTGAGGCTTGAAATTACTGACATGGAAACTGTAGTGAATAATGTATAGCCAATATTTATGCAATCTCTAATCTAGTACAACTTCTATGCTACAAATGTGTTCATAATGATGAATAAAAAGGGAATGTTGCATTACATACAGATGAGTTTTCTTCAGCTCATTGATACAAGAAAAGCTTTATAGGTCCTCCTATTACTTCACATTTTTCATAGAAGAGAAGAGAGATTAAGTAGCATATTAAAAGGCACACATAGCTGGAAAAGACTATAATTACGTGTAATTTCAGAAGAAAATATTTTTACAAATCCTGTATTTTGTATGTTATGTTCATCCTAATTAGTTCAGTGGAGAAATATTAAATACTAATTTTGCCATACCTGCCAAGATACCTGAAAGGTTATTTTAAAAGATGTTATTAATGAGACTGGATACAATACGTGTGGTTCCTTAATGATAATTAATTCACTCAGGAGACAGTTCTAATAAGTAGATGTGAAACCAGAATTTGAGGCAAAAACATTCTGTTTGGTCGTGAAGTTCATCTATTTTCTAGTGTAAGTTAGCTCGGTAGATAAGTAATTCCAATCAAACTGTTTTGTGTACCTATCAAAAAATGTTTTAGTGGTATGCCTTGAACCGTAGGTGAGATTTTATCATGAAAAATTACACCTATACTTCATAAATATTCCCAAGATTAAAGCTAATTTTACTAGGCCTGCTGGTATGATCACAGTTCATTTACTTTGATTGCACTTATTTTTTTTGCTTTGCACCCAGCTATTTCACTGTTATGTCAGCTAGTTAATATTGATTTCTCACTGCAACAGTACTTAAAAGCTTTTGTGAAAATTAAATGAGTTTTTACATACAACTGCCAATTTCAGACTATTTTAGGTGTCTGCTAGAGTAATAGGAGATAACTTTTATTTCACTGAAAATATTAATTTGGTTTTATTAAAGTTTATCAGTTCAACAAAAAGAAGCCCAGAGAATATTGCATTAACTGTTAATACGTTTTTCTATCTTGGTATTGGGGTTTTTGTTTTGTTTTTAAGAAATATCACATCCTTTTAGACTACTAAATCATTCTTAAGGACGCTGTTATTTTGTCCTTAGTTGAAGTATAAATTCTTAGTATATGTTCTCATTGGATTATTATGTTACATGATATCAATAATGTACTTTCGTACTTCTGATTTAACTCTAAAGAAAAATGTGGGTATACTAAATAAAACAGGCCTATTAAATGACAATAGTGTTAGTTATCTCCTGAAAAATATTTACAGTAAGTTTTTAAGGCTTTATAAGAGGGGAAGGAAAGCTCAGTCATACTTGCTGTACTTGTTATGCCCCAAACTGTAATGCTGAAAATCTCTGATTCATCCTGCGGATAGCTGCCAGCTTCTCCTGCCTAAGACAAAGCAGGAATTTATCCATGTTATTTATTGTAGACCTGTTAAATCAGCTCAATGGATCCAAGTCGTAGTCTGAAATAAGGTCATACATGAGTTGTCTTCTAGAGCGTCTCAACTGTCATGTGCTCACTGTTTATGCCCAAATATGCTATTAACTCTCCTGCCCCTAACAAAAGCAACAAAAGCATGTGAACAGAAATGATTAATCCACATAGTATTCTTTGGCTACGGGATTAAAGTTTCTTGATTAAAATTTTTGCCCTCGTTTTTTAATGCTTTAATTGAAAACAAACACAGATTTCTGAGTCAGGCAAAGTCTTCCCTGATGAAGAAGACAAAATCTTGCTGTGATCATTTCAGAGCTGCCAGCTCTGGAGCCCATACCAGTTGCTGTTCCACCATGATAGCTGTTTGCCAGCAGGCAGCATCAAATCCCTTACAGTACTGCAGTTTAAATAGTTTTGGAATACCAGCAGGTTTTCTCATGGAATAGTGCTTTTCCCAGTTCTGAATATCTTTTTGATGTATTTTTTGTAAGTAAAAGTTAAATAGGGTTCTCTCATGTATAATTTCTTCATAATGTTAGGAAAGCTGTAGTCTGAGGTACAATTTTCTGTTGTGTTTTAAAACTAACGAGGCATTTTTAATCTGGTTCGATTTGCAAGTTTGTTCCAGGCTCCCTCCACTGTGAATGTCTTCACTTGCTGTCCCATGTTTTGCGCCAGGCTTCCTAGCTGTGTTTGCTGTAAAAAAAAAAAACAACGTGCTTTGTTCCGGTAGAAGCAGATAGCTTTGTAGCTACTGTTGAGTCCACTGAGAGCTTTAAAAACAAAGACGCTGGGCCTGAGATTTGGCAGATGAAATCTTGTGACGTCTAATGGAAGATACATAGTTTTGGATTATTATATAAAAGATGCTCTGGAAAAGTGCTCATATTTGGGACTCAGTCTTCATTCTTAAATAAGTTGAATATTTCACAAAATCACAGCCTGCCTGGCACCTCTGAAGGTCATGTAGTCCAACTACTCTGCTCAAAGCAGGACCAGCTAGAGCAGCTTGCCCAGGACTGTGTCCTGTTAGATGAATATCTCCAAAGATGGAGACTCTACAGTGTCTCTTTGCCAACTGTTGCAGTGTTCAACCACCCTCACAGTAAAAAAAGTGTTTTCTTGGGTTCAGGTGGGATTAAAGTGAAGCTGACCTGCTGGTGGTTCCCTAGGTACTCTTTCCTGCCCTTCCTGAAGATAGGAGTGCAGTTTGTTTTCTTCCAGTCATCAGGAAACTCTCCCAACTTGCAGTTGGAGTGTCCTTGCAGTGCCACTCCTTCAGCCAGCTCTTTTTGTTGCATCCCATCTGGTCCCATGGACTTGTGTATGTCCGGTTTAAGTATTCCTTAACCCCACCATTCTCCACTGAGAGCAAGTCTTCATTGCCCCACACTTTTCCCCCGGCTGCAGGAGCTTCAGCTTCCTGAAGGCAGGTCTTGCTGCCTTTACTGGGGCAAAGAAGACATTAAGTACCTCAGTCTTTTTCTTATCCTTTGTGGCCAGGGCCCGTGTCCATTCAGAAGTGGCCCCACATTTTCCCTTGTCTTCCTTTTGCTGCTCACGTAGAAGACCTTTTCACCTTCGATATACCTTCACCAGACCCAGTTCTGGGTTGCTTTGGCTTTTCTAGCCCCCATCTCTGCAAGCTTAAGAGTGTCCCTGTATTTCTCCTGGGTCACCCTGACCCTGCTTCCACCTCTTGTACACTTCCTTTTTGTGCTTGAGTTTTGGCAGGAGCTGCTTGTTCATCCATGCAGACCTCCTGTACCTTTGCTTGTGTGAACTGCAAGAGTCAAGCTTGCTACACCAGCCAGGCAGGCTGGCAGCAAAGTCTTGTGGCTTTTTTTTTTTTTTTTTTTTTTTTAGATTGGTTGGAAACAGAAGTGCTGAGGTACTAACAGGCTGACTCCTGTTCTTACCTCTGCCATCAAGAGAAGTTCCAAAGAATGTTTATCAATATGGTGATAGACACTTTATAAATATAGAAATATAAATACTTATAAACAAGTAACAAATGAGAAAATCATTGCAACCATTTCTTTACACAAAGATGTAAGTTTGAGTGGGGATTATAACACAGAAAGAAAGTTAAGATCAAACAAAGGGGGGTTGAGATGTTGCTGCAGGCAGTGCACTAAAATGTTATGAAAATATTTTAAAATATTTCAAAATAATTGAGTACAGATATGCTAATTGTTTATTTTAAAGGTAAACCTCTAGAAGGTCATAGGGTGTCACATACAAGACTTAAAAGTTTTTATGAATATTTGCTGTCATTTACAATGTGACTTTCAAATTCTTAAGTGAAAATAGCTTGTCTTTATTTCCGACAAAAAGGCTTCCTAATAAAAGCAACCAGTGTTGAGGTGGGTGAATGAATAAGATTTAATGAACCTAACTGCTGATAAGCACAGGCTGTCACCTAAGTAAATACAACATACTGCTTATGATGCAAAAGAAAATGGAAAGATTTAAATGATCAGTGATGATTGCCAGCAATGGTTGGGAATGACAGATTTAAAAAAAGAGGAGTAAAATGTACGTGCCAGGAAATGGGTGAAGAACAGACTATTGGACTTTTTTTTTTTTTTTTTTTTTTAAATTAGGTAGAGTTCTGTTCTACTACAGCTGCATGGCAATCCTCAGTGGATGCCATAGAATTGATATTATTAATTTAACTACAGTACTAGCTAAGCGTAAGCAGGGACCAGCACCCTAGACAACAGCACTTAGGAATTTTACAAGTGAATGATGGAGGGAAGTAATATTGGCTAGTTGAAGAGAAAAGCTGATAAAAATGAGAGATGTTCAAGTGGAAATAGGGCATAAAGTGAAGACATATAGTTTGTATTTAGTAAGATGGAGGAGCAGGTGTTAGTGGGAGGAACTTATAAATGGGTTACATGGTTGTTCAAAGAGCTTAAGAAACTGATTCTTGTACATGCATTCTGAGCAGTTGTGAATGTGGTAAACTGTATTTGCTAAAGAAATGAGAAAAAAAATGGCCAGAGAATTAGAAGGTGCAATAAAGAAATCTGACATCATCAGAGCCCAAATGGGAATATGCTTGGTGAAGGGTAGGAAAATGTAAGTCACGGGGCAGTGACAAAGAAAGCATTTAGACAGGTTTCAAATACAAAGAACTAAGAGACCCAAATAAAAGAAACATTGCCTTAACTATCAGCTTGCATAATAGTGGGGTGAGGATGGTGCTTGGAGCAATGAAGGAAGGAGACAGGGCTGCTGGCTCGGTATTAGCTGGCAGATGTTTAGAGAGGTGGAGGTTTATTTTGATTTGGTCAAGAGAATGCAGCTGATCTAAAATAATGGCAGACGTCTGAGTGGTCTTTGAGAAGTGGTAGTTGAGTGTGTTTGGTGGTGGCTCTATCCAGAGATAATGTGTAGAGAGTGAAGGGAATGAATTAGAAAAAGACTTGTAGAATGTGTCCTCTCTGCCGGAAGGGGGCCTTCAGTTCTCCAGTCCAGATGGAGAATCTTCCGAAGGACATGCTTGAACGGTTGATTAGGGAAGTAGGAAATCAGGAGACGTGACAGTTTATGCCACATGTCACCGGCAGTACTGGGCTGTGATCTCATTTTGCATCAGTTCAAAAGACCAAAATTGAAAAGGAGATTAAAGTATTAATATTTCAACAGCCAATCAATCTTTTTTGACATTGGTGGAGGCTAGAGGTGATGAAAGGCAAAATGCAAACCTATGCTGTAAGAGGGGCAGGAAGATTCCTCACTTCTAAGACGCATCATTTGTCAGTTTATCGTTGTACAGAAGAGTGTTCTGCGGGACAAGTGAATGTGGAGTGGTAAGTTTCTTTCTATACTGCCTAATGAAAAAATGTGTGACTTATTTTCTTAAGAGGAACAAAGATTAGATGGAGACCAGGGGGAGAGGTGGAGGAAAGTGTGGAAGGGCAGATATACAATTCATACTGATCTGTCCATCTAACCTGTCCCTGTTATCTCAGCAACCTTGCTTTTCATCATAAATTGGTCTGATAGAGAAAATGGTGAGGTACCATGAAGATGTAAGCGTATAATTGTCCATGTGTATAAAATAAATGAGGAGGGTGCAGAAGGAAAAGATTGTATTTGGGAGTATATTTTACATAAAAAGAACAGGACCGTGAAATATTTCATTAGTAATTGTCAGGAAAATCAGCAGCTAAAAGAAATATGCAATTCTTTTAAATGGATTTCTTTAGCTTCCTCCTCTTCCCTTCCCCAGCTACAATAAAAAGTGATGCACAGGGAGAATGTTATCACATATATCAATGAAGCATATATTACAGTGATGCTCATGGTTTGCAGCCTGAGGGTTGAACATACTACTCTGCATGAAAGGTTAAGAGAACACAAAGTGTATTTTGACATGCTTTCCCTGCCATGTTTTGTCTATTCGCACAAAATATAAAAGGAATAAGTGTTACAGAGCCCAATGAGGATAGCTAGCCCAGCACCGCAGAGCCGAGGCTGCTGAAGCCCAGAAGTCGGCAGAACCCAGGGCGCTGTGGAAGGACAGCATCTCTGTTTTTATCCACAGCTCTCTGATGACCTAAGGTAGAATAATTTCTTCTACGGCCTGCCTGGGAAGGAGGAGGGGGCAGTGCTTTTTGGTTCCCAGATTGTGCACTAGCCTTCTGCTAGGCTGGCTGTGTGGGTGAAGTAAGAAACAGCTGGTTGCAGGGAAGCCCGTGCCGTAAGCAAACGGTGGACTCCAGCGGGAGCTGTGGCACTCTGCGAGGCCGTGGAGCAGCTGGGCTCCCCTCGTCACTCCATGCAGCCCGCAGAGCTGCTGAGCCACCTGCGTTCGGGGCAAGGCAGCAGTTGCTCAGATGGGTCAGCCCAGACCCACTGCACTGTGTGTGACAAGAGACATCTTTCATGCAAGTAATTCTACTTTAGGTAGTGAATGTATATTGCCTCCAGCTGTAGGGTTGATTTTAAATGATGAGAAATACTCCAGTGTGTTTGAAACTTGACATTTCTTCCTAAATATTTAGGCATAGCAACTAATTTTGAATTATAAAGTTCGCATTCTTTGGGCTTACTGTAGATAAACTACTCAGAAGTTGTGACATAGGCTACCGAGCTTAACAATGTCGGCAAACAAAATTGACAGTGTTCTGAGTCATCAGATTCTCAGCTGATGGTATCACTAGCTCAGGCACTCGGAAAACATATCATTGTTTAGGAGTGTGTTGTTCTAGCAAACCAAGACATAGTCGCTATTTTTGTACTGATTCAAAACTTTGTCATCTGCTGTAATCAACAAAAGCTTAAAACTGAAATGTTTTCCTGGGTTTCTTTTTTCCCTTATATTGCCTATATAAGGATTTGTTGCATCTAGGTTGTGCATGAGTGTGGCTGCTGATGTATTGGTATTTTTTTCAGAGAAAACAGTTGAAGTATTTTACATTAAGAAACAAGGAAAAATCCATCAATATGGTCTTTTGGGGATGGATATACTCTAAGGAAAGAAAGTAACAAAATGATAGTGCATTTATCCTATTTTTCTTCAGTGTTACAAAACACAAGTTGCCAGCATGTACAGCCTTTGAAACAAAGGACTATTTTGAAACTTAACTCAGTTAATGAGTTGCAAAGGATCTGGAAACGTTTAGAAAGAATTAAAATTATCTAAATCATCTAAGCTTTCTTTTGATCTTACGGGGACGGGGGGAGGTTACTAGATGACAGCTCTGTAAATGACAGAAGTTCCAAAAGCAGGTGATTTAATGAGGAAAATCTGCAGGTTAATCCCTGCTACCTGGCATTGCCACATCCCTAAAAACTCTCCAAATTGTAACAGGTTTCTAGTATTTCTCTAATTTACTCCATTGTCTTTGTAACTCCAAGACTGTGCTTTGGACTTTTTCTGTTAGGTGCAGATTAAGTATTTGATGTGGTCAAGTAGTGTTTGAAGTTTTATATAAATTCCAGTTCACTGAATTAAAATAAGAATTTCTTGCTCTGTTCAGAATCCAAGGCAGGAGAACATCAGCTGTAGGATTTTTAGGTCTTTCTTTTTTTTCTTGTTATTCCCTGGCAATATCTTGGACTGATGGTAGAGAAAAGCCATAGCAAACATAATGGAAAGGCAGGACAGAGAGTGAACGAGAGTTTGCTCCTTAAACTGAATCCTCTCCCAGCTTGTATCATCAGGCCCTGGCCCACATCCATCATCGTATGGATCCCTTAGGCATATTTCCCTATGGAATGAGTGAATGCAGGTGAAATTAAAGGTAAATGGTGAGCTACTCTGCTGCTGTGGCTTCACGGTACAGTGAAGGATGTCCAGCATCATCCTTTGGATAAAGGTTGTCTCATCACATCTTGCAAGTGTAATGAATACACAGCCAAAGATTTCTTCTTTTCTTCAGAATTTTAATGATCTTAGCTGGATAAAGTAATCATATAGACATATCAAAAAAATAATATTTTGAGGATAGTTAGATGTGAAATTATCTTTCCATTTGGGGGGTATTAGAGTTACTTAGTGATATTTCAGAGCGGGACATCTCATAAAGGTCTGCTTCCTTGGTTGTCTGACTTTGTGCCACCACCTGCTGCTCAGGACACAGGGTTTTGACCAGCATACAGTGTACAGTACCGTACAGGTACAGTACCCTCACTCAGGCACAAAATACTAATTAAAAATCACCATTAGTATAACACAGAATTAAGAATATTTTTTAACCAAACAAACCAAAGAGCAGCTTAGGGAATGCTCTGTGTTGAGTTTGTAGGTCTTTACTGTAGACAAAAAAAAGATAGATAGATCCATCATCAGTCTCTGTTGAGTCTCTCTGAAGTTTGTAGAACGGGTTGATTATTTTTTTGTCATTCCGTCCCGATCAGCAGTTACCCCAGCATCTGTTAGTGCACATCTTGTGACACCTCTGCTGCTCATGGCCATTGTTTCCTTCTGAAGAAACACTATTGTTTTCCTAAAGCAGCAGCAACTTGTAGGATCCCATCTTGTGCTGATGGTTTTGCTTTGCCTTTTCTGTGGTGTGTATATTTGCAACCCTTCAGTGACTGGAACATCCGTTTCTAATTTAGAATTAATTAATTGTTGTTTTCAGTTTTTGAGAATAAAGCAGCAGGTGACAATCTGTACTTCATTACTGCCACTTCATAATTTAACGGCATTGGATTTGCACCAGAGCTGGCCTTTTTTCAGTGAGCACTTTGTTCTTTTGACACTTCTTGCCATTGACTATTTTAGGGAGAATAGGGAACAGCAGCAACAGTTTTGAACCCATATTTCATGGCAAACTGGCTAAAACTCATGCACACTGGAACTGTGGGGTTTTCTTTTCCTCAGTTGTCATTTGTGGATTTAGACAGATAAACAAATATGGACCACAAGTTGATCTGTCCACATATGTGCTGTTAACCAGTAGCAAAAGGAACGTCTTTCAAAATAATGAAATATAAGTAAACAGATTTGAATCATCTCACTTTTTCTAAAAGTACCTGATTTGAGAGAAAAAAATAATTTGACATTTCAGTTAAGATACAAGTCTGTTTGTTTGTTTTCAAAATTAATTGTTTCCTTTAAAGACATTAATTACAGATTATTTTTTTACAGGGAGAGCATATGGTTCCTTTTTAAATCATACCAACTTAGATTAGATTCAGCTTCTAAGCTAAGTGAATGCAGTACTGCTGGTATAGAAATACAATCTCAGTCGATTAAAATAGTCATGCTTTCTTCTAAGCAGACAGTGGAAGTGCTGTGTGAATGATAAATACTTTACCTGGGACAATCTGGATTCTTGCCAGGAATGCAAGAGTGTTATCAAGAGCTTTCTTCCAGTTATTTAGAATAAAAATTAATCTAGGATTAAACTGTCCCTTTTAGCAGCATCTAACTGTGATATCAGGAGAATTGGTGCAGCCATTCACACTATTAGTTTCTGTAATTTTGCCCGCTAGACAGTAACTTCTTTGTATGTTTCCTACTCTTTAGCAGCTCTTAAACTAAGTATATTTGGAGTTTCAAATGTCATAATTTTAATTTGTGTTTTCTTGAGAGCTCAGTTACTGATAACTTATTTATGATTTAATGACCAAATCCATCTTCCTTTTGGTTGATGGGATACGCATGTAGGAAACCATCGTGGTCTACTCAATCCCCAGTGAATTTGCTGAGACAGTTTTTTTCTGAGAATGATTCAGGAGAGTTCTCAGGCTCTATTTCTACAATGTGCCACAAATATACCTTTATACGTTTTTTCCGTAATCTCTTCAGGCTTAATCTGGAGAGTTTTGAAAAGTTATGTGTGTTTTTACATTTTACTACTCATAGGTTATACTCATACCATTGGGGGGGGGAGGGGGGAGCGGTCCCACATGTTGGGGCAGTTGTACCTGAGCCTGAAGTCTTTACCAAGCAGATAAAAAAGGAGCTCTGAAGCTGTGGGGATGAAGTAGGGGTAGGTGGTAGAATGAGAAATTCTCCAGATGGTAAGAAGAACTGTTAGATTTGTGCTGGTGACCCTGAAGGTGCCATAAAATTAATCCAGTTGCAGTGCAATAAATTTAATTTGGTTATTGTTCTTGTGTGTTCACATATAAGACTGATACAATTAAGACCACTAATGCCAGTGTGCCAGGAATAAACTTTTTCTGTTATTAGTTGTGGCAGAAGTTGCATGGAAAGGGGGTTCAAATTCCAGTAAACATATCTGAGCCTGACTGTTTGTTGTTGACGAGAAGTATTCCCAGTATACAGGTCAACTTCATTATAACGTCCAGCAGAGACTTCCATTTTATGGATTTGAAATGCTTTCCCAAGTGTAATAAATTAATTCTCACAGTGTCTGGAAAAGTAAACAAATATTATCCCATTTCAATTGTGGGAAAAGCAATTTAGGCAGATGAAATGATTTGACACATAAAGAAAAGCTGTTATCAGAGCCAGAAACTGAAGCCAGATGTTTTTATGGCATGTCCTGCTTTATTGAGCTTCCCTCCCATGGTTGACATATGTCATCACATGCTATTGTCCAGCAGCATTTCCACTTTGGATATTATGAACAGTGAAACAGTTTGACAGAACGCAATGTCTCCCTGAAGGTGACTCTTCGATCCACCCGCTGGAATACTTGAGCTAAAGGAGTGAAACCACAAAGTACAGAAAGTGAGTTATCAACTGTTAGATCAGCCCCAGAAGTAGGACACAGCGCACGCTGCCAATGTCTTATTTACTTTTCAAAACAGTTGTTTTCATAAATAGTTTCTGATGCTTGTGTATACAGACAAAAAGAGTTCTTTTCAAAGCGTGAATGTATTAAAAATTCATTTATTCAGAATTCATATTTACCTACTTTAATGTATTTGTACAGCAGGGAACCAACCCTTTGTACCTTGTTAATTGTTATTTTCTCTAGACGTTTAAGTCAGTTGCCACTGAGCAGTTACACTCTGGTGGCTTTTGTTAAGTTTCGAAAGGAAGAATTATGGAACTCAAAGTAAAGCAAGCAGCTTGATAGCTCAGAATTAAACTCCCTTTTCTTATGATGACAGAAGAATGTTCTGATGTCAAGGCCGATCACTTTAAAAATAACTGTTTAAAAATAAACTCTTAAATGATTTTTTCTTTTTAAAGCTTTTTTTGGTGGTTGTTTCTGAATAGATGAGCGTTTATTTTTGGATGCTGGTGCTTAGCATTTAAAGCTTGTTTACAAAGCTCACACCATGCCATAAAAGCAAGGACCTGTAAAAGTGGAGTTCTTAGCTGATGGGTTGTTGGATTCCGTTAGACGCTGTCTCGTTCCCTGTCATCAGAATTCAGAATGGGAGGTGCTTTCTTGAGACAGGGTGTCAAAGGTTATACCATAGCTACAATACTTCAAGCCAGGTATATAAAAATAAAATTCAAGTATAAAAAAATAAGAATTGTTTATCTTACTTTATTCCTGGAGTCGTGGTTTTCTACATGGCTACTACTGCTATTAAATTTCCTTTGAAACAACAGTAATGGTCAGACTACTCCACTGAGTTTTATAATCATTATAACATTGACTGTGGTAGTTGTAGAATCAGCAATATCTACCTTTTAAAAGTGAACTGATAGATAGAGATTTCTTTTTTTTTGTTTTCTAATTTCAGACTGGGGTGAAGTCCAAGTTATGTACTTCTAAAAATGGACTGGAATTGTCATGCTTAAAATAAAAGGAAAACGCATAGTGTGAAAAACAGCTTTTCTATTCAGACATATAAATTCAGTTCTTCTGGCCATCACAAGTTACATCACCACCAGCTTGACTCCATACTCATTTTGGACTGGAATTACTGCACTGTGAACTGGCCTCTGACTGATTTTGTTACAGGAATTATAGCATGGTGCTGATGGACCCCTCCAACTTGAAATTTTCCTGAGTAGCTTCCAAACACGTGAGGGCCACCAGAGTAGTTAGAGATACCAATGAGTCTGAGTTACTCTCTGCTCTTCACATGAATCATACTACCACGTGACTGGGCGTATTTGTCCCCAAAACACAGTGTTGTTATTTGTTAGTTATAAAGCAACAATAAGATGTTAAGCTGGTGCAGCAAATATATTGACTAGCTTAAAAAAAACCACATAAAACTTTTGGAATGCAAAAACCTAAAAAGACATTTCCCGAATACCAATCTACAACCACCTACAATATTTGCATATAGTAAGTCTGTTTCTCTAATGAAATCTGCATCTATGCAGTTATAACTTGTTCTTGCTTTTCATCATCAGTTTCCCTGTGGGTGTTTTTAAAACTAAACTAAATATTTCCTGAACAGATTATATTTACACGTTTTTAAATGCTTCTGAATGTAAAAAGGGCTGAGTTATCTGCTTCTATTAACTTTTGATTTATAGAACTACACTGAATTTCTAAAGCAGATTCTATCTTCCTTTTTATATAGATAACTTTAGGTGCAGGTTTTTGAAATACCACTATACTGGGACAAATACATTAATAGTATGCTTGGGCCTGCCTGTTTTGGGATTCAGTTTGTAGCCAGCAAAGTCAGGGCTATTTGTTCTGGGCTAAAGCCTAGTGTGCAAAATTGGATTTGCTCCAGTGTGTGTCGACACAGTATCAACAGGGGCTAAATTTTACAGGTGCAAACTGCCTGCTCCTCCTTCCCAAACCTTATCATATAACAGTTGCACCTAGTGAATGTTGAAGCAGAGATGGTTGAAAATCAAATTATTAATTAAGCTCTGAGAGTATAACTACAAATTGCCTACTCATTGTCACCAATGCTTTTCAAGTATACTTCTCTAATTATAATTCATTACCTATGCTGATCAAGCAGTAGGTTCTGCAAATTTTCACTTTTAATTATTGGTATTGGAGCATGGAATCACTAATATAGTCTGGGATTTCATATGCTCTTGTGACGGATTCTCATACTTGGGTTCTACTTGTGCTTCCATAAGAGAAAGTTAAGATACCAATAATCCACTCCAAAAGCTTCCAGTAGTCTTTGCAAAAGAAGCTTGTGTGTAGCTTCACCATTAGACAGGGGTGTTCATATTGGAGAAAATATACTATGCCCAGAATTGTTGGAATATCTTTCATATTCAAGAATTTGAATAATATTTTAAATCACTTTTTGCATAAACGTTCTTTTAGTCTTTTTTATTACTTCAACTATTTTCAAAGCATTGGTTCATCTGTCTTTCCTTAATTACTGGAGGACATTTATTGGAATTCAGGGTTACCTTTTGTCTTTTAACATGCAAGACTAAGTGCAGGTTTAGCAAGTTACAGCAGAAAACGCTATTGCAGATTTTTACGAACTTGTAAAATATTCAATTAAATTCCTAATTATACATATTATTTAGACAGTATTTTTACTGTACTATACTATATTTTTAGACAATGCATTGAGAGGAAACTGCTTAAAAGCATTCCTAGTGACATATAAGAATATGCCAAAAATATTTAGCACAGCATATTTTTAGAAGCTAACAAAAAAACTCTCTCTGGCCTGTTTCTTTATTAAATACATTTAACTATGTTCTATCTAACTTTAAAAGGCTAGTGTGAATTTTCAGAAAGAAACTGTTGGGAAGGCCTCTTGAATTAGATCTAATACTTGCATCCCTAAAACATGCATATATTTTATTTATTCATGTCTTTAAAATAGATGAATTATCGTTAGGAACAGCATAATACTTAATGAATATACATTTCAGTTATTTAAAGAGATTTGGTAGCATATTCTAGAATCATTTCATTTTCAGGCTTAATATACCCATCTAGGGATAATCCTAAATTTAGCAACTGTAAGTAGATTTACCATGTTGTATATAAGCAACAAAAAAATAAATATGTTTTACTGTAGTAATTAGGATAAATCGACAAATGGCTCTCCGTAGAATTTGTGTTATTTTTTATAGCACAACTAAGGTACTCTCTGCTTTACAAAAAAACCCCAAACATTTTGTTTTTGCAAATGAAAATTGAGGCAATGAATGCTAGTGATTGTGTTAATTTTCAAACTGCCGAAGAAAAAGGTATTTAATATTAAATCTATACTACTTTGCTTCAGAATAAATCCTGATCTTTTAAATTTGCATGTTTGAAAGTCACAGCCATGCTGTGTAGGTTTCTTAACAGGCATGCCTGCTGCACATCCCAGTGACAGGGAGACAAGACGTGTTGAGTGTAACACTGGGGTTTTTAGGGCTGGTAGCTTTTATTGCCCTTTTGTTGATTTTAATCAAATAATACTTAGTGTTTCATCTTAATCACAAAGTGTCAACCGGCTTTTTATGTCTGGGTAGTAAAAAACACTGTTGAAATTCAAATTTAACAACAATTATTAATTGTAACACATCCTTAGGGCTTCAACAAATGTGGTATCTGAGGGTTAATAAAAACAATTTCCTAAGAATGCCGTGCAGAAGCTCGCCTGTATAAATAGCCTTTGTGAGTTACAGTACATACATTAGCAGCTCTGGAAAGTGTTAAGAAACTATGAACTTAATTCTCTTGTTTGTTTTTCGTTGAAGTATTTATAAAACAGGTTATAGGCACATTGATCTCACACTCCTGCTTGTGATGGTGAATGTGTAGAATAATTGACTTTCTGTCCCATTTATAAAGTATTCAGTCATTATCTGACTGAATAGTGTAATACCAATGTTTAAAGGGCTTTCACTGGAGGAAAAAGTGGCGTGGCTCAGTTTACTGCATTGCCTGTCAGCATTTTATTTGTCTACAGAAGCATATGCCACAGCATTTCAGTTTTACTAAAGCAGCACTGTGTGTTCTTCAGCTATGAGGAAAGCTATAATAGGAAGTAGGTCAGTGTTTGAATGCAAGTCTCTCTCGTTGTTCTGGATCTTTGCTCATATTTTGAGTCTGCAAACAGTTTTCCTCCTGAAGATTTGCTTTATTTAACAGAGAAGAGAAACCAAGCGTGTTCTTCGCCAGGTCTGTTAAGATTTTGGGGAGTAAAAGTGAAAACTCCAGTTTTGCACTTAAGATCGGGTCAGCTGAGGAATGTAAGTGAACTGTGAATCTTAACATCTTTACTAAAATGCAACCCATTTATTCCAGCAGACCAAAAGACCTATTAAGCTAATTCTGAGGGGAATATATATGAAAAGAGATGTCCTGTATCATTGTTGCATTTTTTAAAGATTCGGAGTGAAGGGGGAACAGTGAATATGCTGGAGGAGGGGAGGTGCTGTGTCCATTGTTGCATTCACTTACTGTGCTCTGAAACTCGAGTTTCTCATATATCACTTCAAACTTCGTTGTCCTAGTCTTCAACTCAGTATTTTTTCAGTATGTTTCTACCTGACGAGGGGGGTGAGAGGCAGTATGTTCTGAGATTTAATGGCTTTTGCCCCTCTTCTAGCAGGGATGAGATGCACCTCTCTAATGATGAAGTTATGGAATCCAAGAACTCCTTGATCCAGCACTGATGCAGAAATACCTTTTGCAAAAAATTTTAAGTTATGCATAAGCAGTTTTACAGATAAGCAAAACAGCCTTGCATGTGTTATGAAAACAAGTGGTCTTAGGAATAAATGTGGTGAATATAGAATCAGTAACATTTAGGTCGGAAAAAGACCTTCAAGGTCATTGAGTCCAACTGTTAACCCAGGACTTCCAAGTCCACTGCTAAATCATACCCCTAAGCACTGCATCTTATGTGTTTTTTAAACACTCCCAGGGATGGTGATTCTACCACCTCCCTGGGCAGCCTGTTCCAATGTTTCACCACCCTTTCCATGAAGAAATTTTTCCTAATATCCCATGTAAATCTCCCCTGGCATCACTTGAGGCCCTTTCCTCTTGTCCTGTCACTTGTAATGTGGGAGAAGAGATGGACCCCCACCTCGCTACAGCCTCCTTTCAGGTAGTTGTAGAGAGTGACAATGTCCTCCCTCAGCCTCCTCTTCTCCAGGCTAAAGGACCCCAGTTCCCTCAGCTGCTCCTCACAAGACATGCTCTCCAGACCCTTCCCCAGCCTCGTTGCCCTTCTCTGGACACACTCCAGAACCTCAATGTCTTTCTTATAGTGACAGGCCCAAACCTGCACACAGGATTTGAGGTGCGGCCTCACCCGTGCCCAGTCCAGGGGGACGATCACTGCCCTAGTCCTGCTGGCCACACTGCTTCAGATCCAAGCCAGGGTGCTGCTGGCCTTCTTGGCCACCTGGGCACACTGCTGGCTCATGTCCACCCAGCTGTCAACCAGCATTTTTTGTTATCTTTTACAGCAGTGGCCACCCCGAGTTCTAGCTGGGCTTTCACCTTTTTAATTTTCTGCCTGCATAACCTCACAACATCCTTATAGTCCTCCTGAGTTGCATGCCCCTTCTTTCAAAGCTGGTGAATTCTTTTTTCCCTGAGTTCCAGCCAAAGCTCTCTGTCCAGCCAGGCCAGTCTTCTTCCCCACCAGCTCACCTTTTGGCACATGGGGACAGCCAAAGTCAGTCCTCTGGAAGTCGAAGGTACAGGTTCTGCTGAGCCCCCTCCTTACTTCTCTGAGAATCAAAAACTCTATAATCTCGTGATCACTATGCCCAAGAAGGCTTCCAACCACCACATCACCCACCAGTCCTTCCCTGTTTGCAAACAGCAGGTCCAGTGGGGCATCTGCCCTGGCTGGCTCCCTCACCAGCTGTGTCAGGAAGGTCTCTTCCACGTACTCCAGGAACCTCCTAGACTGTTTCCTCGCTGCTGTGTTGTATTTCCAGCGGACATCTGGTAAATGTCCCTCATGAGAACAAGGGCTAGGAAAACACAAATTATGTTTGGGTTTGGCTTGTGCGTTTTTTGATTTTCAATAGATCTGCTTCCTGTTGCACTTTACCATGACTCAAAGTAAACCTTCACATAAGTAGTGCTTATATCCCGCTCATGCAGAGCTTCTTAAGAAGTCTTCTTTATTCATTTGTTCTTCAGCAAAGTGCCAGATTTGTTCTTTTGACTTTTGTCTTTAGTGAAGCAATATATGAATACGATAGCGTATATTCATAAACCCCAACTATAGTTTCCCTCCTTTTCTATAAATTTACATAGAGATTAGTAAAAGTTTTCCGTAGAAGACCTTACATAGTATTGGAAATGCAAGGCATGATACTTAGTCCTAGGGCTAGCTGATGGGAACGTACACCTCCTTGTGTGACACATAGCCACAGAAGAATATCAGGATAGGCACGTTGTCAAGAGAAAGGCCATAACGCTACTCTGCTGCCTCTTAGTTTTGGGTATGCAGTTTACCACTCTCCTTTTTCTGGACTCATGCACTGGGTCTGGTGGGTCAGCAAATTGGACATCTGTATGTCTCCTGTTATCTGGAGGGAAAGAAACTGCAGCACTACCCACAAAAACATGAGTTTCAAAGCATTAGGAGAGTCATCCGGTATTAGAAAGTGGACAGCTGATCTTTTTCTCCTGCTGTCCATTTTTATTACAGTGGAGTGCTTACTGGGCCCACGATGGACTAACAAGTCTCAGTTACATTCAGAAGCAAAAGAACAGTCCTTATAGTAAAAAACTTTACATTATGAAGAAACAGAAGCAAAGAAATTAAATTGTTCAATCTGACAATGTCAGTGCACTTACACTGGTGAGCCTCATGTATGTATCACTAAAAAGTCTTCATGCCTCTGAAGAAGGAACTTCAGTGCTGTGGGTGCAGAAGGAACTGGTTTCTGCAGCTGAATCTCTACCAGCAGCTTCTGCATAGTAGAGGCTACGAAGAGAAGGCAGGAGAATCTGTGCAATAAATCGTAGTACCCTGAGGGTCATAACTATCTCTTCTATCCTCTTTATCGTCCCTTCTGTAAAACTCAAAAGAAGGAAGGGCTGTGGTGGGTTGACCCTGCTGGGTGCCTGGTGCCCACCAAAGCCACTCTGACACTTCCTCTGCTCAGCTGGACGGGGGAGAGAAAATACAACAAAAGGCTCATGGGTCAAGGCAAGGGCAGGGAGAGATCGCTCACCGAGTACTGTCACGGCCAAACTGACTTGACTTGGGGAACTTCTTTTAATTTATTACCAAACAAATCAGAGAAAGGTAATGAGAAGTAAAACCTCAATCTTTAAACACTTTCCCCCACCCCTGCTGTCTTCCTGGGCTCAACCCCACTCCCCAGTCTCTCTCCCTCCTCCCCCCGAGCGGTGCAGGGGACGGGGAAGGGGGCTGGGGTCAGTCCATCACAGGCTGTCCCTGCCGCTCCTTCCCCCTCAGGGGAGGCTCCTCACACCCTGCCCTGCTCCAGCCTGGGGTCCCTCCCACGGAGACAGTCCTCCACGAACTGCTCCAACATAAGTCATTCCCATGGGCTGCAGTTCTTCACAAACTGCTCCAGCGTGGGTCCCTTCCACAGGGTGCAGCCCCTCAGGCACAGGCAGCTCCAGCGTGGGTCCCCGCAGGGTCACGGTCCCTGCCAGCAAACCTGCCCCAGCCTGGGCTCCTCTCCCCATGGGGACACAGGGCCTGCCAGGACCCTGCTCCAGCGAGGGCTTCCCACAGGGTCCCGGCCTCCTTTGGGTGTATCCCCCTGCCCCAGTGTGGGCTCCTCCATGGGCTGCAGGTGGGTACCTGCTCCACCATGGAGCTCCATGGGCTGCAGGGGGACAGCCTGCCTCACCGTGGTCTTCACCAGGGGCTGCAGGGGGATCTCTGCTCTGGCACCTGGAGCACCTTCTGCACTGACCCTGGTGTCTGCAGAGTCGTTTCTCTCACATACTCTCGCTCCTCTCTCTGGTGGCCATTTTTGCAGCATTTTTCCCCCCTTCTTAAATGTGTTATCCCAGAGGTGCTACCACCATCACTGATGGGCTCAGCCTCAGGCCAGCAGCGGGTCCATCTTGGAGCTGGGTGGCATCGGCTCTATCAGACATCAGCATATAGGGGAAGCTTCCAGCAGCTCCTCAGAGAAGGCACCCCTGTAGGTGGTCCCTTGGTACCAAACCCTTGCCATGCAAACCCCAGATAAGGGCGGGGCAAAAAATAAGGAAAGATTTATTTGCAATTTTGAGAACTAAACCATAGGCTGCCACAGCAGCTCTCTGGTAATTGATGTCTTTTCTGTGGTACCTCATGCTGAACATCTAACCAGCTTCTGCGTGACTGGCAGGGTGACATTCTAGTCAGCATCTATGAAGAATTTTGTCTTGAAAGGCTTTGTCTGTAGCTCCTCTTTTCTATCAGTCTGCATGTGTCTTTCTCCAAGCAAATTGCAGAACTGGATTCTTGCTTTAAAATCTTTCAATGAAAGTTTTATTTCAAATAAGACACCAAATACTAAAAAAGACTACATAAATTCCATCTTGCAGAGTACCTGTGCCACACTGATACAGCTCTTTATGCTGCTTTTCTTTAAATTGTAAGTGCTTTTGGTCAGAAAATCAGATGATAACTCAGTAATTTCAGTCTCAAAGGGCGGTTCTGAAAAGGCTTTCATAATAACTCAGAAACTCTTAGGATAAAGTATGAAATGCTGTTTATTTTTGTTCCCTAACTTGCTGCATTCATACTTGACTTGTCTAATTGCAAAACCTAATTGCAAAAACTACATTTCAGATGGGGCTGGTTGCCCAGCTCTGAAAAAAGACAGGCAAACTACAGTTTCCATGGTTTCAGACACTGCTGCTTGTCCTCTCAAGGCTGTTGTACTTTTGGTAGGAGAAATTCAAGCACTGAGAATATGTGAAAGGCTAAAAGTAAGATTGTTTGTTTCAGGGTTATTTTTTTTCATTTTCATCTTCTGCTTTACTAGACCAGCTAGAGTTTTCCCAGACTGTCAAAGCTGAAAAAAATGTTTTCCCAGCCCAAGAAAGATTTCTCAATGTTACGAATTCTCTTTCTCAAACGAGGCTGTTTTATGAAGTTTTTTTTCTGGAAAAAAGTTAGATATTTCAGTATTCACATTAGAAATCTTCCTCTTGGTTTCAGGGCTGGACATTGGTAGGCAGTTATTCTTTATTTATCTGTAAATATGGCTCTTTGAAACAAAATGTCTTGGGTTTATTAGCCACAGGCTAAAGTTTCTAAAGGAATAGTATCTAGTTTTAGTAGATTATCTCAGTTCTTTAAAGGAAATTTAATCTCCTGGGAGGTGAGGGCAGAGGAGAAGGGGAGCAAGCGGGAGCACTTACCCTTCTTTTTCCCTGCCATTTTTTGCCTGTTTCCAACACAAAACCAGTTAAATGGTTTTCAGAATATTTAGTCGCCTCTGAACTGGCTGTACGTAGTTCTTGAGGAATGACCATTGCTTGTAAACTAACCTCTCGCTTTTCTTCTCTTTTTTTTTCCTTTTTTCTCTTTCCCTTTTTTTTAATTATTATTTTTATTGCTCACTGGTAAGAATCTGAGAGGGAGAGGATTTCTGATTTTCAAAACTTCTGATGTAGTATGCAACCCATTTGCCCTTTGCTTCAGCTCCCATGTGTGAAATGAGTTCATAGTGGGTCAAATAGTTCCAGTTGACACCTGGGTCCTCCTGATAGTTGTAGGAGCAATGAACTTCATGTTTGAGTAGTCCTGGCCCTCCTTGGAAGTTCTTGCACATGTAGCTGGGTTGCAGGGGTCTACATTCAGCTGGAGATGACAGGTCAGCTAGAAAGGACCCAGTCTGATTCTGGTCATCTAGGGTGAGCTTTGCTGGCTCAGCTGCCTACATCAGATTTGTTTGGTTAATATAATTGAAAAACTTTATGCTACTTTAAGTTGTATTTTTGAAATTTTTGAGACGATAATAAGTAAAACCAATCAGAATAGAATATTTTTTTTTCCCCCAATCCTTCTGGGGCTAGAGGGGAATGAAGAGACAACCGTAAATGCTAGTCTGTAAGACAAGCTATGAAAGCAGCCACTTCTAGTAAAAAAATTTTTCTCAAACCATTGGCCCTGTTTAATTAATAGTGAAACTAATGTAATATTTGACACATCACTTAATTTGGTGTTCTGGTGTGTTACTTGCCTTCCATAAGAGTAGCTCTTCAGCTTCTCAAGGCAGGAAATGCCAACAGTGCTCATCAGAAAAGGGACTGCTCCCTGCGGACTCTTAAGTATTACCATGCTAAACATAAAAGTAATAAAGCTGAGGAATACATAATGGGGTTTTTTCTCCAATTAGTTTGCATGTAATTTTATTACCTAAAATCTAATAACTATGTGAAAATATGTGCTTTTCCAAAATCTCTCTCTCCTTTCCATTAAATATTGGATTTGGCTTTGTTATGAGAAAACCGCATTACTGGCACATAAATTATGTAAAAATGAACTCTTACTTACCAGGAAAATGTTCAGTGGTCCACAAGTTTGAAAAAATTTTCTTTGCTCTAACAGAACCTTACTGTTATTGGAATACTACTTTGATCCAATTCCCTATTACTTATGCAAAGGCAAATTCATTCCTTTAAGTACCTTACGATACTATTTCCTTCTCGGCTTGTCACCAAATTTCATCTCCCCCAAACCTCTGTTTAACTACCACTTCCCAGCACCACCCCATGAGCTGTTAGGAGTGAACAGCTGCTTTCCCCACTGCCAAATGCCACTACTTGGATAGTTAGAAAAAGATGCTGATTTATGGAGCGGTCGGTTTCCTCGGTCCCAGAGGCTGGATGAGTCACTCTGGAAGGAGCCTTCTGCTCATTGTCTCTGCATCTGAGCTCATACTTCCCCTGCCTTCATGTTTCCCACTGCTAGTACAATGAGCCATTCCTAAGGGAAATCCTTTGCAGGGGGCAACCGTACCCTTTCCAGCACAGCTTAAAAGCCTAAAATAAGTATTTTCTCCTACACTGTCAAATCTTCTGTTCCAATTGCTTCTCCTTTCAGCACCCCTCACCTTTTTAGAGTTCCCCAACCACCATTCATTCCCCATCTACTGGTAACAGTTCAAAGGGATCATTTACAGATGCAAATAAAGTCTCCTGGGATATATCATCTCTATGGCCAGAAGAAAAGGAAAATAAACCCACTTCCGAGACCTGGGGATGCTTGGACTAGAAGTGACTGCAAAGAAGGCAAATTGAGGGAAAGATTGTGGTTCAGGGGAGGGACACCCAGAACTAACAAGCAGAAGGCTAGCAAGTCTGGCTATTTTAATTAATTTCAGGAGGCAGTTGCAATTCTGAATTGATAACTGAGCAGTTTTCTGGCTTTAATTTTGACTTATTTATTGTTGTTGTGGGGGGTGAGTCTGTGTAGGAAGCAGTGGGGGAGGGAGTATGCATGCATTGGAAAGTGTGTCAGTGCTCTGACTCAGCCTCATAAAGTGTTTCCATTCGCTTTGCTGAAAAGTAACAGTCATCATCTTTGTTCCTCTTTCACCAGTCTCTGTCTGTCCTGACACAGGGATCTTCTCGGGTTAGGGACTTGCCCCTTGCGAGTGCATCTCATGTGGCAAGCGCCTCCATGAAAAAGGGCACAAAGCTGAACAGCGAAAGAAGTGAAATGTGGTACAGAGTGAAAATGGTTTCTCTCGCTGTTTCTCTACCACAACCACTTTCACTAGGCTTTTTAACACTAATGTTCCTCTTGTGAACACTCCTGTCCTCAACTAAATGATATTTTGTCTATGTAAGAAGTATGTGTCACTGATAATCTTATTTACCCTGTACAGTCTGAATAAAATTTATAGATGCTTTTTCCCCCAGCGTCAGGATCCACATCAACTGCTACTCATTCACCTTCTCCAAGTTCACCAAAAAGGTGTCGCTTAGTGCTTTCATCTGTAGCAGCGCAGCTCTTCAGTGGGTTAATGTCACAAAGGCAACAGTCCTTTTGCTCTGGTTTTTTTTTGACTCATGAGAGACTACCGCCTCATTTTCTGTACCACCACATAAAAAGCAGTAAATGAGACTGGAAGTCTGAAAAATTGTATTATGGAATAACAAGGATGTAATCAGGTCATCACACCAATAGGCAGTCATGCAATGGAAAAAATACTTACACAGGACAACTGGTGAAAATGAACCGCCTGGATTATCTCCAAGCGTTGGACTGAGCAGAAGCTTAGTTATAATGTGATTTGAGAACCCCCGGGTTGGGGAGGTATGAGAAATGCAGTGCCCCCTCTGGGACCTGCAGAGCTGCCAGCGTGGCCCTAGATCTGTACTTTGAGCGAATGTGCATGCTGCCTTAGGGACCTGCACTTGAGTAGAGTCTCGAAGTGCTTGGGAAGTGTTTTCTGTAGTAACTTTATGCCTTTACTTATTAAATACCAGCAGGTATTTTAGATACGTTAGATAAATGCTGGTGTTACCGTATGTTCTGAAAACAGCCATTGCTCGCTGCCTCAGAAAAATCTTTATTATTTTCTATAGAGCTTTCCAAGACTGAACACTTTAAAACAATAGAAATTGGGTATTTTACCAAGTCTTTATTAGAAAGAAACAGTAGTTTCATATTTAGAACTATTTAAAATATGTTGAAAGCCGATTTAGTGGACAACAAGAAATACAAGTAATTTATTACTGCTTTTCTGCTGCTAATTAGCTGAGATACATTGTGATCTGATTTGTGATGAGATTATAATTTTCCAGTATTTTGACTGTCGCATTAGCTTAATGCTTAAGTAATAACTTGCTTCAGATAATGTATTTAATGTTTCAGTGTTTTGTCAGTTCAAATATATGAAGGAAATAATTTTCCTATGTGTTTGTTAGATGCTGTGATGATATATTGAAAATTATCACAATAAGCAGCAATGTGTCAACAGTCTGTGGTGGCCTGTCCCTGGCTGGATGCCAGGTGCCACTCTGACACTTCCTCTGCTCAGCTGGACGGGGGAGAGAAAATACAACAAAAGGCTCATGGGTCAAGGCAAGGGCAGGGAGAGATCGCTCACCGAGTACTGTCACGGCCAAACTGACTTGACTTGGGGAAATTCTTTTAATTTATTACCAAACAAATCAGAGAAAGGTAATGAGAAGTAAAACCTCAATCTTTAAACACTTTCCCCCACCCCTGCTGTCTTCCTGGGCTCAACTCCACTCTCCAGTTTCTCTCCCTCCTCTCCCCGAGCAGTGCAGGGGACGGGGAAGGGGGCTGGGGTCAGTCCATCACAGGCTGTCCCTGCCGCTCCTTCCCCCTCAGGGGAGGCTTCTCACACCCTGCCCTGCTCCAGCCTGGGGTCCCTCCCACGGAGACAGTCCTCCACGAACTGCTCCAACATAAGTCATTCCCATGGGCTGCAGTTCTTCACAAACTGCTCCAGCGTGGGTCCCTTCCACAGGGTGCAGCCCCTCAGGCACAGGCAGCTCCAGCGTGGGTCCCCGCAGGGTCACGGTCCCTGCCAGCAAACCTGCCCCAGCCTGGGCTCCTCTCCCCATGGGGACACAGGGCCTGCCAGGACCCTGCTCCAGCGAGGGCTTCCCACAGGGTCCCGGCCTCCTTTGGGTGTATCCCCCTGCCCCAGCGTGGGCTCCTCCATGGGCTGCAGGTGGGTACCTGCTCCACCATGGAGCTCCACGGGCTGCAGAGGGACAGCCTGCCTCACCGTGGTCTTCACCAGGGGCTGCAGGGGGATCTCTGCTCTGGCACCTGGAGCACCTTCTGCACTGACCCTGGTGTCTGCAGAGTTGTTTCTCTCACATATTGTCACCCTCTGTCCAGCTGCAGTTGCTGTCGTGCAGCATTTCCCCCCCCCCCCTTCTTAAATGTGTTTTCCCAGAGGTGCTACCACCATCACTGATGGGATCAGTCTCAGGCCAGCAGCGGGTCCATCTTGGAGCTGGGTGGCATCTGCTCTGATGGACACGGGGACAGCTTCCCGCAGTTTCTCAGAGAAGCCACCCCTGTAGCACCCCTGTGCTAGCAAACCCTTGCCACACAAACCCAATGCATAATCAAACCATTTCAGTCTGATGGATATGTGAATACATATTGAGAGGTCATGTCTCTTTTCTCCCTAATCTATAGTTATTACTTTAAGATGGATTTTACTTTGGTGCTGTCCAATGTGCTGCTTGATACTCATTCTCTTGTTTGAGAATTTAGTTACATCAGAGATTGCTTCTGCAAACCTTTTTTTCGCGTAAACTGTTAATACTTGTTTGTCCTTCTTGGTGGAGACTACTTAGTACAAAAACAGTCTGAAAGATTTACAATATAAATTTCAAGTCGTAACATTTTATTTTCCTCTAAATTACCTTTTTATAAAAAATGAATGGTTTGCTTTGAATTGTGGGTAGTCACACTTGAGTTTCATATGGGAACTCCAGGACTGCTTGGGCATCCCAGATTCTGCCCAGGCAAACCAGAGATGCATGGAAACATACCTGGATTAGCCTTTGTTTCTGTATTTGCCGGTAAAATACTGATTTCTGATTTGTACTACTTTTGGTATGGCTAATTTTTCTTACATGTTTCTCTACAAATAGGTAGACCAGTTTGTACAAAAATGCTTCATTTTCTTTAAAGTCAAAATAGGCGAGGTTTTGTTACAAATGTGTACAGTGAAACAAGTTCAAAGTCACTTAGCTCAGTCTTCTATTATTTTTTTTCAGACTTTCAGAGTTTAGGGGTGGACAGGGCTGGATGCATCTATGATACTGATGGGGAAATTGCCTAGAGCACACAGGCTGTACTGTACTCCCCTCAGCCTCCCCATCAAATCTGTCCTTGTTTGGAGGACAACTCTTGATGTTCAATTCTGAAGCAAAGCATTAATTTGTGAACAGATAGCCTTTATCGTCCTGCACACAACGGCATTTTCTTAATAGAATTCTTTACTTCAAAATATTAAATGATTGTTGTTGATTAATTATAAATTGAACAAATGAGAATATTGCTGTTATCAAACAGGAACTTACAGTATTATTACAAGAATATTGAATGATTGTCATTTTTTCTCTCCACAAAGCAATCCGCTTATACTGTTAATGGTAAATAGCCTGGGAGTTTCCGTTTTGATTAGCTAATAATAATTAGCTGAAAAAATAATTCTCTCTCTCTCTGTCTTTCTCTCTTTTCAAAAAAAAAAAAACAAATCTCATGATTATGTTGTGATTAAGAGGAACATCACAGACATCACATTATAGCAAATCTGATCTGGAAAAAGCCAAATGTGAGCTTGTAGTAACCCTCTAGTCCCAGAAATAAGCAAACCACGCTTAGATCTAGTAACAAGGTTGTGATCCTACAAGAACTTAAGTACCCGGTATAACCTTACCCACTGTTTAGTCGTCTTCACTTTTCACAGGGTATGCAAGTTTTCAAAACAAGGGTCTAATACCAACTTGTAGTGCAAAGAGTATCTTCTCTCAGTCTTTACACCATTTGCAATAAAGTGTATGTCAAGCTCCACTATGGAAGTAGTCTAGCTTTTTGTACCCATTTTAACATCTCTGTAAATAAAGTATAAACGGCAGAAGGACATGGTGAAATTGAGTAGCCAGAACTCCAGGTATTACAGGATAGATGGTGTAACATGGGAGACAGAATTCTGCTAAAATTTGACTTTTCTTGTTCCCTGTTTTGATCTCTGATCCCTCAAATTAAAAAACAATCAGTCTTTTTTTAATCATACAAGGTTAAATTTAATGTTGCTATTATTTTTGTTAGAACATAATTGTAGTGTTTCCAGAATTTTTTACTCTTTGGTTAATAAGTTTATGACTTGCTGTATGGAGGAAAAAGATGCTCACAAAGTAAATAAACAGCAACCAGGGTAGGAGGGAAGGGAGGGGAGCAAGGAGAATTTATTTTTAAAAGAAATATTTCTTTCCTGTTAGTCTGAAGTAGTCTTCAGAAAACATCAGGCAGTGGTAAGTCGGTTATTTTTTAGTCTAGTGTTATTAATGATCTTTTTGCACTCTTAAGTCTTAAAATGGTGTTTAGTTATCATTCTTTTTCTTCAGCAAGATGTACAATTTAATATAGTTGTAATGCTTTGAAGACATTTTGGAACATAACTGTAATAACCAGAAGATCCTTTCAATATTAATAGGTAGCTGAAAGCAGCATTTTGACCTGCTTTTTAAACTAAATAAACTGAAATGGTGGCTTAGATTCATTCAGCCAGTCTAAGCCCAGCCAAATACAGCTTTACATCTAGTATATTCCTTTTTCCATGATGAGAGTCTGAATGAAAGAGGACAATCCGCTCGTATTCCTTATAATCATATCCTTGTAGGTGTTTTCTTTATCTTCTGTTTAATACGACTAGGCCTAATTATTTTTCCTGTGTAGAGGAGTTTCTTCTAGATAGTGTGTGTTTCGCATAAATGGTTGATTTGAAGGCAGGCTTAAATTTCTTCAAGGTCTTACCTTACCATTCTACAGAGTTGTTCAAGAACCTCGCAGCCAAGGCATAACTGGGAACTGTACATGTCAGAATTGGGAGAACTAAAATACAGCATAGATATAGTACTTGCCATTCCTACATGAATCTCGATTTAGAAACCACATTCATAAAGACAGGGAATTAAGGTTAAGGACTGAGCATTAGCAAGGTTTACAAAGAAAATACATTGTATTCACTTAAAATTACTAACTGTACAGAAGGAGTTTTGGTCATTTGAAATTGCTCCACTTTAGCAAACTTTTCATGTTTATGCCAACGGATGTTCTGTAAGTTCATGGATGGGGAGACCAGTCAGCCTACAACCAACATTCTTGAAGCCTGACCTTAGAGGTGTTTCTGCTTCCATGGGAAGAGGGGATTTAAAATCAGTGGTTGTTCTCTCTCTTTTCCCTTTACTCCTCCTCTTTCTTCTTCCTTCCCTCCCTCTTCAGATAATTCCCTGCATCATTTTGCCAAATGCAGCATCAGAAATTCATAATGATGACTGAAATCTTGCCCTGTCTTCCTTGTGTGAGGCATGTCATAAGTTCCTGCAGAAACAGGGAAACTAGTTCAGAGTTAGAAGCCAACATGCAGAAGGTTTAGTCCAGCAAGCTCTTATTTAGATCTTTTTCCCTTCTTTTTAATTTAGCTGAAATTTGACATCTTACTCTTATCTGTAAGCAAGTTTTTAACATTAACAAAAATTATTGCTGTGATTATAGCCTCTTCTTGACATCGTTCCTAGGTGAAGTAATCAAAAGGCTGATGCAGGTCTCTGTTGATACAGAAGTAAAGGAGAGAGGTGGAACATACACCAATCAATATTCGTTTAACTGTACATCCATCTTTATTAGATTAAAACATTGGCTGATGAAAGCTAATATTGTTACTATAAGATATACAGAATTCTGTAAGGCTTGACATAGTACCATCTAACATGTTTATTTAAAAGTAATGATACAAGATCAATCTGGCATTCTAACTAGATTTGAAATTGGCAAACAAAGGGTTGTCAATACACCTGTAAACGGGGCACATCTATTGGGAATCAGTTCCTCACTCTGTATTGCATAAGATTTTAATCAATAAGCTGATAGAAATAAAATTAGTTGCTCTTTTTGATTTACACAAGTGATTGGGGGATTGATAATGAGCAACACAGATTATTCTTACAAAGCCACATGGATAATTCATAGACTGGATGTAAGCAAGTGAAATACACGCAGTGCATCATTTTTGAGGGAATGAACAAAGGACATCTGAACTTGAACTCCCAATTCAATCATTTAGAAAGGCTAACATCCTCCTGAGTTATGCTATGGTCAGTTTGTAACTTTGAAACATAGTTGAGACAGTTTTGTTGGCCTTATTTATGGGTTTGGGTAGTTGTTGGGGATGGGTTAAGTCGGTGGGGAAAGATAGTTTGAAGAACTGTTATATCTCAGCAATACATCAGGAATACATCCTGCGTGAAAAAGAATTTCTGCAGCTGAACCTTCCAATATACTCCTTCGATTAGGATGGTTGCTATTTATCTCTGGAAAAAGAAGCAATTAAGCTTGTATGATGTGAGTACTAGTGTGTGATTTGGAAGACAAAAGACAAACGTTCGGTTCCGCATTCTTTTATAACATGGCATGTTGCTTAGTCTTGGTGTGTTTTAATTGCCTATTTGTAAAATGGGAATAATGAGTTTTGTAAGGTGGTTGTAAAGGTAAATTTCCTGAACTTTTTCGTGTGCAATGACGCTTAAAACCATGAAGCCATGTAAATACATTATCTTCCAATAGTGCTTCATAGAAAAAAACATTTTCAAATACTTTCCTGTCTGCTTTTTGAAGCCTAGATAACAATTAGACCCTCACAGATTTGGGTTTTCTTATTTGCCATCTTTAAGAAGAGAGCTGGCAAGCAAACAAAACAACCACTGAAATATTCTGCAAGAATACTTAACAGCAGACTTTAATGGCCACTAGTACGTGCAAATGTGCAGAAAAATTCCACTACAACTGAAATATGCACTCAATATGATTAAATTTAAATTACTTATTTAATAGACTGTTGGGTTTTTTTATTATTTAATAGACTAGTGTAATGCAAAATATAGAAAAAGGAATTTTGGAATCTTGAAGGTATTGGGGATGAAAAATCAAATGCAATGGCAGGAACTTAAAATGACCTAGCAAGCTTTTTTTCCCCTGTTTCCTCACTTTCCTTCTTGTGCATCTGCTTTGCTGTGATCTTACGTGTAGGACACATCTGAAAAGGAGCATGCATGTTATGTAACTGAATCACAGAAGTGGCTTGAACATATGCGAGCCTAATTAGTACAAGCAACTTCTCACTGTAAAAAGCTGCGTTCCCTATTCAAACCACATGTACTTAATAACCATATCTGAGCTGGCAAAGACTTTGTCAAGAGAGCAGCGATGCAGTTGTGTGCTGTGTGCCCACATACGTTTCAGAGCTAAACACACTGAACTGTAAGGTTATACCGTACTTGTTACCTGACCCAAATGTATCTTGTTTTCTTAGTGCACAGAATATGTACAAATATGTAGGTTTATTGTGAAACCAAATTAAGGTCATGGCAGCATTTTCATTAAAGGTTTTTTGGCTTGGTTATTTAACCCTTTTGTAGCCCAGTGAGGAACTTGCGAAACATTTTAACTGGGTTCCTGGGAGATGTATTTGGTGGAATAGTGCAAGATGGAAAAACTCTGAAGCACTGAAACAGCTTTTATTTCTGATAGCATTTTAAAACTTAAAGGGAAAAGTAAGACATGAAACCAGAACGAAGAACTGCCAATTATCTAATGTTTGCTGAAGTAATACGGTTTAAATATATGCCTCAAGAAGCAATGTATGCTAGCTGATACAAAACATGTTCATTACTCACAGTGGTAAACGCTCCAGACTTCGAAGCGCATGAGGCTTGACTCACTAAGGCCTGAAGCTACTCCAGGAAAGACATAAGCAAACCCAGTGCTCTTTTCCCTCAAGATTCATCAAAGGATGAGTCATCTGTTAAAAACAGAGTAATCATCAGGCTATTCTCCTTTTCTGCTGACTATTACTATTAGAACAAAGCCTTCAAGAAAAAAAAAAAGAGAGAGAGAGAAAAAAAAAACAAAAAAAAAACCGTGGCTTTGATCTCATTCATGGGACTCAGGCTGGTTTATGCTTTCAAGTTCTGCCATCACGATCGTTTCAGTCAAAAAGTGGAAAATGCTGTGCCACCACCAGGCTTAGCTCCAATGGCAAAACCTCTTGGTTGAGATGTAGTTAAGACTGTGAAAGTAGCTCACTGATGAAGTGCTGTATCCTGTCCAACATACTGGTGTAAGCTCCAGGGCAAGGAAAAGCTTTCTTTTCCCTCTTTACAGCTTTTTCTCCTTAAGACTGTTGTTTCTCAAGCATAAATATGCTTTATTTTAGATGGCAGCCTTAATAAAGTGATCAACAGTGAAATAATTAGTTTTTACTCAGCCAATATCCAAGACAAAGTGTGAGAGAAGGGGGGATGAAGACCCTCCACCAACACGGTCTCCATGCAAAATAAACATCCCTGAATAATTACATGAAGCCAGAGTGTTAACAGTCTTAGGAAACATCTGCACAACCACTCTTCAAACAAGCTCCATCTCACAGAAAAGACGCTGTTCATAACATGGGTCTCCCCTGCCCCAGACCCTTATTCACAAAAATCCTCCTGCCTGTCTAACAGGCAGAGGAGGGAACTCGTAAGAATACTCTTGGCATAGTATTTCTTTAACAGAAGGAGAGAAATGCTGGGTGATCTTGTGTGAAGTCCACCAAGAGTTTTTAACATAAGGTACTTCATGAAGTCAGATACTGAAACTAAGTAATACCATCCAGTTTTCAAATAAAAATTCCATTGTTACCAATGAAGATACTTCATGCAACTGTCATAGAATAGGGCTTAGAAAATCTTTTATGATTGCAGGTGATTTTTCAAATCCTATAAACAGACTGATAACCAAGATTAGTATTTATTTTTTATATACACTTAGGAGGGCTTTGACATTGTGCTGAATCCATTTACATTTAGATCTGAAGCATTGATTTCAAAAATAGAAGTAGGTGAATGTAACAAGGTGACTGTACTCCTGAAAATGGTATTTATTTAGGTGCTGTACTTTAACTGTTGTTTAACACTTTATTCCTGGTATCAATATCAGATATTGTAGACATTGAGATTACCCTCAGTTTTACAAAAACAAACCTTGCAGAAAATGGTAATATACCAGAACATTTTCCAGTCTGGTTCCTGAGTGACAACTGTGGGCTGTCTCGTTGTGAAGTTATAATTTCTCCCTTCTTCAACAAGCTTGTCTCTTTCTCCTTCCATATTATAATCTATTGGGTATGAGGAGGGAGATCTAAAATTGTGTTGATCCTTTTCTCTGCTGTTCTAGGTAGGATGGCAAGGCCACCATTGCCACAGAGTGGTAAATTCAAGTACCATCTCCCTAAGTCCGTGTGCTCCCTTTCATCAAATGAACTATTTCTCCCTTCCTTCCTTTTAAAATTGTTTTTATTATGTTTTGCACAGTTGATTCTGCTGCCTTCTTAATAGGTTCTTTGCTATGGCAATGCAGAATTTGACATGTCATTCAGAATCAAAACTCTGATTTTTCAAGACGGCAAACACAAGATAATTTTCCCTTAATGACATCACGTACAAATTTCTAACAGAAATTATTGGGAAGTTAACAAAGACCTTAATGTGATTTCTTTCTTGGGTGTATGGTACAGGTTATCATCAAGCCCTATACTGATAACATAAACTAAGGCTACAGTGATATGAAAATTTGCTAACAGGTAAGGCGGCATTGTAGTAGCCTGAAGCTTCAGGTTTTCACCAAACAGTAACTTTCACTGAAGCTTAATTATGAACTGGAAATTAAGCTCATTTCCAAAATACTTTCTTATTATTCAGTCTACACTGTTGTTATCTTGGCAGCACCATTTATTTCAGCCCTTGAAATGCTATACGCGCAAGGATGCCAACTCTGCAAGTTCCAAAGCAGTTCTCATTTTAATCTAACCTAGAGATCATATAAAATAGCTGATCAAGTTGTATAGTTTATCAAATTAGTCAGTCAGTGGATGCTCTTCAAGGCAGAAAAGAGGGTAGAAAAAGTCCATGGAAGCATCGTAACATCTCTTTTCTTTGTACTGAGGGCAATTGAGAGCCAGCAGCACTCGAACTTGGGCAGCACTAGTCCGTGAGCTGCCAGGGGGATTAAGGCTGGGACATGCATTTCAACACTCTCTCCTGTACTTGTTTGCACCTGCTTTATTTCTTACACGCACTTCGCTTCAGAAACAAGATGCTTTCAAAATATAAGTATTGGACTTAAGAAGTATTTTGCTAAAAATGGTGCAAATCTTAAGTAGCTTTTACAAAATGAAATTCTTCCTTTTATTCTGTTCCTGGTAATGGTAAGGAAGAAAATGAGGTAATGATTGTTCTTTGGAGTTACTTGTGATGAGCTAGGACTTCCCAGTATTTATGTATTTGGGAAAAAGAACGGTTACAAGAAAAAGTCAGTTATCATGTGTCTATTAAAACAGACTTAATGCAGGCCTAATCGTTTGGCATGACACTATTTATGTATGTATATGTATGTATGCATATGTCTATCTGCCTGTCTAGGCAGTTTTGTTTTCATTTTCCAGCTTGGCTCTAGATTCCTACTTTATTCTTCAGGTGACAATTATGTTGGTCCTATTAGAAACCATTTTTATCTCATTTTAATTTAAAATGTGCTGCTTAGGTTTAAAATAAGCCAACACCTCACATTTTTGGATGTGATATATTAGCGTTCACTAAAACTTCAATCATTGGTATTTGAATAGTTGTTTAGCTCTTGTTCTGAAGAGTTATACTACCTACTGTAGAGCAGAATACTTCTACACCATGATCATACATTTCCTCAAGTAATCTGGTATTTTCTTATATATTAGAATAAAAATGAACCCATTATTTCATGGAGACATACAATTTTGTATAAGAATGCCAGGGATCTGTATATTTATCCGTAACCTTTCTGTCAATATAGGTATATTTTTTTATTTAAAAACACATCATGATGAGCCAATTTATAAGGGCAATATCTTCTCTGAATGCCTTGCCATTCAAGTATCTGATTAACAGATACAATATAAGGGAACATCTCAATATGCATTAGCTAACAGAGTGATTTCTCTGCTGTTTCGTGGTAATACATAAGCATGTATTTGTCAGCCGTTTCACAGTAATTTATGTTGTTCAAAGGCCAGCCCACCATCAGAATTTTAAGGAATGCCTCCTAGATTTCAGATTTACGTTGAAAAAAAAAAAACCAAAGTTATTTAGAATAGGCTAGGTTCAGTTGCATTGAGGAAAGAGGCATTAAACCATTTGTGTAACATCTGCATTAAGAAGTTTTTTGGGTTTATTTTTAATCATAGGTTGTAGTTTATTTAAACCTGCACATGAAGGGTTGTAACTGCTTCTTGAAATTGTTTCTTACTTTTAGTGTTCAATATTAAAGAAGACAGATACATTATTTTTCACAGCAAAAATGCAACTTTTTGTATTACATTACTGTTGGGGAACAGATCTTCTACATTAACTTTTCTTCCATCCCCCGTTAAGGAGTCCTTTTCTAAAAAGGGTCTTAGGCAGTTGTTCAAGTCCATGCTCACGCCAGCTGAATTTAAGAGTTTTTCCTAAATTGGGAATGCAGGGGAGAATTGTGACTTAACTCCCCACCGCACCCACCACCACCACCCCAAAAAAACCCCAACAAACAAACCAAACCAAAACAAACAAACTTACACCTCTTGCTTATTTTCTGTCTAATCTATACAGTTAATAGTGATTTTAAATTAAAAAAAAAAAAAAAGATTGGCTTAGCTTAGTATTTTGTCTCTCTGGTATTGTCCCTTTTCTTTGCAGAGTTCAATGGCAAGAGCTCTCTGAAATAATGACATTGGAACACCTAAGAATCTATGATATTTTCATAGGTACAAATGCTGTTACTTTAAAACTCTTGAGACGTAAAATCTACAGAAGTCCTTGTTCAGTGCCCCTAGAAAAGATGAAAATCACCCATTTGGGACAATTCCAAATGCCCCTGGGGTGTGTGTTTATTAAGCTCCTGAGCTGCATTTTGAAGTCAGGATATTCAGGGGGATATTAAACATTTATTTAGTCATCTAGTTTCGGGTGTGTGGACTGTGATAATGGGGACCTTATAGCTGGCATAACCTCAGTCCACTTTATCATACCTAGTGCTTCTGATACAGGGGCAAGCATAAGTCCCTTCTTAAGGGACTGGCTTGTCCACTAAGGACAAGTTTTGACAGATGAATCATGAAAGCTTTGAAAGAGCTCTCCCTTTTTTATAAAAAAAATCCGTGTCTGTAGAGAAAAATAAAATGAAACATGGTTTGCACTCCCCGCTGGCTATTGTAGATGCATGCTTCACCAATTAACACAACTGTACTCGTGAGGTGAAAACAAGATCTGGTATTTAACTGATCCTTAGATGGATGGTTGCATTATCCTCCGTCTCCACCTTGTCTCCTCTCCACCCAATTGCCTCAGCTGCACAAGGGCTTTCGCTAATTTTTTTTCCTTTCTAAGACACGGGCAAATAATAAATAAAATTGAAATGTGAAGCTATAGCATTATAAGTTTGAATGTAATGTGGGTTAGCTGCTATATAAATTATCATGAAATACTGCATTTTTTCTTTTCTATTTATCTGTCATTACTTGTGCACAAAAGGGTAGGGTGGGGAGTCTTCCGCTACTAGTTTCCTCTTTGTGTTTACAGGTGTCTCTTGGCAACATTTTTTCCTATAATTTCATACAGTTTCTGCTGAGTTATAGGTACTCAGATATTCTGATGATGCCAAGCAGCCAAATGATGCAGTGGAGTGGATGGCTGCAGGATATTCCTTTAAATAGCTATGTATTGAGGGCTTGAAAGCACACCTCAGACGTTTGTACTACTCATTCCCATCCTAACCACAGAGAGAGCTCTGTCTGAGGCACAAGGATAGGGTGAAGAGAATTCTGATGCCGTGAAGCATTATTTACAGGAGTCTTGTGTAACCACATCAAGCTCTGCATGTATCGAACAAACATAAACACCTTGTTAGCATCATACAGCTGGGATGTGATTTCTGCCTTTGAATTCAGATGTCTTCTTTTGGATTTAGGTTTGATAAGGACTTGGCTGTGCTAGGTTAATGGTTGGACTCGATGATCTTAAAGATCTTTTCCAAGCTGAACAATTCTATGATTCTATGATAAAGAAAACAGCCTTTTATGGCCCCTCTCGTCAGAGAGGGTCATAATGTAATCGTGCCCAGGACAGAGATAGGGATGTTAAACACATCCCTTCTGCAGGGACTGTCAGCCAAGCGCAACTATGCTGAGCACCAGAGATCTGCACAACCTGCTGGTGATTTACTCCAGAATGCAGGCAGGGTAAGGTACCTAAGCTGAGGAGTCCTAGAAGATACAGCATCAGTGTGGCACCACGCTAGCGTTACCTGTTCTGCCTCTTGGTCAGAGTTGGGGTCTGTTGTACTTCGCAGACCCTGGCTAGGTCAGCATAGTGCCTGCATGTCCTCTGCAAACATTTGTTATTGGTGTAGTACTATCTTGTGGATCTCTTCACCACACCTCATTGTTTGAAGCAGGCAGGCTTATCTCTCAATTGAACCCAGTGAACATAAATCAGTGTTGGCATTTCATTTCCCCTACCCCCTGCTACCAAAAAAAATAACCCAAACACTTGCTTACATGGCTTCTTATATGGGAGGCATTATTATAGCCCAGGGTAAGCAGTGGTGTTCCTGATATTTCCCACCCAACAGTCTGAAAGCCTGTAAAAGCAGCCACCAAGATGATGAAGAAAGGGAGTAGCGCTGAAATGAGAAAACCGAGTTGACATGTTACAGAAACAGTGCTGCCTGAGGTTGAGCCATTAACGAGCAAAAGAAAGCAAACCTCATCTAGAAGAAGACCGCCTGTCACTTTGAATGTTGCGCTATGAATATTTAAATGAAAACACAAAGATATACCATTTTTCTCTTCTGAAAATCAGAAAGTAATAAATTGTGCTGTAGATAAACTATGTAAAAAAGTGCCATGGCTTTAGAGAAGGTAATGTGTTGCTAATTTGAAAGAGAAAAGGACCAAGCACAGCTGGTACAGAACTTTGGGGATGGTGCAAGGACCCTGAGACAGTAAGGACAACAGTCTCACAAACTTAATTTTTATTATTTTCCATAAAGTAAGAGAAGTAAAAAATACTGTTGCTGGCTGCTCTAGGGAAGCTCTCCTTACCCCAGTTTTTTCCCCCCTCATATGTCTGGTTAGAAATTAATTAACTGACTAACATTAGACAACCATCTCTGCCTCTCACAAAATAAAAAATGAAAACATAAAACAAAGATATCTCTGACACCGTACTGAACAATTTTGGCAGCTGAAGTAGTGTTTAATCTATAAACAGGTTAGTAATATTTAATACTTCAATTTGTATGCTGGGAGATTTTCTTTTTGTTCCTAACAATTCTATATTTAAGATTACCAAGGCTTCAGGCAGAACTGTTTGGGTAGTAAAGTGATAAACTGACACCAGAATACTGAGCAGAAAAAAACCCATTACGCTAACAGCAGCCAACAGCAGTTAATGGTTTTCAGCTGTTGCAGATCTAATTGATCTTGTTGCTATAACAGAAAGCAGTTCTCTGTGATTCATATGCTTTCTTACTGGAACATACTCTACTCCCTTGCTGTTTTTAAGCCTCACTAACTCTGGTTTTTCCCTTTTCTTAAATGCCATTGCTAACAACATATTCTATTTAAAGCTAATATTAGTCAAATAAAAATTCTGTTGGTTTACTGAGATTCAAATTTTCTCTCTTCATTAAAAAGAAAGGCCAAACTACCATTCAGTTGTGCATTTCTTATACTTATTAATCGTCTTCTTTGAAGTGTCACACCCAGTGCTCATTATTCTTGATTTATACATACCCTGAAATCCATATCTACCATGAATGTGTCAGGTGGGACTAAAATGATATAAACATTTGCCATCGACTGCAGCCCGATGCCAAAATCTCTTCTCGGTTCTGCATGTAGAGCTTCCATTGATGTCTACAGGATCCAGTGTGTTTTCTGCAGGACATGGTTTGACTAGTACAACTGATACTTCTGATGTATTATTTAAATTTTACAGGAACATTAATTTGAAATATTTCACTCGAATTTTAGTGTTAGTGATTATACTGGGGGTGTTCCCTTGGTGAGATTTTTTTTTTTTTAAGGAACTGAAAAAAATAGGAATTGTGTGAAAATCAATAGAAACTTGCATTCATAGTTGTACTTCTAAAACTCATCAAAGAAGTGAGTTTGTTTTCTTATTATAAATATGAGTGCATATCAAAGGGGAATTTCCAGTAAAAGCCTTAGGAATCTCAGTGGAAATGCACACTCTATATATTGATACTGTTCAGATTTCTTCTTCACTTTGAGAGCTGCCTATGTTCCTAAGCAGGCAGACTGCTTTACAGAATGGCTTTGCCTACCAGCTTTATGTGAAAAGAACCTTGGCTCTCAGCTTGGGCTGTAGCTGCGTTGCTCCCTGTATTATTCAAGTTAAATACCATGTATTAAGAAACTTGAATCATCTTTCTCTAGGGGAGAAAAAAAAAAAAAAAAGGAGTTTTGTAACTGTCTTAAGTGTTGGAAAGTCTAATTATACCTCCTGTTTGTTCCCTTTTGTTCTTTTAAAGGCATCCATTGCTGCAATGGAAGATGAAGTAACATTTGCAGACAGGAAAGAAATGGGGAATTTTTCCTTTCTTCCTTTCTTGTTTCTGTTGCTGCATTGTTCTGATTTGCTTTTTTAAAGGTTGACACAGAGCCCCCTGAGAATTTTTAACATATGAGAGTAGATAACCTTGTTCTTTTGTTCACTCATCCCTGCCCTGTTCTGATTGCCTAAGGCTGTTTTCTGAATATTCCATTTCATATCCGTTTAACACTTTCTCCATTCTTCTTTCTGCCTTCATTCATCAGTTCAGAATAATGTTACATCCAATGTATCAGCAGAAAGCATAACAAAGACCTTCAGACATAATCTCATCAGTGCCTCACGGAAGGAAAAGTCGCAAGACCAAACCAAGGTTGTATAAAAGCAGAGGAGAATCCCATTGTGGGAAAACGTGCAGGTTCACATTTAGCATTTCCTTTAGTCCTTTTGCTTGTCAGAGACTTGACTCTCCTTAGAAGATTCTGCTGCTTTCACCTACGGTGAGAAGCTCTTCACTCCACATGCTGCCCTCTCTGGTGTCCAACACATTTGTCACAGAACCAGACGTCATCCTGGGGGGAAGTTTGGCAACACACAGCTCAGAGTAAATCTCAGGCTATAAAAAGACTAAGAAACTCCAATACACGTAGTTCAACATTAGGAAAAGTTTTCTGCTTACTTCAACAGCCTTTTTAAGCAAAAGAGCAGCAGCATCTTGTCACCCTAGTTAAACAAAGGACTTTTAATGAAAAACTTGTAAAGGAGCATCCTGGCTTATGTGAAAGAACAAGCAAAGCCTCAGAAAATCAATTGACTTGAAACACAAATGATTTCTGAAGTCACTCCTAACTGGAATAAACACAGGTTTGAGAAATACTTTTTTCTGAAAAGAGTACTTAATTTTTCCATCCAAATACTTTCATGAGGTGTGAATTCAACAACTGCTGTGTGAGATGAGGCAGAGAGACAGGAGTACCTGGGAAAAGTGATGATGTGAACCTGTAAATGAGTGTCCCATTTTCACAAACAATACACACGTGTGATCAGGGAAGGCATGTATGTATGCTTTAAAAATCAGGCTACTTTTAGAGTCACATTTTATACTTGAGCTTAGGAAAGTAATGTGTTACATTTTAACTTTCAATATTACAACTTCATTGGTAGTGTAAAAGTCTTCTGTTTCTGAGAGGGAAAACTGAAGCACTTCCAAGAAATTAACAGTAAAATAATCAAATGCACAAATTCATCTTCTTTAGGTTTTAGAAGAAGATCAGAAGACAATAAAATAACGGTTTCAGGAGACAAAACTTTAACTAAAAAAAGTAAAACTTACCCTGCAAATGACACAACAGCAAATAAAGTGTACGCTAGAAACCAAAGCCATCTGGCAAATGAAGTGAAAATTAATGATTAAAGAAAATCTCTCTGTTTGTAGTGTATTTTCATCCATCTGTGCCCAATTATAAAAGAGTTGACAAAGAAAGCGAGCCCCCGGTAGTTAATTCCAAACTAATCCAGAAAGCCTGAAAACGTCCATCAATGTTTTCCTTACAGCTTCTAATCTCTGCAGGTTTCTGATAAGAGCAGCATTAAACTATGGTGTCATGAATCTTGGCTCTCACGTTTGAAGCTAACAGAGATGTACTACCTGTGATCATTTCAGATTAAGGAAATACTAGCTCTCAAAAGCACGCTACAGATACGATTTATAAAAGAAAAAAACTATGTTCAGATCCATTTCTGTCATACGCAGCCAACACGGCCATTGCAGTTAACACCACTGAGGCTCCCAAGCCGCCGGCTGTGACCCACACAGATGGTGCCGAGGTGCCGTATTGCCCTGCCGGGGCGGGCAGAGCAGGCGAGGCGGTACATCTTGCACCAGCTCCCCGTCCTGTTGGGGTCACAGGGCTTTGGGGCCCAGGTACAGTTGCTGGGCTTGGCAATTTGCAAATTTCCTGACACTTCACATTGTACGTGCACTGCACTTTCACACCCTCAGCTCGCTGTGCAGCCACCTGCACGGACTTGCTCAGTGTCCTGCAACTCAGAGCAGCCGTACCTTGCTCTCTCTGCAGAGAAGAGGCTGGCTGTGCTTCAAGGGGAAGGAACCTGCGATTCCTTTGCTGTTATTCTGGGCCCTGAGATTATTTTTAAGTGCTAACTGTGACTGCTAATCTCTTGGGACTTCTGACCACATTTGCTCCATCTACCCAGCACATGGTGATGGGTAGAACTAGTGGACAGCCCTGCTTGGGCAGGTTATCCTCTGGTCTTTCTCTAGAACAAGTGAAAAGAGAGATCCATCCAAAAGGCAATTTCGGAGAGCAGGTGTCTAAATGAATTGTTCTCTTGAGGTCCTTAACCACTAATTGGAAAGGAAAACTAGTCTCCGTATAAAGTTAATCTTTATGAAACTCCTCCGTAATGCAATTTACACCCAACAGTAGGTGCGCACCAGAAAAATTAGTGAGGAACAGGCGTGGAGAAGAGCAAGTGATTGCCTTTGTGTTCTTTATTTCCAGCTGAGGATTTGATGTCAGAGAAGTGAGTGACAGAAGGACAGTAGGTAGCAACGTTAACCAATTCTCTTCTTTGTGTGGATTCTTTAGTACCTGGTACTGAGGCATGAGCTTGCTTTTGGGGTTTTTTTGAGTTAGTTTAGTACAGGGTCACTTTTCTACCCTGGCTTCTTGCTCATAAAAGATTTAGGAGAGCAGCTGGGAACTGCAATCAGGAAAAAAAGGCAAAAAGTATTGGGAGAGGTGTCATTCTTCTCCAGCACTGCACTGTTCACTGTCAGCCTCCTAGCATTGCCTCTGAAGGCTGGGCATTTCATTCTTTCTCAGAGTCTTTATACCAGTCCTTGCCGCTGGGATTCTTCTGGCACGGTCTATATTAGATCTCAGCCAGACTTGAAGAGTTCATCTATATGAAACATCTACAGCTGTAAATCTTAAAACTCAGTGATATCTGCTGTCTCAAATGGGCCTGTGTGAAGCTGTTGTGCTCGCCCCCTTTAAATAATGCGCTTGAATTAACCCTTTACACTCTTCTGACAGCAGAGAATATACATCAGTATTATTCAGCTAGCTGTGTAATCCTCACATTTACAGACCTCTCAACGTCCTTTACATCTGGTACTTTAAAATTGTCTGGTCAGACACAGAGCATAGTTTGACACACAATTGGTTTTGGCTGATGTTCAGGGTTATACAGCCCTTGTAGCTCCTTGGTTTTGTTGGTGGAAGTATTTGTGCAGCCGTGCAGTGAACCAGATCAAGGACCTGAGCCAAGTTACTGGGGGGGCGGGGGGCGGCGGAAATTAATAAGGTTATTTTTGAGCTAGATCAGTTCCCTATACTGGCAAACTAGAGGCAGCAACATAAAAGCAGGGAAAAAAATTAGAACTAGTGCCAGCATACCATCGAAACGGAGGCATGTCAGGCCATGTTTTCAATGTAAACTTCCAGTGTGGTGTGGAAGATTGCTCCATCAAATACCAACATTAAATGGTAATTCAGGAAAGCTCTTTGTTATTGTCAAAGTAGACAAATTGATCTAGAATGCAAAACTCATTTTTTTTATACTCGAACTGTCTAATTCTTTGGTAAACATTATTATTGGATTGAGAGGGTGGTAAATTGGTATGTTTCATAAATAACTGATAATGCTATTTTAATATTGCAAATTAGATTCTGCTTCAGATTTAAAACCCAAACATAGCTACAAGGGGCTAGATTATGCCTCGGTTATATCTGTGTGTTCCCATTCAGTCCGTGATGCTGATTAAAAAGTAATTTAGGGCAAAATTTTGTCTGAAAAGTTTCAGTTTAGTCCTTACACACAAAGCAATTGTTATTGTATATCTTTTAATATAATCTGCACCACCTATGGCTTCATATAAGTGTTTTATTTTCAAGCTCTATAGGGATTTCTGTTGCACCTCACATCTATTATTTGTGTAGACGTATGCAGTAGTAAAAGAGGAAATTCTGGTGTGGTGGTTTAGCTGTTCTGACATACGATTTCCTTTCCACTTTTTCTCTTCTGTAGAGCAGCTCCATTTTGAATGTTGTAGCTATATGCACCATATGTGCACACAAAAATTACCTGGCATATGCCACATGTAACATCAGCTACATGAATTTTGATTTCACATAACCACACCTCAAAAAATTAGAAAGTGGAGATATTGAACTTACCAGCTGTGCCGTAATATTTTGCCTGTGTCTTGTCTGAAGGTTCAGCAAGCAGCATGTGGCATGATTTGGGATGAAGCATTCATGGTGCTGGGGAAATATTGCTAGATTTTAGTAATCAACCTCTAGTAAGGTCTGCTTAGCCGGATGCTGCTCAGAATCTGCAGTTCTAAAATAATTTAGAGTTGAGGCCAGTTTACATTGGAGGTCCTGGAGTCAGGGAGGTATCCTCTACAAAGTCATTTTTCTTTTTCCTGTTGAGAATCTTAACGGTGTTAGACCTCTTAAGAAAACCTTTTTTTTTTGTAAAGTAGGAAACATATTTGTATGATGACTTAAATATTCCTTGAAGACAAGTTTTTTATAAGATAAAGTAATTCTTTCAGGTTTGGCATGGTAGTTTCCCATTTGCCCACTCTGTTTCCAACTTGGTGTTCACAGCCTCAGAAACAGCTGCTGTATTTCCAAAATAACTCTCACCTCTATGATGTTACCAAGAATACTGCCTGCTGGAAATTCATCCTTCTCAAAGCTGCTCCCTTTTCAAACCTGTATGGTGGGAAGGACTGCAAAACACTTACTAGTCTGGAATGAAATCACCATCCTTTTAAAACTCATTTTGAAAATCGAGAAATCTCAAAAAAAATTATGGGTTTCCTTAAAATTATTACAGATATGAAAAAGGTGATGTTCTTTGAAGAAAGCCAACACTTGGAAACAGTAGCAACACTTGGCATGGATTCTATGGGTCATCACATTAGTTCATTCATATAGATACATAAGTGCGTATATATATTCTATTTATTCTAGGATTGTAGACTTTTTATATATATTTATATGCATGAAAAGTTTTGTCTTGTCTTTTTCTTTTTGGAGGGAGGGGAAGCTAGAACAGATTAGTGCTTCCTGAAAAATAAATAAGACATTGCTAAAGCAGTCATGGTAAAATCAAGCCACAGGCAAACTTGTATCTTGTACAGTAACATGATATTCTGGTTGTATGCCTGTTTAATATCTTTTAAGCCACCCTTGGGCAGGACCCCACTGTAAACAAGCTGTCAAGTTTGACTTGGAACATCCTTTTAAAAATAACACTAATAAATAAACATTCTGTCTTCACACGTTTTGCTGCCAGGGATTCTCCATTTCTAAACTTATGAGTGTCATGTTTTGTAAAGGTTTTGTGCATTAGCTACAACCTCCTTTCCTTCATAAATGGGAATTCTTCATTCTCCATTTTTTTAACATTTTAAAATTAAAATTTCAATTTTATAATTATATACTGTCATTTTAATAAAAAGCTTTTATTGAAATCAGCTCTGTCTTAAATTCTCTGTCTGGCAATGCTATATAAATCAATAATAGTAATATTAGGTAATAATAGAAGAGGAATACAAGTCTCAGGTTATTAAGAGCTCAAGTAAAAACCTGCACAGAGGAAATCTTTTGCTGCATGCAGCAAGACTGATGGATTCAAGAAAAGCCAGTGAGACACATAGCTTTGAATTCCTTCTATGACACTTTATCTACAAACTGTTTATCTAAATACATCCTTTGGGTCTTCTCTTTGCTACTCTGATCTCCTTGTAGCTGCTCACTCTTCCCTGCTAGATTTTGTTGGCTGCAGCATTTGCTGCCCTGGGGCTGTGCAGGAGGTTTGGGATCTCTCTGGATTTCTTGCCGTGTTGCATGGAATATCTTGTGAAGAGGACTCTGCAATAAAGAGGTCAAAACTAAAGAGCTTTTGAGCTGCTTAGTAGCACTCCTTGTTCCCCTGAGAAGGCAGATGGAGTGTCCCACGTTCTGTTTTCACAAGCGGCCAACTCTTGCCTCCGCTCATGGGTGCTTCCATGCAAACAGAGGTCTGCCTGGGCTCTTTCCGTTTTTGTGAGCTTCGGGCAAAGGTGAAACAGGAATTCTGAGTGTGGCATTTCACCAGGGATGACTCTGAATTAGAAATGTATTTTCTGAACAGCAAGCCCAAAGAATGTATTTAATCAGATGTATTTGTGAACAACCTGAGACTGCTGCTGCAGCATTCGAGAGGAAGCACATTTGCCGGGCTTCAGAAGTAACAGCATTTCACTCCACATTATTAGACACTTGTTTTGGTATTGGATTTGATCTTGCTTGCTACAACTGCTGACCTTTTTTTAAAGTTTTTTTTTTAAGCTCTGCTACTATTTATCTTCATTATGTATTTTCCCTCTGGAGATGTGTGCATGTATACACAATGTTGACAAATCTTTAAGTTCCATTGGGACTCTCATACTTCCTTGCATGTGTGCGTGCATGTGCAGTGCTTTAGGAGATATGTACAAACATTAAAAACTCAGCCTTTGTTTAAGAAGAATAGCATGTCTGGCTCCTGTGGTTTTGGAGAAAACCAAAGGAACATGTTCCTAAGAGCTAGTAATGAAGTTAAATAAATAGAATTTTGAATAAATGTTACTGTTTCATCATTTTTATTTGAGTACTTGGCATTGGCAATGCTGGGTTGAACACTCTCTCTGTGTTTAAGACTTCTATAAAGTGAGAATAAAACCCCATTTTAAAAACCATGGAACAACTAGATATGTCTCTTTCTCAGTAGCATAGATGACACTGCTGTCAAAATCAATGAAAACCACAGAAGAATTCAGTGAGTTCTGTGTTGCTGTCACTTCACATAAGTATTACTGCCCCATAATACTATTATTTCTTACCAGGTCACAAAAGACCACGGTAGCACATAAGATACTCAGCGTATGACTGGTACAATGACTACAGAGTAGTTTCATTGAAAGGCCTTTCAATCCTGCTGCTGGAAGTTCAAAGGAATTGCTTTAGCAGTAGCTGGAGGTTCTTTAATGAACATTGTTTCCAAGCTTTTACTGGTTCATTTTGAAAGATACATAAATACCTCTTTAGAATTCATTTTCTCTGTTGTGTTTCTCTGCATGTTGGGTGCAAATGCCACCTCGGTGTTGTGTATTACAGTGTTTTTGAAGAATACTCAGCACGTGGGATGTGTTTTGTGACTACGTTATATGTGTGACAGTAGGATTTTTGTGACAGACTGTGGAACCATGAGATAAATTTCATTTACAATGCACGTTTTACTGCCTCACCTTCATTCTCATTACTGTTCACTTTGATTCAGACTCACTGTTACATGGAAGTATCACCCTGTAAAATAGAAACATTTATTTTCCGCTGCACCATATGCATTAAAAAAAAAATAATCTAAAATGCTTTTGTCTTATTTTGCCTTACTCAGTGGTCTAAGAGCCAGTATTTTGTGAGCCATTAAAAGCTTAATCATCAGAGCTGAAAATTCTGTTTTCTGGTATAGCAAGACATTCTTTTTAATTCATGGTAGGTTCTGAGTTATTGGACGTTAAAACTGTGATACCATGACTCATAGGGAATATATTTTAAAAATTTACATAGGTTATTGAAATATATTCATTTTCATTTTATTCTCCCTCTAAGGCCTATAAAGTTGAACTCATGATAATAAAATCAAGTGGCTTTACATGTAGATATATAAGAAACATTATCAATAAAAAAGTAAATCTCTAACACAGATCTAAAATAGATTGTCTGCAAAATATGTTATAAATATGATAAACGGTGGTGCAAAACAGAGGTATTATGAGCACTCCCTTGGGATGATCTAGGTTAAAATAACGCAGTATCGCTGGGCTCACATACGGTGAAACCTTAGCTGTCCAGTTCTTTAGGGTGAGTGTAGCAGTTCATAGCTATGAGGGTGTGTTACAGTCATATACGTCTCTAATTTTTGGTATGTAACTGATAGGTTTCATTTTCATTCAAGATCTGTTCTATCTTTAGCCTTCCCACAGCTGCATCAGGCATATTAAGCATTTGTTTTACTTTGTTTTCAGTGAAAATCGCAGGTGTTGCAACAATTTCATGTAGTTTAGGTACAAAGTTTGACTTCCAGTTTGAAATGAGTTATTGTTTTTTGAATAATTTTTAGTTCAGTTGTTTCAACTTTGCTCAATCTTTGTTCAGTTACTTAATGGCACTCCACTGGAATTTGACGTTAACAACAGTAGGGTAGCAATGATGTCGTAAGAAGCTTGTGTGGATCCCATTCAACTTCTAGGTAATTGCTTCAAGATTTTGATTTTCATATTCTGAAGTGCCATTTCCACCTCCTTACCTCCGGCTTCTGCATTTTTCATGAAGTCTGACTTCAGTACTTAGGATATTAAGAGTATGTATTAATAAACCATGCACCTTTGGAAAGAGTTGTAGAATATATTCCCTGAGGGCCAGTGATAACCTTGTGGTTCATGGCCCACAGATAATTTCAGTCCTTCAAGCTTAATAGGTGCTTTCATTCAAAGAGTCAGGTACCCAGGCTTCTGATTTCATACTTAGCTGCCTAAACAAGTGGCTACACCTCCATATTTCTCCTCCATGGCTTAATTTATGTATGTTCCTGGATCCACTAGTGGGAATGGGTAGCTTTGTAGTAACTTTACAGCTGCTTCACTCCATAGGTCAGTAGACCATTTTGATGGTTTTTTATAGGGAGGAAGGGAATTCATTCATGTCCAGCCAGATGAAAGATGCCAGAAAAGATTAAAAGTCAGGAAAGGAAAGGTAACAGAGAATGAATGGCTAGATTTTGAAGAAGCTGATTTTGGATGGAGGCTGATCATGAAAAATCCTCAATAGCATGGAAGGTACAAGTGCTGATGAAAACTAAGCTTGAGCAGGAAGAGAGAAGCAGAAATGCGAGACTTCACAAATGGACAGAAGTCTCACTGAGAAACTTAAGTTTCCTAAAGCACTTGGTAGCTCACACTGTGTACGTAGGAGTGGAAAAAAGGGAAGCTGGTGGCTGAGCTCAAACTGAAGAGGCAGGCATAGAAGCAGAAAAAGGAACCCTGGCGCTCTGGTGTAAAGGCAAAGAATGAGTTGACAGAACAGACTGCAGAAAAGACAAAAGTGTAGGTAGCAGCAGAAAGGCAATCAGAATGAAAGCTTTAATTTGGAGACAGCAGTCATGAGACACTCAGAATAGGTGGTGATACAGAATTTTACAAGATTGAGGAGATAGCGCTGCAGTAGATAAGGTAAATTGAATGGAGAAGAGGGTGGAGGTGGAGAAGACATCTAGTGGGGTGCCTGTCCTAAGAAGACAGGAAAACTCAAGGCCTGCCTCTTTCCTCAGGTGTAAAGACATGGAAAAGAAAGCACAAAACCAGAGAAAACAGCACTTTCTTTTGTTGAATTCAGGTGATTGCTGAGACGTCATCAAAGTTTAGGTTTGTTGTTCTAAGGAAGCGCAGGCATGTACATCTGTACATGGCATCGTATCTTACAGGGGTCAGAACAGCGCACCCAGGTAGTTCTGCTTCAACAAGGGAGGAGGGGAAATCAGGGTTATGGACCTGGCTGACTTAATGATGAATACTTTCACTAAAACTATTTAATTTAAAACAGTTTCCCACTGTACTCATTGTTCGATCTACGTGTGCTTTAATATGAAAAGGTAGCAAATAGCTTATTCCAGTAACAAATAAGTACTCAAGTCATGGGAACTAATTAATTAGCTGGTTTATTTGTAGGTTTTGCTCATTTGCCCAATGGTTTAAATGGGCATCCTTAGTTTAGTGTGCGCACGAAATACATAGGTAGAGTAGAATAAGTGAAAAAAAGCTTTAGTAAGAAAACAAAATTTACTTTATAATTTAACACTAATCAACCATTGCTAATGTGCTATAAAATACTACTTAAGGTAGATACTGATTTCCATTATTAAAGTTAATGGTCTTAGTTTCCTCATCTGCCTTATTCCAATATATTAAGCATGCAGACCCCATAATTTAATTATCACCTGTTAATATTGGTTCTAAATTAATTTTTGTGCTTTTGGGTTGAAGCTGCAATGATGAGCCAATTAAAAACCATTATCTGGCTGCTCAAAGGATCACATTTGTAGTTATGCTCAATAGTACATGAATCTAGAGGGACTTTCAAGATGGAACATGGTGCCCTAATGCCTTTAGGGATTAGCTAAACAAAAGAAAAAATGTAAAGGAAATTTTAAATGTTTTCTCTCCTGCAGGATTTTAATTTTCAGTTCTCTTCCTTTGCTGTACATCACAGTTTTCCTTGAAGCTAATTTGCATAGCTGTAAAAGTGTAGCATGTAGCTGAATTACAAGACAGACTCAAATGAGACCCTGGGTCTTCTTTAAATCCCAGAGGAGAAATTTGGTTCAAGAATGTACATAAGGTACTAATTGCAAGGATCGTGTTAGATAGCTACTATTTGAATGAGCCTGCTGAACTAATAAAATACAGCACATCATAACCTCAGAGATATGATAATGAAAGAAGGAGCATTTAATTTATGTAGATGTTCTCAAAGCAACTTGAAAGGATAATAGCCACACATTGTATCAGTTCCATTACATTGTTTATTAATACGAAAGACTCCTTTCCTCTCATCTTATCAGCTTGATGCTGACATAGAATCTCAGGTGCAGGTGCTTCAAGTGGATCTAAACTGAGAAATGGCTGATGTAGATGATGACCATCACATTTGATGCTGGAATAGATGCGTTTCACCTAGAGACACATGTTTGTGTTTTGTGCATCACTTTGTAGTACTGCAATATAAACTTCCCAGCTCTTGGGGTAGTGTAGGTAGATAGTAATCTAGTGGCAGAATTTAGAAACTAGACTATTTGATCTACTGTAGCCATATTGTACTGCATAAACACAACAGCAGGACTTCAAATTCTAGAGGAGTCAGAGAATCTTCCTCTATAGAAAAATCCTGTCTTCTGGAGGCGCAGCTGACCTGGAAACTCTTTTAGGGGCCTTGCTTGCCTGTGGTATAGTGAGAGACTGTCCTTTTGCCTCGCTTAATTTGTTTGGGGCACCACTTTCTTAGGGACTTGAACTTGACTCTTCTGGGACCAATTCCTCAAGTGAATTGAACATCACGCCTTGGGCCACTGTGGAGTTTCCAGGTATCTGTATGGAAACATCCTATTACTAGCCACTTAAAACTAACAGAAAGTAGAATTGTTGCTGATTGTACTCACCCAGGTCTTAAATGAGGCTGGAGCTTTTCAGGGAAACAGAAAACCACCAAAGAAAATGCTAGCAGCAGCTGAAGTCAGTGAGATTTCCCCAGCTGATACATGTGCATGTTTTGGTGCTGGTTTGCTTTGGTTTGGTTGCTTTCTGCTTATAATTTTTTCACTATTGTGTTATGGCCACGTGTTCATCAGTGAGGGCTATTAGGAACAGAGCAGGAGCCCTGCTGTGCCCTGAAATTAAAACAGGGGGGAAAAAAATGAGCACATATAAGAAATACATATAAATTAAGTTATCAGGGTTAAGCAATTTTGACCACAAACAGCAAAATAAATGCAGCATACCATTCTTAGAAATTCTTCTGCTTCTTTGAGTTGTTCTGGGCAATTGTAAACTGTATAGTCTATTTTTCTCATTAAATGAGATGTACACTATTTTGCTTCCTCTCCATATGTTCATTAGTATGTTATACAAGTTTTGTGTTGAAAGCAACAGTTCAGCAGAGATGCTGGTGAGCTTTTCTTACCACTTCTCCCCCCACTCTTCTGCTTGGGGAAGGTCCGCAGCATAAACTTGAGAAATTCAAGTTAATTTGGCCCACATTCAATATCTAGCTGAGCTGCACACACAGGGACTCGCATCCAAAATTATTTGGAAGAAAACAGAAAAAAGCTGAAAGGTGGAAGCTAGGTGGTTTGAAGAATAGTGGGAAGATGCTGATAGTATTGCGTTGAAGCAGAGAGCAGCTGTAGAGGACATCTGACACGACATTAGATTATTGTGGCAACAGTTTTGGATAATATAAGACATAGCAGGAAGGGGTAAGTTTTCTTTATATGCACTGTTCACATAATAACTCAATTTCATAAAATCCAGCTTGCTTGAAGAGCTAGAGTAATTTTTTTATAAGTAAGCAGAATACCAATAGTATTTTCATCAATCACTGTGTCAAGTGAATGTATTTTATGTCTTTATGAGTAAGTTGCCAAGACAGTTTGGCAAAACTGTAATGATTATAGTGGCAGCACTCGACCCTTGCAATTGCAAAGTAATTTGGAGTTTACGGTGAACCTCTGCTACTGTCAGTTCATGGCTTAATTCTTTGTCGACAGGCATGTATTTGATATGATCCTGTAGTTTCCTTAGTTGAGCAAATCTAGCAAAGTTATTTGTATTTTTTCCAATGTAACAATTTGATCTCGTTATGTAAAAGTAAATCTGTTTCTTCAGAGTCACAGCTTACATGTATTATGAAGTTTCACCATATATACAGAGTTTTTAATATATAAAAATATTCATATTGGGCACTGGATTGTATAAAAAAATTAGCCGATATGATTTGTCTCCGTTTTTGAAAGACACATGCCTTCGGTTCAGGTAGTCCTTGAAGGCTTCGTCTGTCAAGAAATTGCGTATTTTCTAGCTGTATTTTTAATGTTTTAGTAATTTAGTATTTTAAAATGTTTTACTGTGCTCTGATGAATGGAAACGTTAGCCTTCCCAGTAAGACAGTCACAGGCTGTGTGTAAGTAGTTCTGGTTTTGGATAAAGCTCCAATTGTGCCTTCAAAGCGTATTCTGGAGCTGTGGGTCGTGACTGCATTCTGGAGGTGTCAGCTGGCTTTGACCGAAGAGCTTTACTTTACACTTAGGGCAGGAATCAAAGTGGTTTGTGCTGTATGAAAAATGCTGTATCTTCTTCTAACAAAGAGGAATTACTCTTTCAGCAGAGATTAATTTTGCTGAAAATTTACATTTGGATTAATATTAAGAACCCTAGCTTTTGTGTCATTATTTACTTTATTCTGGCAGGCCTTAATAATGGGCTGACAAGCTGTTTCCATAGAGTTAAAATCAGAGTGTTTCCAACAAGCTATTTTAGAAGGAATTATATTGTTGTTGAACTAAATTATTGAGTGCTTGTCTTCTCCCCTTGTGTTTATGTAAGTGTTGTACAGACAGCACAACGGTATGAACAACTCTTTCGTAGAGCCATGTGCCTCGAGAAATTACTTAGGCGGCCATGAATCTTCTGCTACATGAGGCAGCAGTTCTCTGGTGGTCTCTGGATTTGAACATTGAGTAACTGATGCCTTTTAAACATTGTGGTATTAACTCTTCACATCTTTAAATACTTAGAAGGTTCAGTCAACATTATGGAAATGGTCATTTGGAAATTTAATATTACAGGAGGTCATGAAGCTTCTTTCTCACTCCCGTATTATAACTCATAACTTAGCAAATTACTCCATTTAACAATTGTATGAAACTATTTCTATCTTGAGATATCATATTTTATCTGGATGAACTTTTATATAGCAGAATCATTGAAAATTGTAAAAAGCTATGTTAGTGAGACAAAAAGGAATAGTACTAGAAATCAGCGTTCATCAAATTTTAGTTATATATAGATTGCTTAGCTTGGATTATGAAAGCCTGGAAGCGCATCTGCTGTAATTGGTTAAGCAAGAGGAGATTGATGCTAATGATTTAATGTGGAATTATTGTTTATCATATATCATAGGGAGAGTTTCTTTTTTCTCTCACTTTTGGTTTATTTAGAGGCTTTATTTAGTAAACAATTACTTAATTAGAGAATAAATACCCAGAAGTCATTGTCCTAGCTATTAGCATCCTCCCTTTTCCAGGTTACAGTGAGTTCTCTTTTATGGTCCTAATTTTTCCTGGGATGGGCTGGCTGCTTCAAACAAGATATCAGACTTAAAAGCCAAACACGCCCACTTGCAGAGCACTTCCAACTTGTACATTTTAGATGCAGATAGCTTGTGACACCAAATGTGATCTTGAACTGCGTGACTGTAATTCTGCGGTGGGTTCTGAAACTATGGCTGAGCAATTGTGCCTTATTAAGGTATTACAAATGGCTATTTTGAAGGATAAATATAGTTCAGAATGAAAAAGGCTGTTTAAAATAAACTTAATCACTGGATGGGCTGTGGTGGTTGTATGCAGACATGGTGCCTAGGGACGTGGTTTAGTGGTGAACTTTGCAGTGTTAGGTTTGTGGTTGGACTTGAGGATCTTAAGGGTCTTTTCCAACCTAAATGATTCTATGATTCTGTGATCGGCAAACAGCTCTTCAGAGACATGAGGGCTTTCAGCTAAGCCAACAGAAACATTGCATTTTAAGGAACTTTAGAGGTCACAAAATCCAGTCCTCTGCTGTGGCATGCAGCATTATACAGTCTTTTTCACAGACTTGTTGGGTTCCACCTATTAGATTTTCCTTCCACAGTATCTCCTTTTGGAAGGTTGTTGTAGGACCACACTCTTGTAACTGCAATTACAAACCCTCTTCCAGTTTGCATCTTTAATTTATTCATTACCAGTTTATACCCGTTTGTTCTAAAACCAACATTCTCTCTTTAGCCCCCAGTGCATTTGCTGGAAGCAATCATCTTCCTTCCTAGGCTTCATTTTTCAGCATAAAAAAAAAAAAAACCAACACCTTCAGTCTCCTCCCATAAGACAAGTTTATGTTTGATCTCTGTAACAGTCCTGTTCAGCACCTGTTCAAATTTGAAATAATTTTATATTATTATTTTTAACATGTATAACTGGAATTATACAAAACACTTCAGATGAGGTCTCAGTATAGGCTATACAAAGGTAGGAACACTCCCTCTTCTTTACGAAAATGCCTCACCTTGCCCTTTTCATGGTCAGATTCAATTAAGTGGCTCATAGCCATCCTGTAGCTGACTGAAATAGGCTGCAATTTCCAACTAATGAGCTCCCAGTATATATCAGGAATTCTTGTTATTAGTCTCATGTACCCTTTGGACCATTACTTTCAACCCGGTTCTGTTTCTGGGTCTTCAAGATTGTGCAGTTACCCCCATCTCCACCCCACCCCAGGATGCTCAAATCCTCCTCCTCTAGGAACACTCTTACCTCCTGACTTTGTATCCTCAACAAACTGTATCAGTGCATCTCTATTTTCATCCCAAGGTCATTAGCTAAAATATGAAATAAGATGGGTCCCAGACTATAAACACAGTATTTCTGGAAGAGATTAATCACCTTTGTAAGGTATTGGTAGTAATGGCTCCTAAATGACCAATGAGATTATTTTTAATATAATATGCGTCACTGTGAATCAATTTTTCAAGTTACCACAGAGCTCACTGTTTTATACCCAGATATTCAGCACTTGAAACTTAAACCTGCTGTTTCAGAAATTACAAGGTCATGTCTATACAAAGGCGGTCTTCTCTAAGAGCACAGCAAACTGTCCAGATTTTCACCAAACACCATGCAGGTTAGATAAATGGGCCTCTGTGGATGCAGCGTTTGGCAGATTAGATGTCTGTTATCTGTTCTCTCCACCCGATAACATATTGCTAATTAGGTTTGAGAGTGAGGTGAAATGATTCATCTTAGCAGAACAGTGAGTGTCTTTAGTAAATCCTTACTCTATTTCAGTTCAAATCCACTTGAGAGAGGAAAGAAAATAGAAAGTGAGAAATGCTTCTGAAATTGTGCATGTATTTTTTACGTTTGTTTCTTTCCTGTCCTTATCTCTAAAACCCCTTAGATTATCATTAAGTTGGTGAATATGAAACATTAATGTCAATTAGCAGTAAATGCAGAATAAATTCAGATAACCATATACTGAAAATGTGAACAAAGAAGTACTTGAGATAATTCTCTCTGTGTTTGTGTAAATAAAGTGTTGAAATGGGTAGGTTGTATTTATGTAGTACAGAATAAGATGTACGATGTAAAAATACAAGTGCACAGAAAACCATAAATATGCCATTCCTGAACTTTCAGGTGCTTGATTTTTTTTAACTTAATTAGGATTCTCTGAACACTGGGTAGTTCTTTTTTGTTTATTTTTGCCTACTTGTGCTACTGTATTACTGAGTTCTTTCTGTAGCATCTCCTGTGACAGTTCCTCTTCCCTTATTTTCTTCACAGCCATAATGGTGATGAGTATGTCATATCTAATGATCTGCAATATTCCAGCTCCCTTCCCCCTGGGATAATCAGGCAGGTGATCTTCCCATACATGTCCTGCAGTTTATGTTAAGAATGGTTCCCCAAACCATGCTATATGTACATATTCCAATTTTGGTGTTTATAAATGCCTAAACCATGCCATTTCTTGTGATACCATCCTGCTATAAGATATTGCAGAGCAACACAGACAAAATAATAGACAATATTTGCCTGCGATATGAATAGGTGGATTATACAGTTACTGCATTTATATTCAACTAAGAGAACAGTGAGATTGATACATTGTTCCTCACTTGCATAATACAGTGTGTGCTATAACATTTAAAAACACTCTGTAATTGCTTTAGTCCTTTGTTGATATATAAACGGCATGTTTGTATGCATCTGTATAGGTGCCTCATAGAATTTAACAAGCTGAAGAAATGTGTGGCTAAATGAGTAACATGAATCTTCTTCGTGGAAAAATCTGTCTGTTGTGGGGATGTATAACCTCTGATATTCATTGATGCGGAGGTTAAGTAGTTAGATAAGTGCCCCTTGGTCTGTAGATTCACTGGTTCAGTATTGCCTGAATATTAATCTGCCAGGTTGTGGTTGTGTCATGTTGAGAAAAACAGCAGCGTTGTTGCTGTCAGCAGTTGATTTGAGCTGCATGGATCCAGCTGATGTTTTTTCTCCATTCAGCTAAGTGCAAGGAGCAAAAAATGTATTCTGCTCTCTTCTGCTTTGATAAAGAGGGGGAAGAGATCTGAGCTTTTTCCTATTTTGAGCACCTATCGCAGAGATTGAGGAGAGGCAAGGCAGTTCTCTCCATCTTGTGTCGCTTTGTGTCCTTGCGACAGAAAGAGAGGCTTCAGAGGTTGAGAGCGGTTCCTCCTAAAATTGCACTTTGCTGTGGGAATTTCAGTCCTGCAGTAATGAGACCATTCGCATCACAAGACCGAGCAACGGATATCCCCGTGAAGCTACTTAGATTAATTTGGGGAGAGTGACACTACCAGCTGCCACCTTTTAAAAAGACTTTTGAAGGTGTGGAAGGGGATTGGAAGTGCTTTCTCAGATCTGTGGATCACAAAGCCAAAAAAAGCGGTGAGGGGAATCAGGGTTAATTAAGGCAGCCTTAAGACCAGCCATTGCTTCGTGGCTCTGTTAATCATGCAAGAGCTGCTGCGAGGCTCTTGATGTCGAAGGCAGGGGCAGTGGCAAGGGATGTCTTTGCATCTGATAGAGCAATATTCTGCTCTCCTTGGAAAAAGCAGATTTCCTTATGCAGGTACATCTGCAAAGGAAACCCTCTGAATGCTAACAGTAGTTGAAACATATCTCCAGCTATAAGTAGTAGGGGGGTTGTATTTAATCTCCTGGCACATGTATGGCCCCCTGCTTGGGATCTAGTGGGATTCCCTAGAGCATTGGGCTTTGGAATTAACATCCAGAAAGCTGTCACCCTGGACTTTTTGTAGATTTCTCTAAATATAAATGCATGAACTGTAGCTTCCTGGTAAAAGAGGGACAAAACCATATTTGGTCATTTAATTGGAAAATAAACCCTTATTTTCTAGGGCTATGAGCCTTTGGATGAGGCTTAGACTGTTTGTGCTGTACTCTGACATGCAGGGAATGCAACCACTCAGAAATGTTTGATACAGAAGTTAATACAGTGGGAAATGTCATTGGGAATCTGTAATTTCACACCCATACCAAAATGTGAGTGGGAGAAGAGTTAGGGAAGGCAGTGAGGGAGAAAATTTAAATGAAATTTTTTAGATTCTTTCAGTTTTCTTTTGATTTCCTTCCATTTCTTCTGTAAAAAATACAAATATTTATGAAATTGTAAGGCACACAAAGAAATGGAGGAGCATATGTATAAAAGTGGAAAGGAGAACTGGTGTTATTTCCATCCCTGAAGAGGGAGAAATGCATCCAGGTGCAGGAAAGCCTCACGCAGTTTCCTTCGTGGCCTGAGTAGGCTTGAATCTGCATTTTCCTTTTCCTGGGAGGACATCTGGGGAAACCTGTGCTGTGACATGTTCCAGGGAGGTGTACTCTTGCTGTTTGCCCGGGTGCTGCTTGGGTTTGTATAAATAATCGCTCCTTGAGTGGAGCAGGCAATAGAGCTTGGGCATTTCAGGGCTGCCTGTCTTTGATTGTGTGTGTGTGTGTGTGTGTGTGAATTGACTTGAGGGGGAGAAGAACGCTTCTTGTTCTCTCTCTCTTCTATCAGACACCAGAAACTTTATAACCTCAGAGGAGTTTCTGTTTCTTCATTCTGATTTCCATACAGGGAGCTCAGGAAGAAGGTTTGGTGGAGTCAGATTATAACCTGAGTACAGATCTCAGTTAATGTTTCGTCATAAACGTATGACAATTCACAGAATCGCTCTCCAGATCTTTGTCACTGCGCTGTGTTGATAAAGAAAGTAGAAATTCTCAACTAATAAATACAAAACATATAAAAGATTTTATTTGCCATTTAGCACATTATGTTAATCTCCTGATAGCTAATATTATGAGCAAGGCTGTGTCTGGAGAGAGTAATAGCAAAGATCTTAGGAATAGAAATAATGTCTTTTTAATATCCGAAAGAGGATTCGGAGAGCTCATTGATTGTTATGAAAACTACTACTCTTAGTGAGTGTATTAAATTGGCAGAGCATTAATCTGATGAAATGTAAGACGTTGTCCCTTAAGAATGTAATTTACAATGTAGAAAGCCCAGTTAAATATATAAAATAAAGCCATGAAAATGGACATCTTTTTTACAAATTAACTATTCTAGTGTATTTGTTAGTAAAATTCAGTAAGTATTAAAGTAACATTTAAATTATAAAATTCAATACATCTGTATTTCTTAGCTTTAAGATTTTAGAAATTAAGAATGATTCTGTGTTATTTTTCAAATATTTTAAACAATATATTTTATCTCATCGTGGTAAAAATGGTATAAATTCTGTCAAAAGTAGTCATGGTTAACAACAGGACTCCAAAGCCTGAGTCCTGTAAAGCTCTAGAAAAATCCTTAAATACTTTTAAAAGCTTCAGATTATGGGTTGGTCTGCTATCATCTTCATTTCTGTAGTTATGTGCAGCATTTTCTATTATTTCCTTCCTGAAAAAAATCTAATTTTAATGTGCCTTCTCCTAGCTGCTTCTTGGTGTCCACAAGCTGTTGGTTAATGGACTAGAAATTTTGAAAATCTTTCTGTTATTAAAGGAATGACAAAGTCAGCAGTGGGAGGGTAGAAAATGGAAGTGCAAGTCTTAGGGGTTAATTGCTGCTTTGTTCCCCTTCTGCAAATTTTCCCCAAGGTCGGGCTTAGTTTTGTCTAATATTTTCACAGAGAGGGTCAGAATTTTTCCAAGACATAGATAGAGATACCTAAAACTTAAGAAGTTAGATCAAAATGTAATCCTGGCGTAACAACACTGATTTCGCTTGACTTAATCAGAGACTTAGCTGGCCTTTGTGGTTTTACAGAACGCTGTTTGTTAACCACATTGTGTGTATTACATGCACTGCAGCTTGTCGGCAGTTTGCTTCATCTGTTCGTAGTAGGGGGTGCTTAAAACAGTCCTTGAAGGACGACGTGCTTAAAAATTAGTATTCAGCAGTTTTGCAAAGAGACACTGTGAGCACGGCAAGGTCAGGTGCATAAGCAAAGCAGGATTTCCAGTTGCTATTTCATAAATTAGAACATCAAATTCGCCCTTGGTTGTTTTTATTTATATAATGTTGTGCAACGAAAAACATCACCACGTTCACATGAAAATTAGTTTTAGATACTGTTAATGACCTGTTTCATACTGATAGATGCCCCCAAATTCAAAGTATAGCCTGAAACCATCTTTTACTTCCCTGAAATTCATCTAGGTTTAAGGGATTTTCTGACAGTTCCAAGCCTCACCCCCCTAACTTCTTGTTTTCTGTTATTTGAACCAAGCCCTTACGGGTATTTTACAGCATTTTTCTGGTGCTTTGTGGTTGTTATTTAAGTTTTACTGAAATACTTAACCATATTTTATACTGCATGTGCTTTAAGTAATGCTATCAGTTGTAAAACATAGCTGTTGCACTACATACGTGTATTTGAGTCCTCATTTAGCAAAAATTGCCCGTGTAACATTTCAGAGGACAGAGATCCTTTGATTTTTACTTTAACCCCAAATCAACCAAATTACAACTCTGCAGCTTGGAATGAAATTAGAATTAAATAGCCATGTTGGTCCTGCTTCGTCGCTTTTTCCTTAGTCTCCAACTGTGCGCTCTGAAAGAAAATTCTAGGATCCTGTGGTAGGCAAATGTGGATAATAAATCAATTTAGTAGGAGCTAGTAATGGGGTTTTACTCAGAATCATCAAGTTTGCAAGCCAATACATTAGGTACCTTAATTTGCTGCTGTCTCACAAATACTTGTGTTCACCTGGAGCACGTGGTTTATCTGCGAGGGCTGGTGCACAAGTAACTGCTGCAGATGTTCTCCCACTACAACCATCCTTACCCAGGTCTTTCTTCAACGGCAGCTTCAGCCTCAATCTACTAATTTTGCCTTTAGTGTTGTCATTGCCATTATTATTGCTTATTGTTTTGTTGCTGTATCTGTTCCTCGTACAGCTGTATAAGCTGATGTTACACCAGTGTAGATAAGGAGGCTGCAGAAATGAGGGCTATAGTGGATGAGGAACGCTCCCTCTGAAGGTGTAACTGAGGCTTGATATTTCCCAAATCTGTAGAAAACGAGGTCCGTGGTTTGGATAGGAACCTTCTGATTGAAATACTCTGGACGGTCCACATGAAGGGTGGAAAAGAGAGTGCAGAGTGTGTTTGGCTGCTGTAAGGAGCTTGGAACGATCCTCAGATCGGTGTTAGATTAGGGAATATTTTACTGAAAATGGCTTTGTATTTAATACTCAGTATATCCTTTATTTCTGGATTTTATCTGCATTTCATTAATGGGAGGTTTTACTTTACAAGTACTTGCCAGGCTGAAAGAAGCATGTGGGAGGTTTTGTCCGAGTGCAGGAAAGGCAGCAGATCTTGCCGAAGTGTCAAAAGGGTTCCGTGCCATTACACCACAATGTCTTTTCACAAAGCACCAACTATCCTCTCAGTCAGTGTTTGCAATAGGCTGGATACCATAAAACACCATTAGCAGACCTACGTATCAATATATCAGAGATTTTCACATATGTGTAAAATAGAAATGCACATAGTTTATGTGGTCATTTTTTAAGAAGTGTGAAAGTGCTTCCAGCTTGATGAAAAAGTCGCATAATGGAAGAGGAGACTGAAAATCCCAAAAAGTATTTAAAAATTTTAAGTATTGCAACTTTTCTCTCCATTTCTCAAGCATTACTGCTCTTTTCTTCCAGACTCCCCAAAGCATATCCCACACAATTTATTTTGTGAAATACCATCTGACTTAAAGCAACCTGTAAGATACATTTTTAGATCATTATATAACTTAGAAACAAATTCTTGCCACACTTTCCAAGAATCAACAGCTATGCAGCTGTCTGTTGAAGGAGTCCTCAGTGGGAAACGTCAGAGGTCTACCTCAGTGGGCTGCCCAAAGGTGGACAAAGATTGCGTGAAGTCATGCATCTTCCAGTCAGCCTGACAGTACTAAGCAAAGAAACACCCAAGCAGAGCCCACAATAAAGACGGAATTATATTAATTACGACTTGGAGGTCAGCCTGCTCTGTTGATGCATATGAGAAATCTGTGTATATAATTTTTGTTTGATTATCAGTGTAAAGCATGGTACATGTGAGGGAGATAGATGCAAAACTGTAGTGGCAATTATAACTGGAGTTTGTGGCTCCCAAGGGCATCCTGCTCAGAGTTAACTAAAAATAACAAAGGTTTATAGTAAAAGATCAGTTACCAGGATGCATTTGCATAGGCAGCATAAAGTGATGCAATTTCGTTCACGTAGCTACAGTCATTTATTACAGAAGTTTTATCAAAGTTATGGATAGTTAGTGTTTACATACTCCAAAGGTATCCACACACCTTTTCCCCTTTCCAGTAGTGTTTATGGAAGTAAAAAGAATTAAGTAGAGGGAGTTATTCCCAGAGAGGTACAGAATTTTTGACAGAATTCACAAAGAGACAAACTTGTTTTGATGCAACATGTACGAGGGGGCTTTCAGGCTCTGCTGTATATTAGCTGCAGAAACTGTTTAGTTGTGTGTAATGTTTTCTAAGGATTTGTACAACATTCATTTCAAAGGAGTTTAATTATAGATATGTCTTTTGAGAGAATCTCTTTTCCTCAAAGCCAAGCATTTATTCAGATAGTAAATGTAATCACAGCATTACTGCTCAGGTCATACTTTTATGCATGTGTTAAGCAATTATTTTCTGTTATCATTTTTCATAGTTCATCTTGAAAGATTTTTCCTGTGATTTGTAGCTACACAAATGAGTCTCCAAGGATAAGGGAGGCCAAGTTTTCATGCCATTTGCAGTCCGAGGAATTTGAGATCCAAATTTCCAGTTTCATCTCATGACAGTTTATTCTTAGTTGTGAAGCTTTCCATTTCTTGTGTTCCGACTGCGCAAAAAAGACTGCAGAAGTCATCTGAAGGTTAGAATAAAGGAACCAAATAAATCAAACCCAGAGATCTTAGTTACATGCAGAAAGTGGAAAGCCCTCTTATCACAGTTATCCCTAATAAAAAAATACTTTTATTAAGAAAATCTCTCTTTGAATGAGAGCTTCACTTTCATTAAAAAAATAAAAGAAAAACAAAACAGCACACAGAAAACAAAACATTTATTTCAGCAGGTGCACTTTTCTCTGCATTTTGTCACATCTCAGATGAAATCATCCCTTTGATCCCCAGTTTGAACCTCTCCTTTCTGCCAGCCTGAGTACGCCTGAGAAGCACAGAGCCAATCCTCCTGCATTTGCTATGCCATTTGAATACTGCAGTCGTAAAAAGGATGTTATTTTCTTCTCATCTCTGTGTTTTCCTGACTTTGGTAAACATGGGAAATTAATGCAGACTTTGGTAGAGCTCCATCTACTCTGAAATGGCCAGTGAGGAAGGAGTCCATTCCGGCAGCAGAACCTAATCTAGCCCATTATTTAGGATTTATTTTGTTGTTTTCACTTTTCTCTGTTACTTGCCCTGTCTTTAATTGCTTGAGTGTGTTTGTGGCTATGAAGCTCATCTTCTGTAGCAGCATAGTCAATAGATCTCATCCTAGCTGCCCTGACAGATGAGTTTAAGCAAAACTGAAATGTGTGCTGAAAGGTAAGGTGGAGTAGCACAGAGTAGCACATAACCTGAGAGCACAGGAGTAGGCAAGAAGAGATACAGGATGGGTGTCTTGTTTTCTTAAATTGCTTGGTTACATGACCCTGGAGAAGTCAGGGGACCTTGCATTGCTTTGGTTGCCCTCTGCATAATGGTAAGGCACCTCTTAAAAAGCATGGAAACCTTGGCTAAAAAAGCATGGAAAGCATTACTTTATGAAGAATGGCAGAGACCCAGCTTTTTGTTGTTCTTGCTGATCCAGCTGTGCTCTTACTGATCAGTATAGCACTCAAATTTTATTTGTATGCCAACTGGATTCTATTTTTAATTCTTAGGATATCTTTAAAGATTTTTAAATGCTTGGGTTTTCCCGTCCCATTTTAGCTGTCATCCCACAGCACAGGATAGTTTATGTCATACAACTCTTGTTGGTTTTTTTGAAGGAAAATTGGATATTACTTTAGTTTAGGCTGTGACTATTTTGACACCTCTGTCTTGCAGTCATTACTCAAATCACAGAGTAACAGTTTCTGTGTATGCATACAAGCATATTCTAAAGGAAAAGATGAAAGACTATGGTTATTTCATTTCCATTGGATTTTTTCATTGTAGCTGTTACTTGCTCACCCACTGTTAAATTGACCCACTGTAAAATTGATAAAAAGATGGTGTGAAATTGCCCTAATGTACATTCAGTTTGAATTTTCTCTATGCTATTTATGAACACTAAACAAAGTTATTTTAGTATGCAAAAATACTACTTTGTATTCTTGAATGTTTTTGAAGCAAAGGATGCCTATTAAATGTACCTCAAATGTTTAAATAAAAAAACATTATACAGTCAACTTCATAAGAAGGTTCATTTTAACTTTCAAGTTGCACTTGGTTAGACACAAAAGATGTGCATGCTTTGAGAATTCCAAACTTTAAAAAAATTCTTTCTTTTTGAAATATAGGGGGTTGCTTCCCCCCCCCCCCCCCCCCCCCCCTTGAAATCTGGAACACTTTGTTTTAATCAAAAGATCAATTACTGTGCTGAAAATGCAGCTTGACTTATTAGCCAGCTTGAAGAGAATGGAAACTTAAACTTTTCTCCCACCATCTTCTCTCCCACCATCAACCAGATGTTCAGATCTTCACCTTTTGATCCCCTGGGCGAGGGTTCAGGAATTCTGAGCTCTCTGCCAAACTACAATGTAGTGTGCTGACTCTGTAGTAGTAATTTATATGTACTCAGTATGGCTATACTATAGTTGTCTTTAGACCCTTCTGTTGATATCTTCTTCTTTACTTTTAAAATTTTTAATACAAATTAATCTCTTTGGGATATTACCTTTTATTTATATGGAAAGATACCTCTCCAAAACTCTCATTTATGTATCATTGTTTCAAAACATAAAAATACTAAAATAGTAGAAAGAAAATCTCCTCAAGTTTTTTCTGTGCCGTGTAATACCTCTCCATCCCTTTGCATATTCAGTGCCCATCCTCACGCTCACTGCAAGGGATTCTTGCTCCACAAATTTAAAGACAACAGAGCAGAGCAATTGGTTGTGTTCCTCAGGCCAATCCCTTTTTTTTCTCCATTGCCAAAGTGGGGGAGAGCAGTACAAGTATGTGCCGTTCAGTGGAGGTGTCTGCAATTTGGAGCTCTCTGCCAGCCCTAGGCAGGAGGAGGCTTGAGCCTGATGCATAGATTAGGTATGTAGTTCTTCAGCATCTGGTTGAGGATTTGCTTATTTATCTACAAGCGTGTGCTCTCAGTACCTTGCTGAAGCAATATCTACCATAAGTAAAGTCATACACGATCCCAGTGTCAGTGTGCTCTGTGCCCAGTCTGCTTGTTCTGAGACACAGTTACAGAGAAGAACAGGATTAGCTTTATAAAATTTACAAAACTAGAATGGTGGAGCATTTAATTGAATGAGACAATTCTGAACAGTGCTGCTTCATCTCTTCAGTGCAAAATGTAATATATGAGTTACTTGGCTCTGTGGTTCCAGGGTACCTTGCCTAGATCTTACGTCAAGTCTGACTTACACGAGCAATGTTCTTAGTATGTCCGTAATAAATATGTATATATAAAATGACAACAAAAAGAACCCATGCCAAAAAAAGCTGCACCTAGTTTTATGGGTAAGAAACTGTAACTTGCAGATCGTTGTGACATATATGTAGAATAGAAGATACATATATGTAGAATAGGAGATACATGCTGAAGAAATATGATGCAACTAGACCACACAACCACCACACTACACCAGTTAATGGTACTGGAGCTTTTGATGTACCCTTAGCTCCCCTGTTACCCCTGTCCACTGACACCTTTCATCCCATTGATACTGTAGTTAGAAAAGCTTTTGGGTTTAATGAGTGCAAGTTGCGTGGTTTGGAATAAAGGTCTTCTGCAGTCCTGCCTGCTCTGCCCAGAGTAGTTATCTGGAATACCTGGTCTTAGGTGTGCACGAATGCCAAGCTGGAGAGCGTGTGGCTCAGGAGTTGCATAAAATTGAGAGCTTGGGAATAATTAAAAGGCAAAAAGGAAGGGATGGTGTTACAAGTCATACTAACCTTTTACCGTTTTTCTCGCAAAAGGATTTGTGCATGGTATAGTATGATTTGCCATGTGTTAATGTTACTGCACTTTGCTTCAAGTTTGATACCTGTCAAAATTCTTTATTTTTACATTTTCTTGTCTGTATTTCCTTAAGAGACCAGATCTCTTTGAAAGCGTGAGAAATACCGTTAAGTGTGTCATGAAGGGACTGAAGGGAAATCCTAAAGCAGTTATGTTTCATCGAAATGCTTTCACATATTATTTCTATAAAAGCCTTTAAATCAGTGCTGTTTCAAGTACTGAAATTGAATCCTAGATATATAACTCTCATGGGTACAATATTTTTGTAAACATTAATATATAATAGAAGGAGAAATAGGATTAAATTTGTCTTTCTAAGTAGAAAAATGCAGTGTTGAAGAGGTTGGTGAAGCCACTGAACCCAAATATATTTTATGGTATGTAATATAAAATTAAAACATTCATGAAATAAAATGTTTGTTCCTTCTAAAACAACATTATTTATATTCAATGGATTTTTAATCTTATTGCTCCAATGTTTTGCCTTCTAAGTGGTCCTTTGCATGGGTATAATGCTATGGACACCGTTAAAATTCTTTTCTCACTTTTTTTTGTTAAAAATTTGAAACTATAATGAAATTTAATACTTTCAGAGTAAAAATCTACATAGCATATTATAACATCCAGAAATTCAGTGTTCTTTTAGTTTATGAAACCTTGGCTGGCACTTGTCTTGAGAATCATAGTCTTTATTACTACACAGTGGAACAATTTTAATTGCTCCCTTGAACATTACAATACTTCCAAGCATGAAAAAATAGCATAACAGATATGAGAGTAAGTCTGCATTATTTCAGTTGCTTTTCCCATTTGACAGTGAAAATCATATGTTTACAAAAAGAGAAGCTGCAGTCATGTAAAAATAATTTTTAAAAGCTACTGCTGACGTATTATGGATGGAGGTAAAGGAATTCCTGTGAGGATATGATCTACTTTGTTCTGCAGAAGGAGAAAAATATTAAGCGAAATAAGCATCTGAATTAGGAAAGCATCCAATAAATTTTTAAAAGTTATCCTTTAAATATCATAGAGTGCATCAGTTACACTAAGTAGCAGAGTATGTTCAACAGAAAAGGTAGAGTGTTATCATTAAAATCATATAAATGACAATTAATCAATGCTCTGTGTTCTGATTAAGAATGTTTTAGGACAAAAATACCCAACAAAATTGAGAAAGATAATAAAAAGGAATAAACAAATATTATACTGTTGAGGATAATTTAGGATTAGCATTAGGATAATTCAGCCTTTAGGTCTATAACTTTCAGGACTTAAATAGTTGTTCTTGCATTGTCTATTACTCCTGCTGGGAGTAAGAACATTAAAGAAAAGCCTATCTTATCCTAATATTGATTCTTACTAAAAAAAGGCACAGCTTTCCTCTTCCTCTGTATCATAGCAGTACATTTCTTGATGAAATAAATGTTCTTTTAATGCTTGGGTGCAGGAGTTAAATAGTGGATGTCCTTTAGGGTACAAATACTGACTTGTCAGCCTGAAACACAGGGAAAGGCATTAACAGGCAGCCAGCATTGTGCCACAGAGAAGTTACCCAACAGTGAGGCACAGTTTCTCAATGTCCAAAGACTCTTGCTACATTCCTTTTCTAAGACCGAAAAAAAAAAAGCTAAAGTGAAATCAACAGTATATTTCTTAGCAACATACAGGGCACTGCAGGTGTAGCAGATTCAAGTTCAGGTTTGTTGCTTGTGTTCATTATTGTGTGGATCTCCAAGCTGCTGTCAAGTATTAGTCCTTGAAATCATTCTTATCAAGAAAGTACGCGTTACTAAAAAACAGTCTTAATATCTCTTACTCAAGGTCTTGGCCATTCGTCTAAATGGAGAACCTTCAAACAATGAGGAATGAAAAGTTATTTATCTGATAATTTACCTGTTTGTTTCTTTCTTTCTTCTGGAGATACGCACCTTATCAGCCCTCTTCCTGCTAATGCCCCGTCTACTCACCAAATATTGTATCCCTTTCATTTTGGGTGCCCTGACTGATCAACATATCTAGTTGGAACACTGCCTAATTTGGATTTCATTTTGAAGATGGCTGCTTCTAATTCAGAAGGGAAAAAGGGGCTAAGTGACTGTAAACTTGTCTTTATTCTCGAGATGCATCAGCTGATCTAATAAAAGATAGTATCTATCTTCACTGACATCCCATTTTGCACAGCTGAAAAAGAAAAACATTAGAGGAATCTCATTTATCAGCTTGTAAATGTTAACGTCATGTATTTTATGCCAGGGGATGTGTGTATGGCAGGGCTGGATACTCTTAAATCTGGTTATCCCCATGGGGTCCTGATGTTGATAACTACTTACGGAAATTCCTTCTCAGTTCCTCTATGGAGGTGTTTCACCCAGGTGAGGGCCTGAAAGTCCATTTTAAGGCTGCTTTCCCTAAAAATAGTGCAAGTTCCTGCTCTTGCTTTGTCACTCAGAAAATTATTGTGGCTGAAAGTGCATGACTGTACCTAACACTGTCCAAGGTATGTGCCATATTTTGGCTATCACTGGTGGGTGCCGGACTCACCATGGAACAAAGAATCAGCAGTTCCAGTATTCTTTCTGCATGATTTTTTTTAGCAACTTTTGAGAAGTTGTTTGGGCAGTGAAGAGTGCCAGGCTTTGGGGGGGTCAGCCACTCTTCGTAGTCTAATGGTTCTGCTTCTGTTTTCTAGCCACTCATGGACAGAAGTTGACTCTCTGTAGTTTGAAAGTGAAACTTCAGTATTTACTGTCAGACGCACATCTGAGCCCATGGAGTGACTACTCTGTAGGCTGGATTCAAACTTCAGTGTACTCAACAGGAAAAAATCTGATGAACTTCAGTGAACTTTAGGTCAGCCTGTTAGGAAAACCACTTGAAAATACGGGTGTACTACTTAGGCAGAAGACTTGGCCTAAAATCTGTTGAAGTCAGTCCATTTTTTTCCTTTACTAAAGCACTTGAATGGAAGAACTTATTCGGTGTTATGCTAGGAAGAAAGCAATCCACAGAGATTTCATAAATGTGTTGTGGGATTTTTTTCTTTTTAAAAGTGAAATGCATTTTTTAAGTCCTGAAGTGAGTATGGAAATCCATCCCCGTTTCAATAAAAAAGTCACATCTTAATTTTGGCGTGTTGATCTGCTGCCTTCAGTTACAGACGAAGTGTTTTTAGGAAAACATCAACATTTCTGCGACACAAATCAGAGTGCATACCTTTAGGGTGAGGTACCTGCACTGTTCATCTCACTGTGAATATATATGTAATTATAATGACTGTTCAAGCAGCTCAATACAGAGCTTTGTGTCCTTTGGGGAAGAAATGGAACTGTTGTTTGGGCACAGCTTTGACTTTCACCTCTAGCTGGCCCATGGTGTCACAGAGTGGTGGCCGCCCCAGTGAGATGGACAGTTTCCCCAGGCCAACAGAAACCCCAGGTCAAAACGACACTGCTGTGCAGTGATGTCTCTTCCCCTAGTCTGTACGGAAGAACAGTGGTAAAATTGATGGTCAAAAAAGACATGCATGAGTTGATGAGTTTACAAGACTCATTAACGTGACCAAATTTCTAATGATCATCTACTCAGTACAGGCATATGGTACAATGGTCATTACATACAAATCAGAAGAATCTTTTTTGAAAAAAGACCTTTTTATAATGTGATACCCTCAACCACTTTATCTGAGGTGACAAACAGACAGGCCTTTCACAGAGCGTACCTAAATAGGACTCTCAATCATATTTCATTTCCTCTCTCACCTCCTGTGTGACATTCTTTACAGATTTTCCATGTAATTACTGACCTCTGGCTATCAGTGGAAAAAATATCTCACTGCTGTATCTGCCCATTCTTCCTCTCTCTCATTTTGAGTACTTGTTTACCAATTCTTAAGCAACCTTCACAATGATACGCACCACTGAAATAATTCCCTGGCTCAATGACCAGTTTGACGTTAACGTTCTTTTTCCTGAGCTAGCAAGTCAATTCTGCATACAACAGTTTCACTGCATCGATGATAGGTCTCAAGATCCCCTGAGTTTGCCTCAAGTTACCAAAAATATCAGCCCTAAGTTTCATATCTCTTCCCATTTTATCAAACGTTGCAGTTGTTTATAGAATGCATTCTCAGTCAAAACACAGAAGCCAGGTTGTTACTTTTAGAAGATGTAGTTACCAGTTTTAGAGCCCAACTTCAGTTTCTTTTGTGAGCCTGTTCTCTTGATCCATTTCTCTCCAGAGGAAAATAGGATCGATACCTTAAACTATAACGGTTACATGAAAGGATACAGGAGATGCGCTGTTGCTGCCTGCTTTTCACTTTTTTAGATGTGTAGGGTTTATGACAGAGGACACTAAGAGCCAAGGTAACGTCTTCATCACAGACCCTCATTTCCACCATTTACCTTTACTGCAGGATTGATTGCTCACACTTGGTCCTCCAGAAAGAGATCTTACTGTGATTGGAAGACATCAAAAGAACCCGCCATTGTTTTGCTAAATAAATTTTCTTTAGAGTCCAGTATTCGGCAGTTTATCTCTTTCACAATAAGGCTTTTTTTCCAGACCTTGACTCTATGATTCTTTTCCTTATGCCTCTCCAGGTTTTCAAGTATCTCTTGAAAATATGAACACCAGAATGCTATGTAGTATTCCAACACCCTCTATATAAGTACAGTTATTTCTCTATTGACTATATGCCCTTTTAGCCACTGCACAACACTGAATATTGGTGCAATATTGCTTATCCAGTGTAATTTTTTAGAACCATGACTTTATAGTCCCCCATTTTGAAGACCTGGCCTGCGTGATGTGTCCCTACATGTTTTCAGTGTGTCAAAATACACCTTGTGTGATTGGGCTGAGTTTATGATATAATCCAGATTGTTCTACAGTCATTTCTATACCCGAGATCCAGACAGATATCTTCAGCTGTGTCCGCATTAGATAACCCCAAGCTGAGTCCCGTGATCCACCTCAATCTAAAAGTAGCATTGCTGAGTCGGCATCGGCGTACCATGCTGCTTCGAGACCTAAACTGGTCAGTCCTCACCACACTGCAATGTGCTGGAGATACTTAGCGAATCCTGTTAGGTTTTCATGAGCTTTAGGCTCCTCTCTCATGGTCACTGCACCTTGTGGACAAGCCCTGTCTGACTATGATGTCCTCTGAACATTTTACTTTTCACCCATCTTTGTAGCATTCTGTGGTTGTATCAGAAATTGCCTTTCAGATCGCTAATGAAAATGATTGGATAATGTTGATGCTAGAACCAATTCCTGGAAGAGAGTATTAGAAATACCTATTCAGTCATGAGCTATTCCTCATTCATGGCCTTTAAGTGAATGCAAAACCTTTACTGGATGTTTTGGGATGTATTTAAATTAACAGCTGAACCAGAGGTTTACACAGATGTTGGATTCTACCTGTTAGCTGATTTATTCAAATGTTCCGTTTCAGTGCACTTACCCATCATTTCCACCCCAGGTTTGTCTACTGATAATCTAGAAACTGTTTAGTGCCTTTTGGAGGAGTAAATCTCCTTTCCTCATAAAGATTTATGAATTCATTATTTATTCTGTTTTTGCAACCTGCTGTCCTGGAAGTTCTCCACAAAATCTGCAGAAATTCTTAAAGCATGCAACTGTATCCAATAGTGGTTTGAGTGTATACGTTTGTAAATGGTTCTTACAGCTATTAACTACTTAAACCAATAATAAAGTGTAGTATTTCAATAGGCTGTTAAAGTTGGAACAAGTTTCTACGACATGCAGAACATTTTCATTATCAGTTCTGTGGTGCAGTGCTTTGGGCATTTAAATTATATATAGTAAATCACAGAGAGAGAAGTAAACTGAGGATGTGAAAATACCAATGTCATGTAGACGTTGTTGCCAGCAGCTGATACAAAAATTCTAAAATAATATTTATTGATAAGTGGAACAAGTATTATTTCCGTGTTCTGGATTGCAGACAATTTTGTGGTGTATATTGCAACTTCTCTGATGGTAGAAGCAGTTTATAATGAAATATTAATGCTGTGACATTTTACCATGCTGAGGGGAAGAGGGTGTCATTCGAAAGCAGCCTGCATTATCACAAATACCAGGGTTTTTTTTAAATATTGACTTCTACATTCTTGCAATAAATTAAGATTCAGTGCCAGGATTATGAGCTTCTTCCTTCTTATGGTTTCTGCTATATGACACCCATTTATCAAACTTAAGTGGCCAAATCAATAGAGTGTTTCCGTAGCAGGTAGTAATTGCTTTAGACTTATTACCTATACTAACGGACTTTGAGTTCTTACCATCATTCTTCACTGGGTATCCCACGTTGCCTTTTACTAAAAGGGCTGGGACACCACTATTTTTTCCTTAATACTTGTTAAGTATTTAAGATTGCTCTAGAAGAACTGATAAACTGGTGGGTTATTGAAACTAATTGTATGGTTTTGAACCACAATGTATGTACTTATGCAGTAGCCGCAGTCTCTAGTTGCTTATGTTCAGTCCATACCGTGAGCTCTTTTGCAGTTACTTTTACATGTTTGTTCATTAAAAGAAAAATTATCCTGGATAATACTTTCATTGTGCTTACCTTTAACAAGCACTGTGCATTTTCAGATTAACTGAAAGGTTTATTGGTGCTGGTATTAGAAAAGTTTAGCTTTTATGGCCAGTAAAATGTGTCTTTTTCTCTCCTGAGATAATGACTTGTACACCTGGCACTTTTACGGCATCCAATGGATTTTATTTTTAAAGAGCTTTAATTAAGCTTCTGGTATCACATGACAGAAGCAAGCAAGTGGGTTTTTTTTCCCTATCTCACAAATCAAGTTACTAAAATGGATTAATTGCTGGATAACTGTGGCCTTGAGATCTTATTAGTACACTTAATATTTCATAGATTAGGAACTAGACTATAGGATGCTGTAAACTGCAGATATTATAGCATCCTTAAGTACATTGAGTTCAGCTGATGCTTTCACAGGTATTTGGCTGTATGTGTATGTATATATGACTATATTAAAAAATTGTCTTTTTCATATACAGGCATATGCCTCGTATACTTGTTTTTTCATTGGTGCTGCTGCAGAAAAGTAAAGAGAAAGATCTGTCTTGCCAGGGTGGGCAGTTCATCTAAGACCAAAAAAACCTGGATGGATGCTTTACTGACATTTTCCTTATACCTGTCATTTCCTTATTGTTGTCACTTTGCAGAGGGAGAAATCCCAGGGTGACCTTGTTTGAACTGTACTTTACTGCAACGGGAAAAAAAAAGTTGGGGGGTGGTTTGTTTTGCCTTTTTTTTAAGGAAGTCCTACTATACTCAACAAAAGTATTATTATCCATTCCCAGCATTCTATCCACATTTATTTAAGATTATCTGCTGCAAGGGACAGAGGGAAATGTAAGGGAAGGAAAGAAAATCACATGTGGATATGTAATATTCATATGGACTGGCAGAACATAATACTTTGTCCGCAAACTGTTGGGAGAAAATGTGTGTAGCTCTTAATGCTGAGGAGAAAAGTAAAGCCTTAAAAGCCTAATCAAATAATAAACAAAATACTTAAATAATATAACAATGACAGTAAATATTATGGAGGAATGTTTTAATTTTCATAGCTGTTGAAATTTTAATGACTATTTCATTTGAGCTGCGACTTTTTTCATAAGGACCAGAAAGACCATACATTAATTTCAAAACGCAACCATAAACTCCCTGGAGGAGGAAGCAATTCATCCTGTCTGTGTGCGTAACATCTGCCGCAGTGGGTTTCCAAGTCATCAGCAGGTGTTATCACATACTAAAAAACTGAGCGAAATAATTCAGATTCATGATCTTGGTGAGCCCCTTGCTATCATAGTGGTATTTAAAATCTTTAAAGACACATACTGTGGATATCTAATCCTGCTGCATATTTAGAAAGCATATAAGCAGCCATTCTGGGAGGCCAGTGCCGTGCACTGAAAGATGCATGAGAAAAGGCACAAGACAAATCAAGTTTCTTCATCTCCATGCATCTACTTTAAGTTTGTGAAGCATTCAGTAGACTTCATCGATCTCTGAAAAACTGAGATCTGTAAGTTAATTCTTGTGTAAAAAATGAATGTGTCATTTATCTACCATTTTTTATGTTGTCATTTCTCATTAAATTGAATGCTCCTATGTTATTTATAGAAATTCAGCTTTAAAAGCTTATCCGGGCAGCCTGAACATTTGCCGGATTTACTACTGGTCTGACTCAGTGACAGCCAAAAGAGAGGGAAAGACATCTGAAGATAGCCTAATAACATAAAGTTTAAAAGGCAGGAAAGGGGGGGGGGCTGTGTTGGGGTGTGTGTGGGGGTGTATGTATGTGTGTTGTAGTTAGCATTTAAAAGCAGATCACTGACCTGTCAGCAAATTAGACTGGTAGTCCAAGGAGGAGAAAAACTGATGAAAAATACTACAAATGAAATTTTAAATACCATTAGAAAAGGAATGAACATGAATGGAAGTAGTTTAGCACTGTTTACTCCGTTCTGAATTACTCATGGTCAATTTAATAAAATTGGGTATTTTGAAAAGTACTCCTGAAAAAGCTGAGCAATCTCTTTCCACAAAACTTTTATTAATAGTGTGAAAACACCACAAAAAAAAAAAAAGCTGTTGCATTGTATGAGTATGTCAGTTTTGCAGTGGTGGTTGTAAATGTTAAAAAACCCAGTATTCTAAAAGTTTAGAATGGCCAGCTTTTACTTGTTTAGGAAATGGCATAGTCAGTTGATAAACAAAAAGGTTATTCTTATATTTACTACACCCTTCCCGTGGAGATTCTCATTTCATCTTAAGTGTTTCTCTGGGATGTAGCAGAGAAGTTAATAACACTTAAAAACACTTTCCTCACCTTCATGTTTCCTAGTTCAAAGACATACTGGGGGATGATTGCCACCTACTTGTTAAAATGTGAGGTGATAATAGTTACTTCTCTGTCTCACACCTGTGCTGATGCTGCAGTACCAGTGAATAAAGTGTGGCAAAAAGATTGAAGTTTTGCTGCAAAACTCAATAGATTTGAGACCTCATTCAGAGAGTAAAACTGCTGAGCAAAAATACTGCTGGTTTTAATTAGTCATTTTTACAATCACAATTGTGTTCTTTCATAGCTTCATAGACTCATAAAAGTATGACTTGGGGTGAGTAAATATGGCTAATCAAATTCCACTAGTATGGTCAAGGGGAAACCACAAAAGGTCCAGTTTCTGTATGATCTGGGAAAGAAAAAAGCCCATGCCTGTGATCCTGAATTTTGGTTATATATTGGGAAAAGGAAATCATAGTTGTATCAGATACGATAGTTTCAATTAAGGTATCAAATGAACAGTCTGATGTTTCATCTGTTTGCCAAGATCTGCCACCTATTTACCAAAGGAAAGAAATTACCATAATGAGAGCCTTAGAGGCACCAGACAAACTGTTGTTTATGAGGAATACAATACGGTCAGAAAAAACTAGTGCCTTTGACAAATGAATCATCGTGTTTCCTCTACAGATGTCATGTGTAGTGGATAAGACCTTTTAAAGATTGTCAAAGCAATCCTGTAACCTCTTAATGTGCTACCTTAGTCGGTTTAATGGGCATATATAAAACGGTGCTTAAATTACATTTTGTATAGTTTCTGTGGTCAAAAAACAACTTCATTTGCCTGAAACATGGTCTGCCGTGAGCAACTGAATGGCAACTCTGTCCAGAAGCAGGGCTTTGTACTCTCACGGTCACCCGCTTTCTCCAGTGACTGACTTGCTACAGTGCCCTGTGTTATCTGCCCTGTGTCTGTACAGATGCCTGGTAACTTACAATTGCCTTGCTCTGTGATGAGCGTGTGTGCGTAGATGAAAGAGAGCATGTATATATAAAAGCATGCCTTTTTTCTCCACCTGAATCAGTTGATCTATGAAAGAAATTCTCTTTTCTTTGAAATTACATTTGCCTATGTGTACACTGGCTGCTTTGAATTAGTTTACATTAAGATGTATTCAGATTAAAATGATTCACTACTCCTTTGTTTAAAAAAATACTCTATTATCTTTTTGGACTGGGACCATGTTTTCATTAAATGCAGTGACTGTATTACCTAAAGGGACCTTGACCTTTGCTTTGGACCTCTTGTCATCACTATATGAAAAATAATAAGCAGCTCCTGTGGATTTGGTGAGATCAGTGTGTTTAGCCCTAGCTACTGGACAGATAAGGTACTAAATCTATTTGACTACCCTGTGATAAGTCAGTGTTAGCAAAAGGATATATGTCGTATAAATATTTAGAGTTAGAATTGCAAAGATGTCAGTCAAGTCTACTTAGTAGGATACTTGAGAAAAAAAATCATTCTCCGCAAAACAGATTTTGAAAGCCGAAGGGAACTAAGCTTTCGGGTGTCCAATGACTGTAAAGACATTGCCCATCGCTGTAGTTTTGTGTGCTTGCCTACAGTGGCCAGGTAAAATATATAATCAACAGCTGTGACTTCCATAACAGCTCTGTTCATTAAGAAGTATTGAAAAAGGCAAGAAAAAAAATTTTTTCGTAGGGGACAGGGAAGTATAAGCATTAAATCTAGGCATCTCAAACACAATTTTCTTCAATGTTTATATATGCAGGAGTTTCTTTTGTGTAGTTGTTTGTCTTGTTTCTTGTGGCTACACGATTTCTTAAGCCATACAGTCTGAGCTGTGTTGTTCAGATGTTGTAATCCCTTCTCTTAAGTAAGATGTCATGTTTTAAAAATATTTAGTCCTACATTTTTTTAGCCTTGCTAACTTTTTATACAGTATTTTAACAGTGAAGGTTTGTAATGTTCAGTGAGGTTAGGCTTCTGTAATTTTTTACATCTTTTTCATATCTGCATGTATTATTTTCAAAAACAGAGCTTTGTTACTGACATTGTCTTAGCCATAATGCCAGAATATCTTTCAAAATGCAGACCAAAGAGCCTTATTGCTTTCATAGCCTAAAAATTGAGCTCTGCAGGCTCTACTTCCATTGCAACTACTATTAAAAGCTTTGGGAAGCTATTGGCTTTATCAGTAGGATGTAAAGTATTTAAATTTCACAAAACAGAGTTTAAGTTTCTGGCAAACGTATTTTGAAGTAATTTCATTTAATAAAACTCCTTTTTGCAGGAAAGTCGTTAGTGTAACTGTTCAAGCTTACTTATGAGGATCACTGTGTAGACAAGTTTCTGAGTATCAGGAGAGTAAAGATGATGTGTTTACAGAGGCAAGCAGGAAACACGTAGAGAATGTCTGAAATAAATAGTTTTTACAAGAGAACAAATTGATATTAACTCTGCATTTCTGATCCTTTTAATTGAATCTATTTACCCGTAAAGCACTAAATGCAGTAAGAAACATCTACCAAGAACTCTGTATTTTGTACTTTGTACTTTGGACAGTCACTCCAGAAGTATGTCAGTTGTTGCAGTCAGATAATACAGAAAAGACTGTAAATTTCATAAATGTATTTATTTACTATGTTCTGTGTTTCTCATCATTGCAGAGAAAGATAAAGACCATTTCCCAAGACATGTAATAATATCCAATCTTCAAAATTATTGCCCAATGAAGTGCAAACAAAGTAAAAGTTAATATGGCTTCAGTTTTAGCTGTCAGTAGTTTTGACATGTTTCAATCTTTATGCTGATTTAATATTTTCAAGAACATGACTGGCATTTGAGGAAACACTCGGGATGTGTTTAGCATAATAGCGTATGTGTTAAATATTCAACCTTGTTATTTATGTTTTGAATTCTTTGACCATGTCTGATAGGAATGTAGTCAAGGACCTACCCAAGGATCATGCGTACTTAGCTACTGAATGATGCACAAAGAAAGGCCTTGTGAGTGCTGGACCATTTAGTTCCTGCTACACTGAAAAGCAAGTTTATGCTCATGTAGGGTTTCTATGAATTTTTAAAGGAAATGTGAGGTCACTCAATATTATAATGTCTCTGTTAACTTCTCCAAAAGTGCCAGATCTGGTCATATTCCAATCAATACTTGGTATTGCTTTGCAAATGCTACTTGAATTGTTAAAATATGCTTAGCGATCTACAAGTGAGATTCAAGAGTTAGCACCTGTTTAAACATAGATCTTCATTTTACAATACCTGTATTGTTCAGGCCTTGATACCATGAGTTAATAAATTATATACTTGCAAAAATAAGGGTTCAGGTAACCTAATGTTTTATTAAGAAAATTTACCTTCAATGGCTTGTTTCATTTTTCAGATTGCAAAACATTTTTATGATTTATGCACACTAAAGGAAATAAAGGTACTTCTTCGCATGCTTCTAGATGGGTGGACGTAAAACTGATTAGCATACTTAATAAAGAGAGACCTTTTATTAATGAAAATTATGGTCTTTTCTGAAATAATTGTAAGATCCTGTTCCCCGAGTTGATACAGATGCCGTATTTGAATATCAACCTCACTATTTCTTGGGAAAAATAGGAAAATGAAAATATATGATATGTTTACTTGAAAATCCATTTCTATACATACATACATACTGAAGATACCATGATCAATTTAATTATGATTGTTAATTTTTCAATTATATAAATTAGGTATAAAAAAAAGAGAACAAATACAGACGTTTCATAACAAATTCTGGTACAGAGTCATTAGAGGTAAAAAGTGTCAATAGATCAGACTAACCACAACCAATTTGGTAACTTGACATGACAAAAAATTAAGAAAAGCACAATTACAACAATGCAGAAGTCAGCTGCTTTTTATTTTTATACCATGAAATAGCCACAAAGGAAATTTAAATAGCTACCTTTCAAAGAGTTGTTAAGTTTGTGCCACAAATGAAAAGGAGCACAAGAATTATAATTACTGCTTCTTAAAGTGATGTTAAAGTATTTAGGAGAAAAAGCGCAGGATAACACAGAAGGTACAAATAAATAATTAAATCTTTTAAGGATAGATAATTATCAGGCAGCAGAATATTTCATTTAGTTTTATATCCATGGCACTACATGTAAAACATCTTCATGCAACAAGAAGTAGGGGTTTTTTTTGTGGTAAACTAGTTGAAGAAACTAAAGCTGATTCATTCAAGAAAGTGCCACTGTATAACTTAAATCTTGAGTACAGTTTTGTTTTGTGCAAAAAACATTTCATTCCTGAAAAGCTTGTTTATTCAAACAAGAAATGATAAAAGGAAGAGATATAGATCAAGTGGCTGATGGCAAAGAGCAGTCTTCAGCCAAACTTGAGCAGTGGGCCTCTTGCTGCATACTGTTTGTTGAGTGCTTGAAATTCCCCAGAACTTAGCTGAAGATGAGTCAAAAACTTAAGAAATGTGTTTCTTTTTGGCCATGTAGTTTTCCTTTGTTTGTTTATTCCTGGACCATTTTAAAATATTTTGGGAAGAAAGAAAGGATATAAGCCAGAAAAAATGCTTAAGAAATAGACTGAAAGAGGAAGAGAAAAAATTAAATGTGATGTAAATAAGACACTTTCCAGGTACAGTTTTTAATTACCTTGTTTCCTGTAATGAATTATCATTCTATATTAATATAAACATGTGAAACAGTAGATCAATATACCTAAAAGCTTATATAAAAATCTTACATAAAACTTATATAAAGCATATATGATTTGCTATATATCTGTGGTTTGGGCTTAGGAATGTTAATTTAATTTTATACACTTTTTAGTTGCAAGAGTCTAGAGCCATAGTGTTGAAATTTCTGCTTCACAGACAAATCAACTGCTATCTTTGTTGTTTAGCTCAGAGGTTTTGGTTGCTGATTGCTGAATCCAGATATGTGAATCCAGATACTTAGAGCCTCACATGATCCAAACAGAATAAAATCATTCATATTCATGAATGTAATGCCCCATAGTTAGAAAATAGTAAGCAACTAATTCCACCCCTCACTCCCAATACATTCTCATGATGCATCGCTTTTAGGAGATGACTATGAGTCTTCTTATTTCCAGTTTTGTACATCGATATATGTAATGTTACAGGGCTCTATTAAAAATATCGTCATGCTGAACAAGCTCCAGAAAATTTAACCAAATTGAAAACAGGCACCCAGACTGTTAATGATGAAATGCATGCATGTTCCAAATGGACATCACCACTCACGAGCAGCTGGCTTTGATACCATAACATGCATTGAAAAATGATTAAAAATACATATATGCTTCCGTAAGACATTGTATATTTTCCAAAAGCTGCAGTAATGACCACATGGTGTTTTGCATCTCAGCAGGTGAGAGCATAGGCTGGTTCCCACTGATGCAAGATGCGGCCTTTCCTCACTGCAGTGTGTTTGGTTAGAGAAGGTCTGTATTAGAGGCAAGTTAGAGACATTCCAGCAGGATTCTTTAGAGACATTCCTAGCAGGATTCTTTCAGAGTAACAGTTATCCTTACTGGGTTTACCTTTCCCTTCCTCCCCCTTCCCATACCTGTATCCTGGCCCCATTCAGTGACTGCAGATATCTGAGTATCATCTGTTTTCCAGGAAAAATGGAGATGATAAAATACAGTAATTTGTTTTCATTGAAATAAATACATATAAAAGTATGTGGTGTGGAAATCTGCAGTCTGGAATTTGAATTAACACATTCTTAATCTGGTTTCTACTATCTGCACTAATTTTTGTAAACTTGTGTTATCATTAACAGAAGATCCTTAGCCCAAGGCAGTGTTTAATTTAAAACTACAGGAGCAAAGTAAATGAACTAAAGCACTGTAGGTTTTTCTAAACTGTGAAAAAGCAGAAACAAGATAGAGTAGTCCTCCATGGAGGAAAGGTGCTGTAATGACAGTCTCATGTAACTAACTGTAAGGATTTTGGGAGATTTCTAAAGATGGTAAGTTTAATTCTAAATATTGTGGTAAAATCCTTGTTTCTTTGGCAAATGCTAAGGCATAGGCTTTTTGCAGGTGACCTACCTGGAGCTGGTGGGAATAGACTTACATCTGAGTCCCTGCACAGTTTGAACTGTCACTGGAGCCATGGCTCAGATGGGAGAAAATAAGTCTTATTTACCTGACTTCAGTGCAGTTGGGATGCTATATAAATTTGTAATCAGGTTATCAAGTGGTATTAGAATTGCACTGGATCTAATACAATTGTTCTTAAATTCACAAATAAATCATATAGATAAATAGACTTATAGCGCCTGGTATGCTAAAGCCATACATGTATATAAAACAATTAAATCAATTAAATGTTGTACAGGTCATCAAAATTAATAATGAAAGATAATTAAAGATTCCAAACTGTGATAGCTAAGAGCAAGTTCTTAGATAGTGGTATGATCATTATGCTTTCACAAGAAGTATGAAAACAGACTGTTGATAATTTTTACTAAGGACAACAATACGTAATAATAACACTTTAATATTTTTGTCAATATATGGGATAAAGACTTTTATGTCCAAAGCTGGTCTACTCTGAGACAATTTGTTCTCCTACTTGATAGAACTGTACAGGTCTTTTTAAAAAATACTTTGTTTATGTTCAGGAGGCTTCAGTTTTGTTTGTTAAACTTTTTCACATAACACATGTAATCCATGGAGTTAATAGTTTAAGTGGATTGGGAACCTGTCTGTGATTTGTCCAGGGTAAATCTTACCGAAATAATCTCATGCCACATGATGTAGAGAGAGGGGAATGAATCTGGATGCAGGGTGTTATATTTGCTACATCTATGAATAAAAGATGAGAGGGTTTCCATATATTTTTATAAAAAAAACAGGTTTGTCATTATTTATTCCTTCACTTAACTAGAGTGGGTGTATTGTTTGAGTTTAATGCTTAATTTGATATGAATTGTTTTATTTTACTGACCCACTGTAGATGGCAAGAATCCCTATTTCAATTTCCAAAGGCTTGAATAAAATATTCAGTAGCATTTCTAATTTTTTTTTTTTTAACTGTACTGAACTACATCACTTTTCTCAAGTTTTAGCTCATCATTCTCTTGGAAATACAGAACTGAGTTCACTAACAGATCTTTTCTAACTTCTATTTCATTTGTCTAGACCCCAGAATATCATTACCAGATGTGTGCAAATAAAACAGTGTTTTCTCCTTTTGAAGACAGTTAATAATAATCTATCACCAAATAAACTGGTAGACAGTCAGCACAGAAAGGAGTCTAATCTCATTTGTTGGAAAGGAGAGGGTGAAAAGATCTTGGCAACATGAAACCATCTTTCGGAGTGTTGAAAATAGTTCATGAATAGCCTGAAAATTGGCAGTGTTAAATAGAAATAAGGAACTTTTTATAGGGACAGTTTAATTAGGTTTGCTAGTTGGTGTTTGTTTCTGTGTACCAGGGAAATTTTAATCCATCTTTTAAGTACCTGTTTCAGATTAGTACACCTGTTTCAAATCTGTATTAGCCTTATGTATGGCGTCAAAGTTTTATTTGAGTCCAAATCCCTAAAAAAACCTGCAAAATTATACAGCTTCTTTTTTCTTTAATCAGGATAATTTAGGCTATCTTTTAAAATTGTAATTTTCAATGAGAATACTCCACATTTAATCCAGACCTAGCCAAAATAAGAACCTAGTTTCTTTCTTACAGTCGTAAAGGAAGGCGAATAATAGCATATTGGAATAAAAAAACCAATATCTGTGTGTAGTTCAAATTATCTGCATCCTTGAAGACATTTCAGCAAGATATTCTGATTCACCATTTCAACTGAATGTTAAGTAATCTGGATATTTCATAAAAAGCCTGCAACTAGCAGAAGCTTCACTGAGTTGATTGCTGAATGTTATTAAAATCTTTGTTATTTTTTCCTTTGTGTATTTTGTTGGCCTTAACTAACAGAAATTTTTACCTATATAATGAATATTCACAGACCCCACCCAGAGAATCGGGAGAGAGCACTGTTTTATATCACTTTCTCTTTTTAGACTTCATATTCCAGTTTATAAATGAGTATTTCACGTTATTGGATCCTGCAACATCATAAGTATTACGTGGTTCTGATTGCCTTTATATCTGAAGCTGCATTTTTTTTAAATAACAATGTGATTGAAGGATAGGATAATACAACAAATGATAAAACAGTCCTACAGCCTAGAGAAAACTCAGTAGGATGGAAGGGACCCAATTATCATCTATAAATACTTTCAGAGTAACTGTGTAGATGATGGAAGGAATTATTCACAGTCTGGGAAGATATCAAGACAAACGATAATGGCCTGAAGCTATTAGAAGCTGTTTTTAACAATGGGCTACAATTGTCAACTGATGCAGACAGTAAATCCCCGCTGAAGTCAAACTGAGGAGCTCTTGGTCACTGCAATCACTGGAACCAGTCATTCCCAGTTTGCTGATTCTGTCGGTTTTGCAGGAAAGGCTTAGCTCACTTATTTGAGAGCGAGGTTTTGACTGGTTTAAATAGAATCGGCTGGAGAGATATCTGATCTCTTTCTCCCACACTTCTCATGGCTTGCTGCCTACCCCTGCATTAGTCCTGGTGGTCTCTAGTTTTTTTCTTAATCTTCCTATATTCACAGAATCACAGGTTGGTCGGGGCTGGAAGGCAGCTCTGGAGATCACCTAGCCCAAGCCCCTGCTGAAGCAGGCTCACCCAGAGCAGGCTGCACAGCATCGCGTCCAGGTGGGTTTGAATGTCTCCAGAGAAGGAGACTCCACAGCCTCCCTGGGCAGCCTGTGCCAGGGCTCCGCCACCCTCCAAGTAAAGAGCTTTTTCCTCACATTCAGCTGGAACTTCCCGTGTTGCAGTTTGTGCCCGTTGCCCCCGGTCCTGTCGCTGGGCACCACTGGAAGGAGCCCGGCCCCGTCCTCCTGCCACCCACCCTCAAGGTGTTGGTACGCACGGGTGAGACCCCCCTCGGCCTTCTCCAGCTCCACAGCCCCAGCTCTGCCAGCCTCTCCTCACCAGGGAGGTGCTCCAGGCCCCTCACCAGCTCCGCAGCCCCCGCTGGGCCCTCCCCAGCAGCTCCCCGTCTCCCGTGACTGGGGAGCCCAGCGCTGGGCCCAGCACTCCCGATGGGCCTCACCAGCCCGAGCAGAGGGGCAGGATCAGCTCCCTGCACCCGCTGGCCACGCTGCCCCTAACGCGCCCCAGGGTCCCACCCGCCTTCTCGGCCACAGGGCCACCGCTGGCCCGCGGGCAACCGGCTGTCCCCCAGCACCGCCCGGCCCTTCCCCGCAGAGCTGCCCCCCAGCAGCCCCCCCCCAGCCTGTGCTGGTGCAGGGGCTGTCCCTCCCCAGGGCAGGACCCCGCGCTGGCCCCTGTGGGACCCCACGAGGTCCCCTCCCCCCGGCTCTCCAGCCTGCCCAGGCCTCGCTGAGGGCAGCACGGCCTGCTGGTGTCCCGGCGGTTCCTCCCAGTTTGTGCCATCGGGAGACCTGCCGAGGCTGCGCTCCGTCCCCTCAGGTCACCGGTGACCCAGCTGAACAGGACGGGACCCGGTGCTGAGCTGGGGCACAGCGCTGGCTACAGGCCCCCAGCTGGGCTCTGCGCCGCTGGTCACAGCCCCCGAGCTCTGCCCTCAGCCCCTGCTCAGCCCACCACTGCCCGCTCACCCAGCCAGCTCCTGAGCTTGCCTGGGGGCTCTGGTGGGGGCACTGCCAAAAGCCTGGCTCAGGTCAACGTAGGCACCGTCCACCGCTCCCCTCATCTACCAGCCAGTCATTCCACCGCAGAAGGTTAGCAGGCTGGTCAGGCGTGATTTCGCCCCTGTTCACTCTTAACTACCAAGCCACTTCAGTCTGGCCCAGGTGACTCCAGGCTATAACTGACATCAGCGGAGCCTGCCTCAGCAAGGTGGTAAAGATCCTGACCTCGCTCAGGCGAATGAGAAAATCAGGTCAGAGTGAAGCAAATTAAACTTCACCTCAGATCTACAGCCCATTCAAAGTTTTCTCATAGAGTATTGCCATTTTTACAAAGACCTACTCAAGGAGAACTCCACAGGGGACAGCATGCCTAGCACAAATGCCAGGACTGAGCTTGAAAGCAGCAGCCAGGGACGTGCTGGACTACCTGCCAGGCTCTGCAGAGTTCGGCTAAATAAATGGCTGCATGTTAATTAAGGAAGTTAGATCTCATCGCTGACATTTTTGACCCAAAGCAGTGGCACACGTCCATTATTTGGGAAGACAAACACCATCACTCCAAACGTTCCCCCCTTCCTTCTACTTCCCCCAGCTTATATATACTCAGCATGACATCTTATGGTATAGAATATTTCTTTAGTTAGTTTGAATCAGCTGCCCTGGCTGTGTCTCCTCCCAATTTCTTGTGCGCCTCCAGTCCTCTCACTGGCTGGGCCTGAGAAACTGAAAAGTCCTTGACTTAATATAAACATTACCTAGCAAAAACTAAAACCATCAGTATGCTATCAACATTGTTCTCACACCAAATCCAAAACACATCACTACACCAGTTATGAAGAAAAAAATTAACACTGTCCCAGCTGAAACCAGGACAGTATCCACCCCTTTTTCCATACCATTTGCATCATGCCACATTCCAATACAACCTCATTAACCGCCACCAGGCTTCCCATCTTTTGATATAATACACAGATATCATTCCCCTAGTCTGTGGACCACTGCCGTAAAAATGTCTATAAAATGTCCACAAAATGTCCACTGAGTTCATTTAGTCCATGCCTTTGGGCTCCATCTGTTATGGTGGTCACTCAGGAGAGGAGGGGTTGTGTGTTGTATGGGGTTATTGGGCACCAAAGCCAGCTCAGATCGGGTCACTGCTGCACCTGCACTGCTTATTGTAAGGCTTGTCCTCCAGTGGTTCAGGTGGTTCCTGCTATAGTAGTTCCTATAACACGAAACTCAAATCAATGAGTTATAACAATTTAAAGGTATATCCATTGCAGTCTCCACCCTGGTCCCTTTGGACCAGCCTGTAGGGTTTAACACTGCAGTGAACTCCTCCCGTTGCCCCTGCTCTGGCTTGGACTTATTCACAGACTGCAGTCCCTTAGGATTGTACCTGCTCCAAGTGGAACCTCAGCTACGAGCCACAGTATCTCCAGGGGTATACCTGCTGTGGCATAGACTCATCCACAGGCACAGTGACTTTGAGGTGCACCTGTTCCAACATGGCCTTATCCATGGTCCATGACCATAGACCTCCTCCAGCATGGCCTTACCCACAGCCACAGTTCCTTCAGAAGTAAATCTGCTCCAGCATGGCCTTATCCATGGCTGCAATCCCTCCAGGGGTGTACCTGTTCTGTCATGGGCTTATCCGTGGCCACAAACTTTGAGGTGTTCCAGCATGACCTCATGCACAGCCACTGATGCTTTGAGTTGTACCTTCTCCAGCGTGGTATTCTTCCCGCATTGTCTGGCACTATGGATTCTTGCTGAGAAAGAAAGTTGCCACCTGTTGAATTACCAAGACTTTCTGAAGTGCCTCAATCATTTCTCCAGGTCTTCCCTCCTCTTCTAGAATCAGCTGTGTTTACTCAGCCAGATAAGAAGATCACAGTTTTAACAGTTTGGAGTATGTGTTACTTTGCAGGGGTGCAGAAACATAAAGCAAGTTCATGCAGGCAGGGGAAACCTTGACAAAAATGCATGAGGTTTGCAGATGGATTACCAGCACACCAAAAAAATTAGTGAGATGACATGCACTGAAGAGCTATAGTTATGTGTGTTGTTTTGTGTTATTTTTTGCTACATAAATACAGTTTAATCAGTCAAATGGCATATGGTGAATAAAGGTAAGAGAGAGAGTTACTCCCGCCATCTGCTGCTCCAGAGATCATTGCCAGCTTATTACAACTCCCTTTCTACAAGATTCTCATACAGCTTCAAATCTCAGGCTTTCAATTTCTTTAAGAATTATGTTCTGATGTATAAGCCAGTAGGTTATATTTTATTTAAAAAATAGGTTTAAAGATATATGGAATGATTGGGCGGAAAAGCTACAGGTTGTTTTATCTTTTTATCGTTTTATTAAATCCTTCAACACATTCAGCTATTTCATCTCATATGAATTCACCTCTAAAACATTATCCATAGTTTTGTATTCCAAAATGTGGAAACAATAGAAGGAACAGAACCACTGTCATCTGCTCAACTGCTCAGAAACAAAATTAACTAAACCAAATTACTAAATTTGACTAAAATATCAGGAAAGTTTCTTTCATTTTAGAAAGTAATTTCAAGTCAGATACTCATTATAGACATAAGATTGAGGTCTGCAAAGAGATTCACATTTTTGCACTCTGCCAGTCAGGACAGGTGGTTTCAAACACCTGTTTTAGTTTTAAAGAAAACTTAAAAAAAATTTAAAGAAAATGTCTTAAACTTGTCATCCCAGCTTTACTTGAATTTTCTGCACTCCTGCAGTCTCCTAAACATTGCTTGAGCTCTAGTTGCTCTTCATTTCCCTGTGTGCTGTTTACAGGAGGAATATCTAGTTTTGGTAAGACATCTGGAGGACTGCAGAGGTTTTTTCCCTTTGGTTATGTTATGGAAGCATGTGTGTTTCCCTTGGGACAAACAGGTATTTTGGTGACAATCAGAGACTTGAAGCTAATTGTCTTGTTGGTTCTAATTGGCCTGTTCTGCTTGCTCTTATTGTAAGGGGATGAGACTTAAATGGCAGCTTTTTTAGGACTGAAATAATTTTTCCCAAATTTTTGAAGTCAGAAGAATAAGGCTTGCAGGGCAGAATTACCCAACTGACTATCTGTGATGTTGAAGTAGGGAAAAAGGTAAACAGCAGTATTTTCTATATTTTGATCTCTGAGAGTGATGAGGGGTTTTCTGAAAAGAAATAAGAGTATCATAACAAAAAGGGGTGTAAAAGAAGGCATTTCTTGTAATAGTTATTCCAAGGGACACGCATTCTGGCTTTATACCAAAGTATGCTTCCCAAAAAAGAAAAAAAATCCTCAGCAGCTTCCCTAGAAGATGTATTTTCAAGAGTTTTTCTGTTGTTACTGTTGTTGAAAAGTTGCTACTTGAGCTTGTGACAGTCTGACAGCAGAGAGGAGATGTTGCAGCGTTTACACCTGCTATGTCACAGCATGCCTGGTCGCGTGACAGCGCACCCCTGCAGCTCAGCCCAAACCCAAAACCGCAGCCACGGGAGAAGCAGAGACTACTGGGTGCCGGATGACAGTCATCATCTGAGAACATGTGAAACTAAGACCTAGTTTGACAGTTTTTACCATTTTAGTCATATTTTTACTTTTTGTCACATAACAGTACCTCAGAACAAAACAGTTATCTTTAATACTACCACTAACAGAAAATGCTATGAAAATGCAGCATTTTTCCTATATCAGGTAGGTAGAGATCAGTACAGTGCCTAATAAAATAAGAGGTGTTTATTCCATCTCTCTTTCCCTTTCCTTCTCTCCCTCCCCAGCTCCCCCGTTCTCTCCCTCCCCTTCTCTTCTGCCCCTTAATTTTCTTTCCCCCCCCCCCCCCCTTAACTTCAGATGGTTTTGAATAGCCCCATAAGGAGAAGAAATATGATTTAAGGAGAGATGCACGTAGGTCTCCAGAGCACAACAGGAACATAAAATCTGTCTCAGAGGCTTAATTAGGTTTGCAATTAATTAATATTTTCAAACCACTTTGAGAATCTGGGTGCACATTATTATTATTTTCACGATGTCGCTGCTGAAACAGATGAACAGGAAGTAGAAACAAAAGGATAATAGTTAAATTCATGAAGAGCTTCCGCTGCCACATAAGGATCATTAACAATTGCTTCTTCTTATGTATCATTTTTATCCAGTATTAGTTTTTCCAACTCCAGTGAAGGTAAAAGGACAAGAGCTCAAAATTTATGAAGTCTCGCCAGCTAATGAGACAGAAAATAGAATTAAAAATGGAAGGTGGAGAAAAAAAGATATTTTTTTCACCCAATGATTTTGAATATCAAGTAGGGAACAGGGAAGAGTCATTTGTATGACTAGTATGTAATTTCTTAAATTTTTATTATTATTATTATTTGTTTACACCTAGTAAAATCTTAAGTGCTATCCCCACACAATTTCCCAGTTTTGTGAAACAATTTTGTTTTAATATGTATGGGCATAAGGGCTTCAGATAGTCCCCAACTGATTTTCACTGTCTGATAATAATATATTGGACAAAATAGCTTTGCTATTTGTGTGGGAGTTAATGCTTTTGAAAACAGCTAATACGCTTAACTACAGTGTATTAACAGTGGGCGTTCTGCTTATTTTTATTGCAAGCTTTAGCACTGTGCAATTTTCCTGCAACATGTTAACAATAATCCACTTCACGCTGGCACTTAAGTATTTATTGAGCATTACAGTAAAAAAATTATGGGAAAAAATGGATATATAAAAAAAAAAGCAAATTACATCTTGGTATGGCATGGTGTCCATAAAAGAACAGTGATGAGGTAGTTCGGTGCAGTTGTATTTAAGGGTAGTAAAGACTATTCCAAAAAAAGTATTACATACATATGGCATGTTTTTTGCACTATTTTTGAAAAAGAAAGAATGTTCCAACTAAGAAATGAAGTCTGCATACTCACACCAGAAGTTTTATTGTAATCCCTAGTTAGTGCCAAGCTGAACATCATGGAGAAAGCCATAAAAAATCTTAGGAAAGCAGAAGAGGCCACAGCAAGTGCTAATGCACGGGCCCGCACTAACTCACTTGCGCTGTGCAGTGCCTCCCTGGGGTCCCATGGACAGAGTCCACCTGGTTGGCAATGGAGAGGATGAAGGGTCATGGTGCATAGGGCCCTTCCCCATCCCAGGTTTTCTGAGGGTGACGGCTATGTTAGGCACCACAGGGAGGGAGAGATCTTCATGGACTACTGAGATTGTAGGTGTCTTTGTGTAAAGTATTTGTGCCTGCATGTGCCAGTGCGTTTGGTCCTGATACACTGCAAGATGCAGCTGGTTGCCAGTGCCTTCATGCAAAGCGATGATAGTGGCAACAGAATATCTGAAATGGTGTTCTTGCTTTGAAAATTGTGTTTTTAAGAAGCTGATACTCTTACAAGTTCCAGGAAGGAGTGAATCCTTACAGCTGAAAAAAAGCTCTGCATCTAGCTTCTGAATAAAAAATTACATGGCTTGGCTGTAATTTCAGAACTGTGCACAGAAAGTAGTGGGAAGCAGTATCACAAAGGGTGTCCTCCATAAAGAGCCTCCCAATCTGCATAGCAGCCATTCATACTAGCCTACAAAAGATGCTCTACAAGAAGACTGCATGCAAATGAGCAAGTTTGTGTAAAACCACACGAGCATGGTAAGACAATGGGGAAGCAATGCTCAGAAGGCAAATATCATACAGAACAGCTAAACACGAGGAAGCTCAGGAAGTGTTTGTTTCATTTTGAAAACCATAGAACCCCAATACACGGGGGCAGCGCTCTGCATAATAAGACCCTGTGTCACTACCTCTAAATGTTCAAGGGGAATCTATCCAGCTGCTAGGGTAGGTCCACATAAATGAAGTGTGTAGAATAAGTAGGTTTTATTTGAACTGCACATTTGGTAGCACAGGTCTGTAAAGGAGAACATCCTACAGCCATCTGCCGTAACCTGAGCTTTCAAAACAACTGAGTTCCCTAGCAAAGCCATACTGATTTATCTGTAAATTTGACTGATTATCAGTGTGTTTGTTCATGCAGTTATTCCAGTCATCAGGCATTCCCTTTTAGTGTACTTGATGGGTTGTGAAACAGGACTATAAAACATGTCTCCATAATCAGCTTGTTCCTTGTCTTACGCAAGTTTCTTAGACACTGATTTTTTTTCTCTTTCAGTAGGTTGGAATTGTCTATATAGCACCTTCAGGCATTATTACTGGGCAGGGGTCTATTTTCATCTTAACAGAGTTAATTTTTACAGGGAGTGTTGAAAGTCTGAATGTTCACCTAGGCTGCTTTATCCTTTGTGTGGCATAAAGAAATTTGGAGCCTTCATATGAAATTTCTTTTGGAAGGTGGTTAAGTAACCGTGCAACTTTTTGTTTTCATTTGAGTAAAGCAGGAAGCCTGGCTTACACTTGTCACTCATTTTTTATGTGGTAGAAAAACCTCCTCCTTGTAATAACACAGATTTTTGTCTCACAAATCTTTCCTTTATGCTTCACTTAGTTTGATTCAAATGAAGATGCCTCCACAAGTAAGACCCTGATAAATCTCTGTGGCCCCTGCTTCCCAGGGCTCCTCGAAAGATTTACAGCAGGTGTTTACAGTTAAACATCTGCATTGTCCTTCATTAAATTTTCGTTAATGATTTATATGCATCAGTAATCCCTCTGATACATGACAAAAATTATAAATATCAGAGAACAGAAAAACTAAAAGCCTTTTAACCAATCCAGACGCTCTTAAAGAAAACCTCACAAAAAGTGGTCCTGAGAGAGAAAACTGCACAAACATGGAGAGAAATCATTATCGAACACGGTATTACATTGCTTCCTGCTGCATTCTGTGGGCTCTTTCAGTGTGTTAAACAACTTCTGGAAAAATCAATACTTGCACTTGAAAATGTAGCAAAATGGCTGTGCTACAGTCTCTGGTCCCCATATGCGCATGTGTGGAGTGATTTATGCAACCTGGAGTCCAGCCTTTCAGGGTGTCCTACTTTGAAATGAGGGCCCAAGTCTACGGTCTCATGAGCCCATCCCTTAAGATATCTCAGTGTACAATAGCTGTTTAAAATACTCCTTGAATATTTGACATATTTAAACATACGTTTCATCTCATCTGTCTTCAAAGAGCACTTAAATAACACAATACATATAATCAAACATTTTTTTCTGGATGATTGATTATCATATGCTTTAAGTGCAAGTTTCTTTTAATCTCATCTTTTTCCCGGTCCAAATTAAGGCTTATGTTTGAAAGGTATGGAAATGTAAGGTATATATATGGTAATCATCTTTTGCTGTCACCGATGCAAGTAACCTTCCAGACAAAGGAAATATTAGCTGCTGAATGATCTGCTGGTTCTGTAATTAACACAGGATTGATCACTTTTCCCCCATTCCCTATGTTAATGGGCTGCAATGCCCAGCCTGGTTATGTCTCACACACACGTAACACCACAGTTTCTCTCCTCCCACCAGTCGCTACTCAGTTTTCCATGTAACTGGCTATATCCCTGTAACACAGGTCAAAAGTGAGCCAGCTTCTCTTTCTGCACCTATTGCAGCTTCGTGAAAGGGCAAACAAATCCTTCAGGCATGCAGTTGGTGTGGCAGTCCTGGTCCCCAGATTCTGCCTTGAAAGCGTAAGAAGAACTACATTAGGAGCCTGCAGAAGAAAAACTTTGTCCCAATTCTGGCTTCATCAAAACTGAGGTGAAGGCTTTCTGCATGGGGGATGATGGCTGGGAATCAGTCAGGACTCTTATTAGCTATAACTGTTAGGGATAGAGAGATCATCTGTATCTTCTTAATAATTGTCACAGATCAAGCTCTGTGGCTTTTCTTTATGGCTTTTAGAAGAATTATAATTTTATCTTTTATAAAAATGTTATATTGGTGAAGTGAAAGTGGAAAATTATGCAAAAATGGTTAGTAATGATTCAATCACAATTCCTATTATTCATACTTGTGCCATAATTGATGCTGATAAGAAAGCGGAAGCCTTTTGTTCAGTCCCTCAATGCTTAGAACAATGCAATCATGCGTTTTATTTTAAATATTGTAAATTATCTATTTTCTGTAATTGCAAATGATCCATTTCTAAACATAAGCATTCCATGTTGTAATCCCTTGATTTTATTTTAATGTGAACAATGCCATTCACTGGCTCCAAGCATATAACTAAAGACTTTAAATTTTAACAATGAATATAGTCTGTGTTTAATACTTACAAAGATATTCAATTATATACAGTTATTTATTAAGTGGAGAACTAATTGAATGCCAGTGCTAAGCAGCGTGTCCCTGGAGTTTAAATGGAAGTGTAAAGAACCCCAAGAGACTGTCACATACTGAGGGAATAAGAAAATGAGACTAATGGGTAATATAATCTAAAAAACAATAGACTTTGGACTTTTGTCCAAAAAGCAACAGACTACTGTAAACTACATTTTGCTTTAACTAAGTAAATTGCCTGCATTGCAGCACTGGCATAATTGAGGCAGACAGGGGCCAGTGACCCCTTCCTCTATTCCTCCCCAGCACAATGGAATTGGAACATTCTGCTGGGAAGTGAGAAGTGTAGGTTTGAACCATGGCAGGCTAGAGAAGGAATTAAACCAGGAATTAATTCCACATCCTCTGTATTCTGACCCTACATCATTATTTAAAGAGTAGGCATCTATTGTGTTTTGCTCGTTAAAGGAGTAAGTGAGGCACCTGAACAAGTTAGGGTGGATTATCTGGGGCTTTGAAACTCTATCTGACATAGGCACTGCCTTGCAGGCCATAAAAAAGATACCAAAGCTGCAAAAGGAGAAGAATTTGAGGCACACCCTTCCCTTAGTGTTTCTCTTGGCTAGTTTCAACAGCTCCCAGCTCAGCCTGTCTGCTTTGAATTCCTTTCTGAGGCATCTGATTCTCCCATGGGCAGGGGCCTCGGGCATCTAACCCAGTCCGAGTGGCTCAGTGTGGATGCCAGATATTTAGGATGAGAAGTAATGACCCTCAGTATTGCTGGACCCAAATCCCTTTGCACATTTAATGCCAAAAAGATGCTGATCCCCTGCTGCTGCAGAAACATCCCCAGTCACTCAGTAATAAACTGGCCACAAGCTGTATGCGGCACTGTGTATACTGTAAGAAAAACAGGCAAAAGACATGTTAGCCCATCCATTAAAAGTGGATAATGTGTTTGGTTAGATAACAGTGTAGACTTTGCAGATGTGTAGTGTGGTGTTAAAGATCTAAACAAAGTCATAATAGTCATGCCTTAAAAAGGCATGTATAGATGCATGTGATGTATGGTACAGAGTATATGTGATGTATAGATTGCAAATCATGGGCTCTGACTGATGTGAAACAATTTTAGAGAATACTGCTTTCACAAAGAGACTTCATGAGAGAGAAAAAAGAGAGAAGAATAAAATCGGATTGCTGTACGGTCTTGATTCTCCCTTGTAGACTTTACCACCAAGCACTGAAAGTGCAATATTTGTATGAAGTGCTTCACCGTCAGGAAAAAGGGAAGCAGTTGTAATTGAAATAGCACATGGTTTTACTGCCTGCTTTTATTACTTCTGTTACAGCATAAATTATGGCTGGTTATCATTCATCATTTTTGCATTATTTGCATTATAAAATGCTATATTAAATCGATACACACATTTAAAACAGTTGCCATCATGTAGTTCACTTATACTGATACAGAAGTACCTTATGTTTCTCTACTTTTTTTGCTTTAGCAAAGGAAATAACTACACCGCTACAGGTATCAATAAAGCCCTATAGCTACATGCTCACTAAGCCTTTTCCAGGTAGAAATGTCTTGGAACCAAAACAATGTTCATGAGTAAATTCGTTGCACGGGAAGACTTCTCAGGTATGAACCCAGCCAGATTCCCAGGCTTACAAATTATGCCAGCAAACTTTCTCAAAAATACCGAGCTCACATCCCAACTTTTGAATACCATTAATAGACCAATGGATGCACCCCGTGGTACAGAAGGCATAGCCAGGTGTCCCAGAGCTACTCATCTCAACATTTCACACAGTCCCATTCTTTCCTGTGATCAGCCAGGCAGAGCGCACTCCCAACAAGTGAGATCAGCCTTTGGGCTACTCCACCTCGCTTCGGTAGCTGCACTGAAATAACCCTCAGTCGTTCCCTTCATGTGGGTGTTCCAGCTCAAAATGGTCTTTTGCACCTGGCTCTGTACCTGCAATGTTTGGGAAAGGTAGTTTTTTTGGCACTCAAGTGTTTTAGTTCTTGCATAAACCTCTTTTTCTATCCCTATTATTGCTGGGAAACCCAAACATATTTGTCTCTTCCAGGTTAACAGTGTACCTGAGAACCAAATAAATACACAGGCTGAGCCTCCTTAGATTCCTATCTTCGAGTTATTACTGTGTTCAGTGCGTTTGTGGTTTGATATACTGATAGTTAAATGAAAAGATTACTGTCGTTACTGGTAATTTACAGCTTCTGTGTTTGATCTGTCAAATGTTGTTTCAAAGATTAAACATGGACTGTTACTTGTACAATTACTTGAAACTTTTAGGCTGCAAATTCAAAAAAGAGGAGCTGCTGTATTCCTTTAAACTCCTGTCTTTCCCTCCCAGCCTCTGATATTGTGAGATGTTACCTTCTACCCTTGTAAAGGTGTTACTCCAAATTCAGATAGCTGGAGGCCTTTTAGAAGGTAATCTTACAGCTATGCTTTCTGTCTTTTATGAAAAGTAATAATTATCATATTTCTTGAATGTGTGTCTCTGTCATCTCTCAGGCTGCATAATGTGAATGGGAGCTCCACAGGCAAAATGAAAAAACGTTTCGTTAGCAGGCCACAATCTTTAGACATCTATTTTTGCAGAGAACTAAACTGATGTGGTGGTGTTTTGTTCACATGAACTAGGACTTCCTTTGAAAATATACTACTTGCCTAGTTCTTTGGCGTTTAACAAAAAGGTTTTTCATCGTGGTATACTACGTAATAAAAGGTGCACCAGTCTTGTTCCAGCTTTTTTTAGTAACCCATTCAAGTATTTACAGTGGCAACATTAAAAAACCCTAAATATTATTATTATTTTTACATTAGGAGAATGAATTACAACTCTTAGCCGTGTTTACAAACAGTGCTAGCTGAAAAAACCTGTTTTAAAAGCTCAGTTTATTGATAGTTTAAATAGCAGTACTGGGCTTTGTGGCAGGGCTTGTTTGTTTTTTTACACCTAAGAACATTAACCAGGTGATTTTGTCTAATAAAAATGGGAAAAGCGTAGGTAGTATGTTAATTCAATTGTGTTCACCTCAGCCGTGTTCTGATACTCATGATGCAGCAAGGCCGCAGGGGGTCTTTTTCCAGTATCTTTTAGTTTTCTATATTTTAGAGCATAGTCTAATCTTCCAGTACCCTTAATTCCAGGGAAGCTGCTTGCGGTCTGCCAGGTTACCCACCCCCAATTTATAGAAAGGACTGCCTGACAAGAGCCATTCAAAGGCTCCTAAAACCTCGATGCAAAGAGGCGGCGGCAAAGCTGAACTGGCTGCCTGGTCACCGGCTGCCAGCCCGGGCTGCTGGGGTGGGGAGGGCAGCTCCCCCACTGCCAGCACCTTCTGACCAAGCGCCAAGATGACAGCTAACATCCATCCGTAGTTGCTGGGCAGCCGAGATGGCTGTTGCAGAGCTGTTGCCGCTGGAAGACCATCGGTTCAGGGGTCACTGTATGGAGGGTTTGCTGTCTGTCCATACCGGCTTCCGTAACTCGCCCCAAGTCCCTGAGCCGTAGGGCGAGTTGCCGTCTGAAGTCTGAGAAGAGCACACATGTGGTGGAGGGAGCTGGCTAATTTCCTTCCAATTACTGAATGGCCCATGCGACCATTCAGCAACTAAATGTTATCTCTTTCATATTGTGGAAGTGGTCATTCATTAAAGCCTTAGAAACAATAAGCTGGCAAACATCTGCTAAGCCTTCACGCAAAGACTTCATGCCTTCGTGTTTCACTTGAGCTAATATTTTTAAGAACTCTTAAAATAATAAAAATAAAATTAGTGTAGGGACAGTACTTAAAACAAGAGCCTCGGCTCACTCAAGAGCACTGATTTATAATGGAATAGGGAGGGATAGGAATTGGAAAACATTGTTCAGATTCATATTTAATCAGACCAAGTGCTTTTAATTAACTGGAGAAGAAGATTGTGAATATTTCTATTTAAGTAAGTGTTACTGCTCAGAGAAATACTTTCATCATAAGAAAATGATCGGCTCACTTGGCATAAATGAAGAACTCATTATTGGTGTCTTTTAACATGTGATGTCTTTTAACATCGCATATTCAAAGTAATAACAAGGAAGATGAGGCACCTGATAACTTTAAGCTTTTTTCTTTCTCTTTCTGTATTTTTTTTAAAGCTTGGGTAATAATTGAAGTATAATTAGAGAACTTTCCTAAGCTCTGGATCTGTTTAATTGATTTGAGCATGATTACAGACAAGATTCATTTCA